>NC_060145.1:364345106-364652785 GCF_021461385.2 Schistocerca piceifrons | reverse complement strand
CTGTGCCGGAATCCGGGCTTTAACAGGCGCAGCTACCTCGGCAACTGTCTACGATTGTATTATTAACCAAGCTTAATAAGACTTATATTTATTTATGCCTCCACATCTCCCATGTAGTATCACTTGCATCATTTCCTGGAAATCTAGCGTTTCAGTGCACATATCCAAATAAAATACATTCTTCTATGTGTGATAAATGTGTACTGAAAACTTCGTTGTACCCTCTTATACAATCTGGTTATTTCATTTAGTGCATTAGTAGATCATTTCCCTTCACCAACATAAACACACACTTGGTGGCACAGAAACCAAGTTAGTTCCACGAGTTGAAATTACGTCTAAAGTTGTCATGCGATTATCTTCTAGCATGCTATTTCTGTTTACACAGGATTTTCGTGTTTAATAGAGTTATGGACGTCGAGAATATAGAAGACCTGTGGAACGGAAGTAAAAGTTTTATGAATTAAGAAACTGTTTTAAAAACTTATCATGCCTCAGATCGTTTACCTGAATGTCAACAGAAACAGATAATCGAAAAGATGTTTATTGATGAGTTACTTCACTTATTTTTAGAGCCAATAATATTTCCGAACAGTAATCTCTATTTTTCGCGACTGGTTTGGATTTTTAAAATAACTTCAAATATATTTTCCAGGCTTGCGTAACGCAAAATATATGAAGTTATAGAAAACATTGCACCTGTTCGTATGTACAGAATGGCCTTCAAGCTGTGAAATAAACATATGTTACTGAACCATTAATTGTTGCACCCAAACGAACCTCAAGTCACAAAAACAGGTGTTTCTGTTGCAGACGGTAATTGCTGCAGAAAAGCTCCATCAAGAAATACAGACATAATATGAAGTGTGTGTGAGGTATGAAATTTTTTGTTGGTGCTTAATAATTATAAACAGTGAGACTAAAAGTAGAAAAATATTATAGCATGTCGCTTAGGCAGGATGAGGGACGCTGTCAAATAAAAAGCGGTTCTGTGAGGAAAAAAGAGGGAGACATGCGTTAAGGGAAGGGGGCGGAGCTCGAAATAAACGACTGGTGCTGAAAGGAACTGGTGTATTTAGGTAGCATAGTGGAGGCGCTGGTTCCAGATGTTGCTCTACCATTGTGTGATATCGCGTAGGATGAATAAATCACACGTGAGCTATTCGCCTTCAGAAACTGCTGAGCGTTTCGTTTCGTGTCCAGTGGTAATAACACGCAGGCGGTGTTTCCCATCGTAAAGTCATCCTGCTGAAATTCTTTGCCAGTTTGCCAGAGATCTGCTGCTGCGGCGATAGACCTGTTCCTGATTACGAATGTGGTGCTTCAGTCGCAGAAGCAAAATATGTTCTTGTCCTGAAACGGAATGCAAACACAAAATAATTGTTTGTCACCACAGTATAATATCACAGAACAAGAATAGCGCTGCGTCACTCTGTTAACTGACAGCAGTTCAGTTAGCGTCGTTCGCAGGTAGACGAAACACGAAAATTCTTCTAGTACCGATAACACAATGGACTGTCTGTTGCATGTTAACCTGAATAAACAAAATCAGTTTTCCCTGTGAATGTAACCACTCAGAGCGCTCGCAAGTATTTCTGTTGTTACCTAGTATGAATCCATTACTGTACACACAGTTTTGTTATATTATCTAGTATCATCATCAGCATCTATAAATATTCTTCCTCACTTCTATTAGCACTACGAATGATACACTGTGTGATGACATATTTGAAGCAAATCCATATTCTGGACTCGAAACGGCGACTTTCATCTTAGGAAGTCGTCATTGTACCACACAGAGTGCGGTACAGTAATCGTTGTTTTACAGGGCAAACTGAACTTCAAATTTCCCAAGTTAATATCTTTTAGTGTACAAACTTTTTGTACGAACTAGGTGGGTTATTTTTTATATCGCTCTATGGATCTGTATCAGATCTGCTAGAGAAGATATTGATAAAATAAACTGATAAATCACGATTTCAATTAAGAACATCGAATTCTGTTGATGGCTAAGGTGTTTGGTATCTAGACTGTATACCGGCGTGCGATAGCACGCTGCTTCAGGGACTCGGGGAGACGGGTCGATCCGGGATAGAATCTTCAGGGTGGATTAACAATGAGGGCCTATGTACCAGCGAGTCTGGATTTGGGATTTATTCGGTTTTTAACACACCACGTAGTGAATACAGGGCTGGTTTCCATTTCCCGCCTCATATACACGGTACACAGGCGTATGGAACACTTTCTCATGCCCACACAGAGAATGTACTCTCTACGGAGTCAGACTGGTTACACTGTTGCCGTCCTGGAGGCTATATGGGAGACTGATGACTTAAGCAGTTTGGTCTCCTTAAACACTCAACCAGCATCATCAACATCAACCAGCATAATTTAGGAAACGTTGGTATACTTTCACAAAGTACACTATGTGTTCACAGATGGAGTACACGAATACCTTCACAGTGAGAGGGTAGGAGAGGATTGTGGGTTGGAAGGGTGGTGGCGACAGGAAAATAATCCCGCCTTCCTCTATTACTAACATCGTCAAATCGTCCGCAGCTCGTGGTCGTGCGGTAGCGTTCTCGCTTCCCACGCCCGGGTTCCCGGGTTCGTTTCCCGGCGGGGTCAGGGACTTTCTCTGCCTCGTGATGACTGGGTGTTGTGTGCTGTCCTTAGGTTAGTTAGGTTTAAGTAGTTCTAAGTTCTAGGGGACTGATGACCATAGATGTTAAGTCCCATAGCGCTCAGAGCCATTTGAACCATTTGAACCATTGTCAAATCGAGAATAACATGCCGACCAGGTGAAGTTACGTGCTATAGAAGAAAAGAAGCTCGATAATATAAGTCTTTGATACAACAATAGATTCGGTCTGGTTATCAAAGTACGCTTATGTACATTTTGTGCTACATACATATTGGGATCGCACTGGAATTGTGTAAGATCTTTTGTGTACCACGGTTTTGCAATGTCATTTCTGCCACTTGTTGCTGGATTACGATACGGTAGCTTATTTAAGTTGAGGTGCTCCAAGTACGCCTCAGTAGCCCCATGTACCATGACCAGCTAATCACTACTGCTGATAGTAAGTCCACTGAAAAAAAGTGGATCAGTCATGCCGATCTACACAAGTTCACTGCACACATTGACTTTGATAGTGTCTCTGTCTATATCACGTGTAGCACCAGTGATTGACTCTTATGAACCTTATGACATTTCAGTTTGCCAGGTACGTGAAAAGATGACTCATTGGAGAAAGGAAATGTCATTTTTGGCGTTGCTATTGCACCCGTGGTCTTGGGGAAGCGTCTTTGATTCATATTCAAATCGTTTTTGGTCCCGGGTTCGAATCCCGCCGCTTCTTAAAATTTGATTAATAGTCAGCATTGGTAGCCGAAGACTTCCGGCATAAGAAGACGCCCTCATTCTGCCAATAGCCTTCTCAAAGAGGGAGGATGAAAGGAAGATGTACAAAAATGTTTAGGAAAACTTATAAATACAGACATACAAGTTGCTGAGGAATGAAATAAATAGGAAGTGCAGGGAAGGTAAGACAAAATGTTTGCATGAAAAATGTGAAAGAATCGAAAAAGAAATGATTGTAGGTAGGACTGATTCAGCTTACAGGAAGGTCAAAACAACTTTCGGTGACATTAAAAGCAAGGGTAATAACATTAAGGGTGAAACGGGAATTCCACTGTTAAATGCAGACGAGAGAGCGGATAGGAGGAAAGAATGCATTGAAAGCCTCTATGAGAATCAGAATTTAAAAGAGCCTTGGAAGACTTAAGATCAAATAAGGCAGAAGGGGTAGATAACATTCCGTCAGAATTTCTATAATCGTTGGAGGAAGTGGCAAGAAAACGACTATTCACGTTGGTGTGTAGAATGTATAAGTCTGGCGACATACCATCTGACTTTCGGAAAAGCATCATCCACACAATTCTGAAGACGGCAACAGCTGACAAGTGCGAGAATCATCACACAGTCAGATTAAAAGCTCATGCATCCGAGTTGCTGACAAGAATAATGTACAGAAGAATGGAAACGAAAATTTAGAATGCGCTAATTGACGATCAGTTTGGCTTTAGGATAGGTAAAGGCACGAGAGAGGCAATTATGACGTTGCGATTAATAATGGAAGCAAAACAAAAGAAAAATCAAGAAACATTCATACGATTCGTCGACCTGGAAAAAGCATTCGACAATGTAAAATGGTGCAAGAGTTCGAAATTCTGAGAATAATAGGGGTAGGCTGCAGCAAGAGATGAGTCACATACGATATGTACAACAGCCAAGAGGAAATAATAAGAGTGGACCACCAAGAACGAAGCGCTCGTATTATAGGGTGTAAGACAAGGAAGTAGTCTTTCGTCCCTACTGTTCCACATGTACATCGAAGAAGCAACGATGGAAATTAAAGAAAGGTTCAGGATTGAAATTAAAATTCAAGGTGAAATGGTATCAGTGATAATATTCACTGATGACATTGCTATTTTGAGTGAAAGTGAAGAAGAATTACATGATCTGATGATTGGAAGAAACAGTCTAATGAGTACAGAGTATGGATTGAGTGTAAATCGAAGGAAGAAGAAAAGATTTTTTTTTAAGTTTACTTTTGACCACAGTTGTTTTTAGTCTAATTTTAAGGCAGTATCATAAATGTGTGTATCATAAATGTATGTGTGTGTGTGTGTGTGTGTGTGTGTGTGTGTGTGTGTGTGTGTGTGTGTGGGTGTGTGTGTGTGTGGGTGGGTGCGTGTGTGTGTGTTCCACATCTGATAATGCACTGGACGGATTTCAACCAAACGTGGTACACATATCCCTTACAGTCAGGCAACAATCGCTAAGAAAGTAAGAAACGCGTACCTACCATTATTCGGGAGATATAACATAAATATTGAGATGAATGAAAAACTGCAGCATTATGCATGACGTTTAAATATATTACTTGTTTGGCACGAGCTGTTCTTGAAACATATTTCGCTGACCGTATCCACTTATGCCACTGAATGCACCTACACATATCTACCGTTATACGAGACATAATTCAAAGAGATTGACGTTATAAATACTGAGATGCGTGAAAAAATGCCCCACCATGGATGAAGTTTTAATACATTTATTCTTTACTACCGGACACTCCTACAGCCGGATCAGGTTAAGAAGATAATTGACACGTGGCAGCGCTATCGACAGCTTTCAACTACAAAGCGCCAAAGGCTGTAGGCGAAAACAATAGCTGTCTGTAGAGCTATGAAGAGGCGTTGGCATAGAGGTGTTGTAGTCGGGCGAAGCAACTGCGCCCTGCATATAGAAATTTTACGTTTCTCATTAAAAAAACTGGAAAATTTAATTCTGCCATTTTTTATGAGCAACGTATATATATATATATATATATATATATATATATATATATATATATATATATATATATATATGCTAGCTACAAACCCGGCATTATTCTGGTATTCATTTTGCCATTTTTTATTTAACGAGAAACACACATAGCCAGAAGAGTACGAAATAATATAGTGTACTGCCATATTGAATAACGTCACCTCCTTTCAGAGAAAAAGTGATACATCACTTATGGAACACCTCTCGTGTAACGTAAGATATCCTCGAACAGCTCACGTATCTGGGGATTTCACACGTATGCCAACTCTGCAATTCTACTACCCAGGCCATTTAGGTATTCTGTTCCATCGAACAATCTCAGCGTTGGTATACACAAGAACATTAAGTGACTACGGTATGAATACTAATGACCTCTCCAAGAGAAGCAGCTCAGGAGGAAAAAACCCGTTTCTACGATTTGGGCGAAATCCTCTAGTAAATCCCGAGCGAGGAGATAATTTTAGTTGGATAAGGTATTGCATACCGTCACTATAACGGGCTACAGATAATGCACAGTTTTCCATCTTAGTTTTATAACAGCTTATCGTTTACATGTGATTTTGTCACCTGTGCTATTCGAAGTTTCAACGGATACAGAATTAGGCTGTAAAACACATACCACCATGCAGGAGGAAATTTAATTTTCGACTATGGACAGCGGTTGTCCTAGATATTCTTTTCGTGCTGCATCTAAAAAGTGAAGGTCATTCGGATCGTTTTAACTTCATACCAGCCGGCCGGTGTGGCCGAGCGGTTCTAGGCGAGTCAGTCTGGAACCACGCGACCGCTACGGTCGCAGGTTCGAATCCTGCCTCGGGCATGGATGTGTGTGATGTCCTTAAGTTAGTTAGGTTTAAGTAGTTCTAAGTTCTAGGGGACTGATGACCTCAGATAAGTCCCATAGTGCTCAGAGCCATTTGAACTAACTTCATACAAACATTGTAGCTTTCATAACTGTCGTTCCGGGTTCATTGTCATTATTCATTATCTTTTCACCCACTTCCAAAATCCTGAATGATGTCACATATTGTGTGAGTTACGACGCAGAAAAATTGTATTCGGGGTCTGACAACAATCTGGAGTGACATTTCCAAAAATAGACATTATTATTGGAAACGTACGTTAAAAGTTAAAAGTATGCAATTTAGCAAGCAGTAGAGTGGTAGATGGTTACTCATAGCACGAATTTTACTAGGAGTACGACTGATGGTGTTTTTAGGTTTTGAGTTTCAAGATAGCGTGCCATGTATTATGGAGTACTTGATGTTTCATAAGACCCACCTCCAATGTTGAGCTGCCGAGACCAAAGACCACATTTGGGACTTGCGGAAATGGATAAATGTTAAGATAATCATCGCTATCACATGAACAAATATTTGTTAAAGACCTCTGTTTTGGAGTTAACGAACTTAAAAGACTTGTTATAGAATCAAATTTGCTTTTCTGTTTCTGATACCCATTATTTTAAGCGTTTAATTTGAATGCTCCCTCAGAATCGTATCATGTGTACATAAAATATATTTCTTCGCAATGCAACAATTTTTTAAAAATCTTTTTTGTTTTCGGTGGCAAGAATTAAATATCTGGGGTCTATGATAAAGTTTATCTGAGAGTTGACAATGAGTTTAGTTTGGTGGCAGTTCCCTACGAATATAGAAGTATACGGTGTTTAGTAATGCTCCGCTCAGTGCGATGGCCTTCTGCCACCTTAGTAGGAGGACCTACACTCATGCTCATAAATTAAGTATAATACTGATACATGGTGAAACAACACTCTGGTGGGCGGTTTGCGGGCTAAAATCACCTCGGGGTATGACCAGGCGGCGCATTTGACCTGCGGTCTTCGCACGGTGGCGCTGGCAGCAGTCCACATACGCAGAGGTGTGATGGTGCATTTCAGAGTACGGTGCAGCGAGTAAGTATGCAGACGTTTTCAGACGTGCTACTGGTAACAGTGTATTGAAAATGACGTAATGAGGTGTAGAATACTAGGGCGACGGGAGGCTGGTGAACCACAGCAGGTCGTAACACGAGCCCTCCGTGTGCCACAAAGTGTGATCTCACGATTATGGAAACGATTCCAGCAGGCAGGAAACGTGTCCAGGCGCTACAGTACGGATCATCCACAGTGTACAACATCACAAAAAGACCGATATCTCACCATCAGTGCACGCAGACGGCCACAGAGTACTACAGATAGCCTTGCTTGGGACCTTACCGCAGCCACTCCAACTGTTGTCTCCTGACACATAGTCTACAGACGACTGAACGGACATGGTTTATTCGCCTGGAGACCTGTAAGGTGCATTCCACTGACCCCTGGTCACAGGAGAGCCCGTAAAGCCTGGTGTCAAGAACACAGTACATGGTCATTGAAACAGTGGTCCCAGGTTATGTTCACGGACGAGACCAGGTATAATCTAAAGAGTGATTCTCGCCGGGTTTCTATCTGGCGTGAACCAGGAACCAGATACCAACCCCTTAATGTCCTTGAAAGGGACCTGTATGGAGGTCGTGGTTTGATGGTGTGCGGTGGGAATGTGATTTGTGCACGTACACACCTGCATGTCTTTGACAGAGGAACTGTAACACGTCAGGTGTATCGGGACGTCATTTTGCACCAGTATTTCCACCTTTTCAGGGGTGCAATGGTTCCCACCTTCCTCCTGATGGATGATAAAGCACGGCTCCACCGAGCTCCCATCGTGGAGAAATATCTTGAAACAGAAGATATCAGGCGAGTGGAGTGGCCTGCCTGTTCTCCATACCTAAACCGTATCGAGAACGTCTGGGATGCTGTCGGTCGACGTATCGTTACTCGTCCTCAAACCCCTACGACACTCCAGGAGTTCCGACAGGCACTGGTTCAAAAATGGGAGGCTATACCCCAGCAGCTGCTTGACCACCTGTTCCAGAGTATGCCAACCCGTTGTGAGGCCTGTGTGCGTGTGCATGGTGATCATATTCCATACCGATGTCGGGGTAGATGCGTTTGGTTGCACATATGTTTCGGGGCGGTTTTCTCAACTTATCACCAATGCCGTGGACTTACAGATCTGTGTCATGTGTGTTCCCTATGTGTCTATGCTATTAGCACCAGTTTTGTGTAGTGCGACGTTGTGTGGCACCGTATTCTGTAATTATCCTTAATTTATGATCATGAGTGTATATGCCCCTATGGCACCACTCTGCTGATCGACGTCTGAGCCAACGCCATGTTGCATAAATAACCTCCCGATTATCCACGTATTGGTTCCCGCGGAGTGCATCCTTCATTTGGCCATACGGAAGTCGGAAGATGTGGGTTCCAGACTGCAGGCTGAATGAGAAAGAATAGTCCAATGTAGTTTTCTGAGCTCTCCTCGTCTGCGCAGATATCTGTAAAGCCTTGCGTGGCATGGAGAGTTTCGTTTGCATTTTTGTGGGGACGAATACACTGAAGTCGTTTCTTCAATTTCCTGACAGTAGCATAATACATATTAGAGTTGACTGTTGCACCATAAAGGAGGGCATGAAACAAAATAGCCCCTTCAGAGTCCCAGAAGACAGTCGCCATGTCTTTACCGCCTGAGGGTGCGTCTTCGGAGGAGAGGTAATGCAGCGCCACTTCATGGGCTGGCGTTCTGTTTTTGGTTCGAAGTAACGTTTTATCGCCTGCGACGATGTTCGAAGAAAATTGTCACGATTAGCCTCGAAACGCGCAAGTAATTCCTGACAGATGGAAATGCGTTGCTCTTTGTGGCCTTCTTTTAGGCGGCAAGGACCCAGTGGGCACACATTTTTGACTTCCCCTCACTGGTGGACGAGTATGTCAGCAGCATCAACAGAGACGCCCAATTGACCAGTGAGATGTTTGACTGAAATCCGTTGATCACCTCGAATGAGAGTGTCCGCACGTTCCAATATTGCAGAAGTCACAGCTATGTGCGGCAGTCGGCACGTGGGAGAGCGGACAGGTTTCCACGACCTTGTTGCGATGATGACAAGACTGATTCCAGCGACACATCTTGCTTTTGTTCATTGGCGGGTCTCCGTAGACATTTTGCATGCTCCTATGAACATTTACGAAGCTCTGGGTTTCCGCCTAAACAAACTCAATGACAGCTCTCCGCTTGGAACGCGTCTCTGTAGCACTCGCCATGTTGAAGGCTACGGATAGTGGCGCCATTTATCGGACCTCATGAAACTGCAGGGGCTGAAGCGGGAATATTCAACGATGTCCCACGACGAATTCCGCATTTTTTAAATAGAAATTGGCCAAGAAAATAGTGCTTTGCATCAGTTACTGAACGCCGTTCCTAGAATCCATTACACTGGTCTCAACGTCGAGTTTTCATGTGAGGCTAGGGTACCGTCAGGAGCGCCCCTGCTGAGTGTGATAGGCCTGTTCTTATTCTATATGTTCGTTATTTTACGATCTGACGAGGATGAGCAGTAGTTTGCTCCTGTTTGACTATGACGCTGTGGTACACGGGAATGGGTGGTTGTTGAGTGATTGTTTGAGGATACAAGACGACCTAGACAGCATTTCCATTTGCCATGCCGAATGTCAGCTTGCTGCAATTGTAAATAAATAAAAGTTTATGGAAATGAGAAGGGAGAATAATCGTAAAATGTTCGTATACAAAGCACTGGTAGTGTGCAGCTTGACATGGTCACGTCGTTTAAACATTTAGACGTAACGCTGCAAGCAGTATGAAGTGGAGCAAACGCAAAAGGAGGTAGTAGAAAATACGAATGCTCCACTTCGGTATGTTGGAAGAATTTTATTAAAGTGAGGAGTAACTTGAAAGGCGCCAGGTCCTCAAGTTTCCAATCTGTAAAGGAGACCGCATATAGAACACTAGGAAAAGTACTTCATGTAGAACACTAGGAAGAGTACTGCCAGAGTGTTGCGGATGACCACCACGTCAGATTAAAAAATATATTTCGAAGCATTTCATAAGTGTGCTGCTAGATTTGTACCCGTATGTTCGATCAACAAGCGAGTGTTACGAAGATGACTCGTGATTTCAAATGGGAATCCCTGGATCGGAAAAGACATTCTTTTCTTTTATGTATGCAGATGTAGATGTACAAGGCATTTCTGGATCCGTTCTGGGTTGCACGTATAAATCGCTCATCGGCTTCAGAGAGCGCCGTGGGAATCGGCGCGTACGACAGATTCAGACATTCGGTGTTGCTGGATGTACAAGGTAGTCTGATACGAATGGAGCAATGATCTAAAACATGAGATCTGACTACCTCTTCGCAACAAAAAGTGAGTCCCGCACCTCAACCATTATTAGATGGCTCGGTATGAACGAAGGGGCTCTTTCGAAAGTGCGTACGAAGCTCCAGAAATGTCGAGCGAGTGATACAAGCCCGAGTAGTGGTGTCTGGAAGTCTGGTAAGACCAAAATTGGCACTTAGCTATACGCAGAACCAAGGGAAGAAACACACTTGCCTCTGTGAACGTTGCATGTAACAAGAAATGAAGGTTTCGCAGTAGGCTATTAAAACAAACTCCGGGAAGCAACATATAAACAGTGTTTGCCTTATCTTAGTGGGCAAGGGAGTGGTTATGAATGTTCCTGTATTATCCACTGTCACGTCCCTCCATTTTCAAAAGTACATACGTATGTATTTGGGGATAGTGCTTTGTCATGTACCACACGCAGACAGCAGAATCTACAGGTAAATTTCCCACAGTAACCTCTCTCCTTTGTGCTGTAGGCTGCACGGACGTTGTGGAGTGTGTTCAGCAGTCGGTAGACGGCCGCGGCTAATTACGTTCAGTGAGGACCTGCTCCCTGGCGGGCCGTTGCGGCGTAATTGAGTGCTGCGAGTCAGTTTGTCTCCTCCCTCTGTACCGTTCGCGGGTGAGGGAAGTCAGCTGTCTCGTCCCAACAAAGATAGCCGAGATTAATTTGCCCGATGTGTACATTTCTGTAGGACGTCAGACTTTTGTGCGTATGCAGATGTCTGTCGTTAGGCGGCAGACTAAAACTTGCGCGGGCACGTAGCGGGGTTTTCGGCGCAGATTCCTTTCCATCCCGATTCCACGACAGACTTGCCCTGCCTCGGTGTTTCTCAGCTGCGTCCAATTAATGACATTTTTCAATTAATGGCATTTTTGGCAATCGACACACAATAATTTGTTTATTCCTTTTGTTCTATCTCAAATTACAAATGAAATCTTAGTCTCTTCTATCATTGTACAGAATCTAAAGTTCTATGTCGGATGCTACATATTTATTTTCAGGAAGGAAGAGAATTCCGCCATAAGTAGAGCATATTGTTTTTCAGGTTACATTTACTACATACATACTCCAAAAGCCATCCTAAGATGCATAGCGGAGGGTACCACACACCACTACATCTCATTTCATTTTGTATTCCACTCGCAATGAAAGCGAGGGAGAAATTACTGTCTAATAGCCCCCGTATGAGCGCTCATTTGACGCATTTTATCTCCGTGGTTCGTACGCAAAATATACGTTGGCGTAAGTAAAGTAGTTTTGCAGTTGGCCTCGATTGCCGGTTCTCGAAACTTCTGCAATAGTGCCTTGAGAAAAGAGCGTCATCTACTCACCAGGAGCATCTCTGAAATACTGTGGCTTTCCTTTATTACGTTCCGATCGGTCGCGAAATGAAATTCACAGTGACAATCCGATGAAGCTTTGTACAGATGTAAAAAAATATTTCTGGGCTGTTAACCGCATTGTCAATATATAAAATAGCCACTATTCCAAGTGATCTTCCTCGAGCAGTCAGCAAAGCACAAATGCGTGAGGAAGGCCCCCTACAGTAGTGGTCGAAACGTCGGACAATTTTATGTACTGACACTGCGGTAAACAGCGCAGAAGACCTTTATTGACAGTGACAACGGTCGAGGAAGCCTACGCTTATCTTTGTTAAGCTACGTTGGGCAGCGTCTCCAATATGCACGTCGATAGCGTCACGACGGTCTTTGAGCTCTGAGGACACAGTGGGCACTTACAAATGTCTAGAAAGTAGTGTGCAGTGGGCACTTACAAATGTCTAGAAAGTAGTGTCTTCTGCCAAGTATGAGTGCCTGCTAATAAGTTTCACCTGATTTCATGCAACCCACAGAACTTAACAGTAATGCATTTCGCTCTTCTCGACATCTCTCCGCCGCACACAGCAGGGGAAACTGCACCGAATATTTTTTCTTCAACAATTCTTTATTCAACCTAATGAGAATTACAGACATGTAAGAATGAAGTTTTACTTACACACCCTATTTTTCTACGTAATCTCCATGAGGTTTTATGTCCTGTCGGTACCATTCCTTGTTCTGGTGGCAGAGCCAGTGCCGCACTGTGACAAACATCTCCTTATCGTCTTCAAAACGTCTTCTCGAGCCGTAATGTCTCTGTACTCGCGAATGACAGCATCAACTCGCTGCAACATGGCAGGTGTGACAGGTGTGGATGGTCTCCTCGACCGCTGCAAATCGTGGAGCTCCCGCGAACCGCCTTCTGATGACATCAGCCTCCGTGCACAGCGACTAACTGTACTTCTGTCGACAGCAGATGCTCCATAGACTTTGCACAAGCGTTTGTGAATATTCACCACAGCCTGTTCCTCTGCAATGAGAAATTCAATGACGGCACTTTTCTCGTAACGTTCATCACCTACAGACACCATTTTGAAACTGTCCTGCAGCTACGCCATCTGTCGGGAGTGACGGAGTGGTGCGCTCACTCGGGAGACTTCAAATAATACATAGTTAACGTTTCGTATTCGTAGCATTGTTTCGGCTCAGAAACAGAATGTGGTGATTTATTTTCTGGGCAACATTCGTAGACGATTCTATAGCGTGTCCGACGAAAATTGTTTGATCGCCCACCATACAGCACGGACTTGGCTTCCTCTGATTTTCATCTCTTCTCACGTGAGCTGCCAGCTATGAACTCAACGTATTGGCTCTGAGAACGATCCGCAGATAGTAGTAGAAAATAGGAGGAAAAACACAGGTGATCTCCTTCCGTGACGAGGGTATTCGAAAATTGGTGCAACGCATGACGAACGTCTAAGTCTGAGCGGCGACTATGTAGAGACGTAGTTGTAAGTTTTAGCTAACAGTTTCAAAACAAAATATTTTTGAGTTTCACTCAGGTTTCAATTTCGCGACCCATCGGACCTTAATAAAAGTTCTTGAGTGCTGAAAGAAGCTACTGATAGCAAATTAAGCAAGATCTTTAAACTGTTTCGATGTTTCCGTTTAATCCGACCTGCTGGTGATCCCAAACACTCGAAAAGTACTCAAGAATGGGTCGCACTAGCGTTCTATACGCTGTCTCCTATACGAATCAGCTACAATTTCCCAAAATTACCTCAACAAAAGGAGGCCGATCATTCGCCTTTGCTGCAATCAACCTGATATGGTCATCTCTTTCCATATCACTTCGAGACGTTCCCTCTTATATATTTAATCGATGTGACTGCGGCCAGCGTCATCCTACTAATGCAGAATTAAAACGTTACAGTATTGATTTTCCCGTTCATTAGCATTAACTTACATTTATCTACATTTATATCATGCTGTCATTCAGCACACCATCTAGAAAAGGTACTTAAGTCACACTGTGCACACCGACAGTCATTCAACGTCGACACCTTCCCACAACCACAGCATCATTAGATAACCACCGTAAATAGCTGCTCACCCTATCCATGAGACAACTGATGTATGTAGAGAATAAAAAAGATTCTATCACATTTCCGTGCTGCATTCCTGACAATATCCTCGTCGCTGATGAATACTCGCCGTTGAGGACAACGTGGTCCCATAACATGAGAGGTGTTCGAGCCATTTACACTTCTGGGAACCTAAACATATACTTGGACCTTCCTCGACGGTCTGCAGTGGCTCACCGTGTAAAATGCTTCCCATAAATCTAAGAACACGAAATCTGCCTGTAGCCCTCCATACATGGTTTGTAGGGTATCATGTAAGAAAAAGGCAAGCTGTGTGCCTCACGAGCGATGTTTTCTAAATCAGTGCTGATTTGGGGACAACAGATTTTCAGTCTCAAGGAAAAATTTACTATATTCGAAATCAGAATATGTTCAAGAATTCTGCAGCAAACTGACGTTAAATATATTGCTCCGAAATGGTGCTGGTCCTTCTTTTACCTTTATTATACAAAGGAATCACTTGCGCTGCTTCCCAGGCGCTTAGTACTTTTCACTAAGCGAGAGATTCATAGTGCACCATTCACAACCTGTATATGCTTGCAATGCTCCTCACGAATTTGCCACAAGCTCTAAAGTTGTGTTGTGCCTATACTTATTCATGTGATTTGCGTTTCCCAAAATGCTGGGCTTTTGTCATCTTACGAGAAACTAATCCACTCATTGCCTGTTTCACATTGTCTATAGACGTTGAGAGAAAGCGAAAACAAAAAAACAAAAAAATTAATATATATCTAGGACTACAAACAGAAGCTAAGTGTATAGCAGAGCATACGTTGAATACCTGTACAACTGACTCCTTTCTGTTCCATTCACATACCTCATGCACTATTCAATCATATATTCATTTACATATCGGATATCGTTGATCCCATCATGGGACGTGGAACGAGTTACGTTTTATATTTACAGGGCAAAGCAACTTCTGACGGCAACTAGCATACAGTATACTTATAACAGACCGAGAACTATGATCATGTTCGTCAGTGTTCCTTGATTCATTACATGTTCCCACCCCTAGCCGTATGAGGGGACATCCATCATTAACAAACTTAATCGTTTCAGTGGTCCAGGTGTTGCAGTGGTGAAGGGCATAATGTGCATGGCCATACTGACCTCCAAGTATTATATAACGGTACACGTTAAAATGTTACTATACAGCTTAGCCATGCGCATTCATCACTGCATATTTTTATGAATGATAGAGAGCGACCGCATCGGACAGTGCAGGTGGAGGAGCTCATGGAGAGAGAAGATATTCGGCGAATGGACTAGCTTGCTCGTTCCCCCTACTTAAATCCCATCGAGCACATGTGAGATGTGTTGAGGAAAGGTGATGCAGCAAGTCCACATGCACCAACTGCTGTTCTTGATAAGAAATAATAAGACAACAACAACAAGCATCTATTACGACTAAAGTGATTTAATAACAAAAGATAACTCTTCTTAATAAAAAGTAATACAACTTCTCAGTCACTAACAGGCATATGCCTATAACACGCAGTGAATAACCGTAGTGGGACGTAAAGACATGCCATTGTTAATCCCTAGTGACGGATTTGGAGCTTTCGGCATAGTTGGCCGACAGGTACGTTACAGCAAATCGCTGGAAATTCGTAGGTCCTGCTGCGGTGGCTTCCGACCAGGATGTGCCTGATGGAATGCTAAGAGCAAGAGTATGAATGGGCTGAAAGCTCCGGTGGAGCGAAATGCGGACATGTTGGCTTGCGCCGCCCTACATAGCCCGAGATCGTCGGAATAAATGCCAATCCAGTTCCATACATGTGACACAGGGGAGGAAATAGTGCCCTGGCAGGGGGGATGTCTGCTGGCGGTTGTCCTGCCGTCCACCGTCCTTGTTACGATAGAAGCAGTCTTGAGAGGGAACGCCTTGTAAGTATGGAAACCTGTGACGCTCTATTGTCTTAGGGGTTGCCGATCCAGTAAGGGGAACGGCGTTTACATGGCGCCAACGATCATCTAGCATTTGTCAACCACACTGATTGAGGAATCGAACGCCCTACCACAAGAACACCTCATATGCCTTGTGGCAAGCATGAGAGGGTGTTGCAGAGTAAGCTTTGATATCCGTGGTAATCACAAACGCTGTTAAGAACCGTGCCTGCAATTTATAATGTTGAGGCAGATATCATAACTATGACCTGAATATAATTATTGTCTGTGAAGGTAAACGTCATTTCTGTTCGTGTGATTGTGTTATTTCTGTCAGGTAACTTCTGCACTAGGGCAGCTTTTTGTGACTGGACCAAGTTTCATTGAGCTATGTTACTTGTCAGTGACATCTTGCGAAAGTTACTTTCGTCCGCAAGTTTTGTACACCAGTTTACCTCCAGTCTACTGAGATAGTGAGGTAATACTTTTTATTTACATAAGGAACTTCTTTGATGGTATTCAAAATCTTTCACAAACATCATTCAAGCGATGTACAGATTTTTTTCTTAACAACAGGTAGGTGTGTCGATGTTTCGGCGTCAAACTACATAACGAAATATCCGGAATCAAAACTAGCCTGGTCCTACGACTCTTACCGGCCACTCGTGTCTGTATCACCTCTTACAATGTTTGTTAATGTTAAAGAGGCTGAATTCCATCTTGATTCGTAGTCCACGTTGAACTATAGGTGGTTGGTAAGTTAGTCCGAAGTTTGGAAGAAGGTAACGACGCACCGCCTTCAATTACGGCCAAGGGTAGTGGTGCACTGTTGTGTTCAAACAAACCTTCCTGTTGATGACAGTGTCTGTGCCCTGTGCAGTTTCGTTGGCCAGTCAGTACAAACAACTTCAGAACAGTGCACAGAACACCGTCGCCACGTTAAATATCACGATTTCGACAAATCTGCTGCCGCCGCCGAAAACAGTATCGTGAACAAACATATGATTATGTCTGACAAAACGGAAATGTTACCTACACATCTACCTACTGGTATTCTGTCATCAGTGAAGCTAACCAAGACAGTGGCTACACAGTTAGGTGCAGCTATCATTCTGTAACGTATGAGACACGTATACTCGAGACTGGTAAGAGGTACAGCTTTTCTTCCATGGTTAAATATAAATTCTATATATTAATTATAGTTGGAATGCGGCATCGTATGGCCTAAATTGCTACAAAAGTACACTAGCCAACGACTACATTCCTTGTAACAAACTTTTCAAAATCTGCGCCATGTTTTATTTAACATCGAAGGATCATAATAACTATGACATAGTGAAATGAAAAATAATTTCATTATACAGCAATGATATAAGTCTATAAGATTACATATGTCATTTTTTGCCTGATTATTTCATCAAAATCATCTGAGAAAGACTGAATATCAGACGACAAGCGCGAAACCCGAAAGAGTGGCTTTTAATTTTTTATGGGAAAAGTAAGAGATTCAGTGAAAAACTAGCCCCTGAGATGGTTGTAGTATTTTATCATCCACATAAGGGGCTCTGGAAAGCCCTATCTTTCCAGTGTTAAAAGACATCTTATAAATTACGTGTTTTCTCACAAACTTACTTCAGCTAGGAAGTAGAAATTTTCACCGGTTATATATTGGAGTAATGGCTACAGCTTAACACAGAGATTTTTAAAAAATGGTTCAAATGGCTCTGAGCACTATGGGACTTAACATCTGAGGTTATCAGTTCCCTAGACTTAGAACTACTTAAACCTAACTAACCTAAGGACATCACACACACCAATGCACGAGGCAGGATTCGAACCTGCGACCGTAGCAGTGTCGCGGTTCCGGACTGAAGCGCCTAGAACCGCTCGGCCACAGCGGCCGGCTAGAGATTTTTAAAAATTTCAATTCTATTGTAATGAAAATTCACTACCTCTTGTGGCAATTTTTGTTTATAAATCCGACAATATACAGGTTTCTGGAAAAAAGGCTGTGTTAAGTTACGCAGAAGGAACTGTGCAACATTTCCCGAAAATGTGAAGCAAATTGGTTTTGCAGATCATGAGAAAACATGTGATTTGTATGAAAAAATAAAACTTTTGAGAATCGAGTGACAAAGTTTGTATTACCCAGGTCTATGCGATTGATTATCTTCATCTTTTGCAAACCCCTCCTCCAGCTTCCTCTGTGTCCTCCTCCTGTTTACTCAACAAAAAAAAAAAAAATGGTTCAAATGGCTCTGAGCACTATGGGACTTAACATCTATGGTCATCAGTCCCCTAGAACCCAGAACTACTTAAACCTAACTAACCTATGGACACCACACATATCCATGCCCGAGGCAGGATTCGAACCTGCGACCATAGTGATCACGCGGTTCCAGACTGAAGCGCCTAGAACCGCTCGGCCACACCGGTCGGCTCCTGTTTACTCCGTCTTGTATTTCTATGCTATTTACAACCCTGTCAGCAGCCAGAAGACGTTCCTTGTCTAAAGCAAGCATCGCTCGTACCATGTTGAAACCTATCTCCGTTCCCATATTTCGAAATACTTTGCACTTTACAACGTTGCCATCATTGAATGTAGCAACAGCATCACACGCACCATAGTGAAGTCTTTCTGTTCCAACAAACATAGCCTTGGGGATTCGTGACCATATAACACCATTTATATTCTCATTGGGGGTTTGAGATTTAACATGAACAGACTCTTCCAACAGTTCACGTTCTGCTAAATATTTGAAAATGGTCTTATCACCTCTATTATCGCATCTGGCAGACTACGTTTGTGAGTGTATACTTCGCCAGTTAGAAATCCCTTGTGGTACTTAAGAGCAATTGTTTTATCCTTTGGGACACAAGTAACGATGGAGACTTTCATTAGGTGAAAAAAAAGAGAGAGAGAGTCCAAACAGCCTTCTTCATTTCATCTATACTGTTTGTTTTTCCTTGTAGACATTCCATAATACACTCCTGGAAATGGAAAAAAGAACACATTGACACCGGTGCGTCAGACCCACCATACTTGCTCCGGACACTGCGAGAGGGCTGTACAAGCAATGATCAGACGCACAGCACAGCGGACACACCAGGAACCGCGGTGTTGGCCGTCGAATGGCGCTAGCTGCGCAGCATTTGTGCACCGCCGCCGTCAGTGTCAGCCAGTTTGCCGTGGCATACGGAGCTCCATCGCAGTCTTTAACACTGGTAGCATGCCGCGACAGCGTGGACGTGAACCGTATGTGCAGTTGACGGACTTTGAGCGAGGGCGTATAGTGGGCATGCGGGAGGCCGGGTGGACGTACCGCCGAATTGCTCAACACGTGGGGCGTGAGGTCTCCACAGTACATCGATGTTGTCGCCAGTGGTCGGCGGAAGGTGCACGTGCCCGTCGACCTGGGACCGGACCGCAGCGACGCACGGATGCACGCCAAGACCGTAGGATCCTACGCAGTGCCGTAGGGGACCGCACCGCCACTTCCCAGCAAATTAGGGACACTGTTGCTCCTGGGGTATCGGCGAGGACCATTCGCAACCGTCTCCATGAAGCTGGGCTACGGTCCCGCACACCGTTAGGCCGTCTTCCGCTCACGCCCCAACATCGTGCAGCCCGCCTCCAGTGGTGTCGCGACAGGCGTGAATGGAGGGACGAATGGAGACGTGTCGTCTTCAGCGATGAGAGTCGCTTCTGCCTTGGTGCCAATGATGGTCGTATGCGTGTTTGGCGCCGTGCAGGTGAGCGCCACAATCAGGACTGCATACGACCGAGGCACACAGGGCCAACACACGGCATCATGGTGTGGGGAGCGACCTCCTACACTGGCCGTACACCACTGGTGATCGTCGAGGGGACACTGAATAGTGCACGGTACATCCAAACCGTCATCGAACCCATCGTTCTACCATTCCTAGACCGGCAAGGGAACTTGCTGTTCCAACAGGACAATGCACGTCCGCATGTATCCCGTGCCACCCAACGTGCTCTAGAAGGTGTAAGTCAACTACCCTGGCCAGCAAGATCTCCGGATCTGACCCCCATTGAGCATGTTTGGGACTGGATGAAGCGTCGTCTCACGCGGTCTGCACGTCCAGCACGAACGCTGGTCCAACTGAGGCGCCAGGTGGAAATGGCATGGCAAGCCGTTCCACAGGACTACATCCAGCATCTCTACGATCGTCTCCATGGGAGAATAGCAGCCTGCATTGCTGCGAAAGGTGGATATACACTGTACTAGTGCCGACATTCTGCATGCTCTGTTGCCTGTGTCTATGTGCTTGTGGTTCTGTCAGTGTGATCATGTGATGTATCTGACCCCAGGAATGTGTCAATAAAGTTTCCCCTTCCTGGGACAATGAATTCACGGTGTTCTTATTTCAATTTCCAGGAGTGTAGTTCTGTATCTTGTCAGTTACACTGTCAGTTAACTTTCCCTTCCTTTACAACCCTTTACCATTACTGAGTTTTGGTTTTCGGTGCAAAGCTTTCAATCGCCTAAGTCTTCACTGTCAGTTAACTTTCCCTTCCCTTACAACCCTTTACCATTACTGAGTTTTGGTTTCCGGTGCAAAGCTTTCAATCGCCTAAGTCTTGACCCCACTGGTTTCTGTACGTGTCCAGTATTATTCTCAAATTTGTGCTCTGCAATATCATCACCATAGGGCTTCAGTACTTGAAAATATTTCAAACGTTCGGAATCAATGACACAAAGTTAATTTACATACCACACTTTATCACACGCAGTAGAACGTTGAAAAATACTAACAACACCTATCACTTCCATTCCTCCACTACCGCCACTATAGTTAACTGTGCATTTATTTTCGCGTGTACCTTCATTTTTTCGTGTACACCTACAATATTTAGACATTAGTGCTACATATAAAACTTTCGCGTCATACAGACTGGTGGTAAATACACCATGAAGAGATGCGAGTCCCCCATTTATGCCAGTTCCATCGAATGCAGCAGTCAAGTCTTTATCACTTTTTCTGTTACTGACCCTTCAATAGCTTCCTCCATATATTATATACAGACATATTTTAATTTAGACCGTATAAATTATAGTTCATAAACATAATTGGGGGACCAGGAAGATTCATCATGCTACAGAAAACAGCACCTGCGCTAGCAACCTTACTACATGTAAGCAAGCCATAAACAAATCTAATGTTGTGTTCATAGATTTGGCTACCATTTTCTTCATTTGTGGCTACTGCAACACTGTTGCAAAAGGTGGTCATGTATCAACGCTTACCACACTTCATTTCCTACGTGGTTCTTATAGAGTTCCAGACCGATATTTAAGGCACTGAATACATATTTTACATAACTTGCAAGAATTCCGCTGAGAACTGATATTATATGTTTCATTCACATCAGACTCGTCCATAAAACATTCATACTTTTTTCTAACGGAATCAAGCTTGCTTTGCCAAGTACTTTCTTCCTCACTTTCATTGCAATGGGCAGTTGTAGCAGCAAGGTTAGGTTCACACACTTGGTTAAAGTCTTTGTTGGGTTCAAATGGCTCTGAGCACTATGGCACTTAACATCTGAGGTCATCAGTCCCCTAGAACTTAGAACTACTTAAACCTAACTAATCTAAGGACATCACACACATCCATGGCCGAGGCAGGATTCGAACCTGCGACCGTAGCGGTCGTGCGCCTTTAACTGCTTGGCCACACCGGCCGGCAGTCTTTATTGTTCATGGTAATGACACCTACCTTTGGCTTTCCAACATATCTCCTTTCCTTAAAAGCTTTCAGAGAATTTCAAGTCACTTTAGGTTTACGCATGATTATCCTTTAATAAAACAGAGACTTCAATGAACAGAATTCACTACGAATATTTTCAGGATTACCAAAGAGTAGATGAATGTGAAACACGAAAATCGAGCGAGCGATGTAGCCTATATCAAACTACTACAGGTTAGCCACAACAGTTATTTCGTAACGTTTATTTTCTCTCACATCACTATAATGTACACGATGAGCAAGCAGATTCATGACTACAACATGTGATAGCAGTTTAACAACGCCACAGTGGGTCACACCCAAAGAGAACATACTTCAAAAATATTTTAAAAATAATTGTAGTCTTCTGAACTAAATAAACTACATATCAATTGAAAGGGGATATTCCTTAGAATTTTAAAGGCAAGCAAGTAAAAATTGAACATTTTATGATTTTGAATCTTTCCGGAACAGCTTTAAATAGTTTTCTTACGCACATTAACTAATTTGAAGCTTTTCTCTCCATGCATCATATGTTAGGTTAGGTTAGGCATAGGGCAACCAACACTCCATGTTGCGTACTGCAGTACGGCAGAAAATCGTATCATCTTTGTATCGCTGTCGTCGCCAAGAGCGAAGCAGTTAGGTCGATTGAGCTACGTTCGTATCTACGTACTACATCTAAGTGAGTTGCTTAAGCTTCGTATGGCGAGTTTGCACCGTGTATCACATTTCATTTCGTATCGCCTCAGTGAGAATCGCACATTAATGATAGCGAGAAGTAAGCCCTTGATGCTGAAAGGCTACAGAGAAATCAACTGTTTCATCTATATATTTAAGAAAACAACATTGATAAAAACGTCCTTCAGTCATAGACATCAACATATCTTCTTGTAGTACATGGAAGTTCCGTGATTACGTGGTGCTTTCATGACGTAATTCGGTCAACTTACGTAACGCCCTTCTGAGATCCGATCCCTAAACATTGACAACGGTTTAAGTCGCAGAAAGATACAGATTAACATACTAGACGCGGCAAGAACTCCCTGAGGCATTTATGCATGTCCAGATACGGTTCCATCTATTCATGCATCATCTGATGGAAGATCAAGATATTTTCAGCACGGCGGAACGATACCGTACATCGCCTTCAGAATCTTGTCATGAGTACATTAGGTATTTGGTGAATACGACACTGTCATCAGGGCCAGTTTGGTCTCGTGGCGACTTCTATAACCTGACCTTGCTCCCTTCCATTTTTACCCGGTGGATCAACAGAAAGATGAGGAGTACTCGGATGGTCTTCACACACTGGAAGATCTACAGCATAACATTTAAAAATGACCAACAAGAGAGGGAGGAAGAGAGCACACACGCCAGGCAACTAAAGAAATGTAAAAGTCGAAGGTCCCATTTAGAACGGATGAGCAATGAACTTTCGTCAAATTGCTACACAGATATGATCCTAAAAGTTTTCGCAGGCTACGTTGACTACACAGAAAATAAAGAGACGAAGTCAGAAGTTCACAAGAAATCGAGATGCGTAATACGTGAACTGCAGTCACTTAGAAACATGCACAATATGTTATACGCTTGGGCTTGGTGAATGTTAACTACATTAGTGGAGACTTCGAGGGCCACATCCTGTCCGCATTTCTGCGCTCGTATTTGCCAGACCAAGTTCCACCCGCGGAGAAGTTGCCAGACGCTTCTGGAGACACAAATATTGTGATAACTCTGGTAATCCGCTTCAGAGGCAGGGTACGGCCAGCGCACGCACGCAAACAGCGCTCTTCCTGCTGGCGGCGCCACAAGTCACGACGAATTCCGGTCGCCTCCGGCCCGCCTCCAGTCCGCCCCCAGCCAAGTTGAGGACGAAATGCCACGCCGACTCGGCTCATCAATCACGGCCGGAGCTGCAGTAATGGCCTGTAAACAGCCCAGCAGCAGCAGCAGCAGCCGACTGCTTTCGTCTCCTGCAGTGTCCTATCGCGCTCCCCATCGGATTCTGGGGTCCTCGGCTTCCAGCGCCCATCGTAAATGTTTATCTGTTATACCCTACGTATAGGTACCAACAACTATGCACATCCGTCGTCGGTATCATCGCAGACGTTCACATTTATGGGTACGTATTAGCTCCTCTCCATCACGTAATCTTTAGGCGCTCTCAGCGCTGTGATCCATCTAATGTGGGAACAGCTTACAATAAAGCACCTACTCTTGGTTGTTCTTGGTATCTACAAGAACGTATACTAGTAGGACAAAAAATTATGACCCCTACTTCATGTCGTGATGATTCGAATTTTTGAACGTAATTAATTGGCGATTCTACGTGGCATAAATTTGACAAGTCGTTGGTAAGTTTCTGGAGGTATGTAGCACCAGTTGTCTATGCCCAGGTCACCGAGCTCCCGTGAATTACGAGCTGGTGGCATGTGGGTTTGTCGCTGCCGCCCCATAGCACCTGAGATGTGTTTCGTACAGTAAATATAAGGCGAAATTAGGGGCCAGGACTTCACTCCTCTGCCAAGCTCTGCACACCACTGTAGCATCATTGTGAACTTGTGACGTGGACAGACATCCCGCTAAAAGATGACATCGCCATCGGCGGAGACACCAGCCATGAACGTGGCCGTCTTCTAGCAGCAGTGTTCCCTTGAGGAGCGAAGCGTTCCTAATGACCGGAATAAGCAAAAACCTACTGTATCTCTGAAGTCAACAGTTGTAGAATTTTGTAACTGCATTATGCTCGCGTATTATTACATTTATGGAAACCGAAAATCTCTGTAGAAGCTAACATGGGGTCCGAAAACAACGATCGTTTGAAAACTGGTTCACTCTGTTTGTCCACGAGACACAGAAAGTAGTAGATGCAGGCGCCCAGATAAATACCGTGTTCGTTAATTTCCAAAAGACATTCGACACAGTTTCGCACCCCTGTCTAGTGCACAAAAGTACGAGCGTATAGAATATTGGATCAGCTGCGTAAATGGACTGAAAAGTTTCTAGTAAAGAAAACACAGCATGTCATTATGAGCGGACAGAACTATTCCGACATAAGATTAACTTCCGCGTGCCAAAGGAGAGTGTTGCAGCATCATTACTTTTCACAGTATATAAAAGGTGATTCAGGTGGAATGTCACATAATCTGTGAGGTGATTCTACATACGAAAATAAACCGAGAAAGTCCTGTGAACATGCGTCTGATTTTAGATCATTACGGAAGTGAACCATTTTGGAAAACTATACACATATGAAGACTAGTGTGAATATTACTTACCGAAATTCTATGTCGGCACTGCGGTGAACAGAATAGTGGCGGAGCAGATGACTGGTCCATCCTATAAGAGGTGTTTATAAAATCCCCCTCCCTCTTCAATCCACTTGTCAACGCGTTGGAAGGTGTGTTGCGTTGCACGTCTAACATCATCTCAACGGGCTTTAATGCGAGCAACGGCGTCAGTAATGTGAGCGACAAGTTCTTCACGTGTAACCATCTTCGCAGCGTACGCATCCCAGTTTAACTTGCCCAGTAACAAGAAGTCTGATATGGTTAGGTCTGATGGTCTGGCAGGCCAGTTAATGGAACCACCACAGCCAAACTACCGTTGATGAAATGTGTTGTCCAGATACTGGGATACTTGTCTGTTACAGTTATTCGTCGATCAGGCATGTTGCAGGTACATTTGCCGTTGATGTTCTAATGTCACGTCATCCAAAAAAGCTCGTCGTTGTTCTATCAGGAAATGTGCATAAGATGCAGCTGTCATGCAGTTTGGTGGGAACGCAGGCCCTATCCCCAGGCCATGAGTTATACCACACCAGTCGCTTACTGAGAACCCAACCCCGAATTTTGTTTCCCTAGTGGCGTGTGGGTTCAATATCGCACATATGTGAGAAGTGCGGGTGTTCATGATACTTTTACGTGTATATGTAGCCAAATCTGTAAATAAAGTGTACTTCTCGACGTCTCTGTGTAGAGTCAACGTTTCACATCATTGTTGTCTGCTTACTGACTGACCTGGATGTAGATGGAAATGGTACAAGGCCTCGGAACGTAATTTACGCCACACTCTCGTTTGTGAAATATCGAGATGACGGCTAATGCCTGTGTACCGGTGGTGGGACTCCATTGTACCACTGTAATAATTTCCTCCGTTTCCTGAACTGACTGGACGGCCTCACGTTCTTGATGTTATGTGTGCACTGGGTTGTGACCCGGATTCACGTAATGTTCGAAAAACCACGGGAAATACCATGGCACAGGGGTTCGTAGATAAGGGAAACATCTCTGTTATTCTGCCACAGCTGCACGGGCACTAACATTACGTATCCGTACACACACAACATGTCTGCGTATTCTGCATGGGTGAAAGTATGCAGCATATTTGTATTCACGGACATAATGGATTTCCTCAATTAAACAGCTCTCAAGAACGACGAGCGCGCTGCCTCACCATTGCTCAGTGATCCAGCCCACGATTTCACACTGAGTACACTTGCAGCTGTTGTCGCTCCCCCCCCCCCCCCCCCCCTCCCTCACCCCTGCAACGTCACAGTGCAGTCATCCGTTGGAGAGCCCCCACCTGCTGTTGGCTGGATCAGTCATATGGCCCACCATTACAATTACAAATTTGATTGCATACGAAAAGCGCATGCGTCAATCCTAGAATACTTCTCATGTTTGTGAGACCCAGACCTAACAGGACTGACAGGTGATATTGAACGAAAATAAACAAACGCAGCTCAAATGGTCATACGATTGGTTGATCCATGAGAGGGAATTACATAGATGCTCGAAAAAATTAAATGGCAGACGCTTGAAGACTGACTCCAACCATCCAGCCAAAGCAAGGTACGAAGTTTGAAGAAGCTGTATAGAGTAAGGATTCTGGGGATATACATTTAAGTATCTCTCCTGTAAGGAATACAGTAAGAAGATGAGACCTACTTTTAGCCGCACAGAAACATTTAAGCTATGATTCTTTCTACGCTCTACTGGTGAATAGAAAGGTAGAAGACTTTTGTACACAGTACAATATGCAGTTCTTGTGTCGTGAACTTCACAATCGTTACAGACTATGGATAAAGATATTGATAAACGTACAAGTACATTCAAATCACCATACAACATCCGGAACTTAATTTCGGTCGTTCCCCTACACGAATCGAAAGGAATTTTCGAATGGTTAATTTGGAAAGAACTTGGCCGATTTACTTACAAAACGTTTTTATGAACTGCTGTTTTCGTGCGACTGAAACTGGATTAAACAGTTCATCTTCTCCATCACAGTGTGAATCACAGATAACACAGCCTGCTGCGGAGGCTGAGCGGTTCAAGGCGCTACAGTCTGGAACCACGCGACTGCTACGGTCGCAGCTTCGAATCCTGCCTTGGGCATGGATGTGTGTGATGCCCTTAGGTTAGTTAGGTTTAAGTAGTTCTGAGTTCTAGGGGACTGATGACCTCAGATGTTAAGTCCCATCCTGTTCAGAGCCATTTGAACCATTTGAACAGATAACAGTCGTATGAGGATGGGGAAACCAGTAGACACATTCTTCCGATTACATTAAAGTGCGATTTGAGTCCCCATAATGTCTCTTGTGTCATACATTCATTCTACGTGAAAACTGAAGTAAATGTGATATTATAAACCCGTTCTCGTTGACTTACGTACGATGGTTGGAGGCTGTCTTCAAGCATGCTTAACTCATCTTAAAAAATTTGCTTTATGTGTAAAAATAATACTGAAAAGAATTAGTCGAACTTCAAGCGGAAACCAGCGAGTGTTATAAGCACTATGCAGAATAGTCCTCTCATTAAGTGTCCACATATAATTATGAATAAAAACACACAACACTGGTGTAATAATCTCCGAAATTTATTATTTATTCACTAAATGCTTTTAGGCTGTTACACAATCTTCAGATAGAAGGATAAGGGTATGGTGGGGTGAAATTATGTTGGTGAAAGATGTTAAACTAGTGCATCAACAGAGTACCTCCAATTCTGGAAATGAAAATGTTAATGTTAGAATTAAGAATAAAACAATATTTATTATTTCAGTGTAAATAAGACAAAACATGTGACACATTGTCTAACGAATTATGGGCAAATTACAAAATCTGTTCTTAGAAGGAAATAACAACAACGAAGTTTGTTGGCATATTCCAAACAACTGAACAAAATAATCTTCTCTTTAATAGGTCATAAATTACAAACAGAGAAGGCATGATAGTGATATTAAGCAGAGAGTGAAGAAGCTGTGATTATACAAAGTGACTTTTTTAACACAACAACAGAAACTATAGTAACTGAAATAAAGGAACATGTAGTATGTGAATAAGAAGGACATTTTACCAGTTAGTGAAACAAATAATTAATATTGTAGAATATAACACAAGTGTTGCGTGTGTTTTCATTCATAATGTATAAAATATTCTACCGAGAAACGATGGAGCAGTAAAAAAAAAAAAGGTCTCAAATGGTTATAAGCACTATGGGACTTAATATCTGAGGCCGTCAGTCCCCTAGTCTTAGAACTAGTTAAACGTAACTAACCTGAAGACATCACACACATCCATGCCTGAGGCAGGATTCGAAGCTGCGACCGTAGCAGCAGCACGGTTACGGACTGAAGCGCCTGGAACCGCTAGGCCACAGCGTCCGGGTACGGAGCAGTCAAACAGAACTATTATTATTGCGTTTTTCGTACCCATCATGTGTTATACATAAGAGTTTTTCTTTTACAAAAGCATGTTTGATGCCTTAAAACTACAATGTATGCTTGTAGACTACATACGAGTAGGAATGTACGTTTCGATAACAGTACGGCAACAATAATACTGGATAACATGCGGGACGTTCAAGAAACCTTCCCGTTTGCTTCGATCACTGTTAACATTCACTGTTACGTTGTGACACTCAACCTCCTCTCACATATGACGGAAGCCGCTGTCCGTGTACCACATACTGAATGCTGCTCAGAGTTAGTATGGGTTTTCGTGTGCAGAAGTACTTGGCGAGCTAATTCTGAAATACATGCAAAAACAGTTCTGTTCACTGTTCTGGCTCCTGTTCTGTAACCACATCCAGTAAGATGAGCGGAAAACTAGCTCACGGAACGAGCTTACGTCTCCTGAATTTTGAACCTAATTCAGAGAAAGTAATCTCTGTTCCAGAGGCAGCGCTTCCATAGTCGGAGCGCGTGTCGTGGAGGTCTTTCTGTGCTCCCTGCGAGCAGAATTTTAATTCGCTCGTAAAAGTCGACAAACGAGTTCCAGTCTTGGCTGGAAGACAGCAAAGAGTACAAGGCTGCAGTAAAGTCTTAACGATTCGTAATAAGGTAATTTAATAACAGTCTTCACGAGCGCCCTTAGATGTTCCCAGCGAGCATCAACAGAAATCAACTTTAAAATCTGAGAGCTACAAATAAATAAAAGTAGTCTTTCTTCTTTTGCTTTTTTCTGCATGTATTAGGTATTTGTCAGTTACGACCTCTCGGATGAAACTGCTGCTCTTTCCACCTCTTCTGCAGTCTTCTCAAAGCTCTTAACAATAGCTGATATTGTAAAAACGTATCTGGAGTCAGCGAAAACGGCATTATAGTTACTGTGAAATTTATGATGAAGTAAATGATACCTTTTGTACCTTTAAAAATAATTCAGTGACCGTCACAATAGATATTAGAAGTCGCTTGCGGGGTGTCATACTATCGGAATAGCGAGATTATATTGTGCTAATCGAAGAACTCGTCATCTTGATCAAAATAAATATTATCACTGAATCAGATTCGATAGATTTCTTCCAAAGGGTCCCTTTGGCCGTAAGAACCTAAAGTTTTAGTTAAACAGTTGGTTCTGACGTAACACAGTGCACACATTTGTCCGTTACATAGAACTGGTTGAAATTATACATATATTTCTATAGCGGTCTTTTTGCTTCTATCTACTTTGTAATTTTCTTTGCATGGTTTAAATTTTAGTATTTTCTTTCTGTTTCATTTTACCAACATTTATAGGAAGTCAGAAATTTTCTTATTCGCAGTGACAGGGTTTGTGGGATATAAATTGCATGAAGAAAATCCCGGAAATTCTTATGTAAGAGCACTGCACTTATCCTTTTTGACAGTTTTTTGAAAAGGCTTTTGACGCATTTGAAGTATTTCTGTTGAAGCACGATGTCAAAGTACCTTATAATTAGTTTTAATGGAAATACAATGTCTTATTTACTTTTGATTAATGATAGATAAATTAAGATACATCGATAACTCTCGTAACACTTTACCTAGACAAAATTCAATTCCATAATCCTCTAATAAAGTGTCATCATTTGATGAAATGTTGCTTGATTTTAATTTTGACTTCATCATACTCATTTTGATTTTTGCACGTTTTCAGCCCTTTCCGCCCAGATTCGGCCCGGTTCGATCAATATACACTGCGAAACACAATTAAAGGATCCTTTTCTGAAACCCTTTGATTGCCTCCCACTGAGTCGCAGAAATCTGAAATTTTCTCAAAGTTGGCTACAGGCTTCTTGTGTAATGGAGCCCTGCGTTATCACCCTCAGGATCAGTGACACTTCAAACAGCAAGATGTTGACACATGTGGAAATAAAGTCAGAATACAGATGTCCATGTCACGTTTAAGGTTGGTTCATGAGGTTATCCAGAGTCGTCGATACGCATTCGATTGAGTGGCGTTCTTCTGCTGTTCTAGTGCCCGCCTGCATGTATGTAGAATCTGAGGGATGTCCAAGAGGTTGGCTGGTACCTATCACACAGGCGTTAGGAGAAGAGGTAAATTGCAAGGAAGAGAGGGTGTGACGATCTTTGTACCATGTGACACGTCCAAGGTGGCGTTTAGTAGACTTGCGGCGAAATTTGTGGCTAATGTAATATCATTAACCCACCATCCACCTGACATGAACTTCTTCTCAACTGTGGCCTTCTTCTCTCCTGTGACTACATTTTGCTGTCTGAAGGGTCGCCGAGTTTGTGAATGATGTTGCAGGGAGTAACGCTTTTGCACACATTTGAGCCAAATTTCAAACTTCTTCGGAATGGGAGACTACTGCGGGCTTTCAAAAATGTGACCCTGTAATTCTGTTGCACAGTGTATTAGGAACGCAGTTTGCATGTAAGCGGAACGCACAGTTCATTAGAGCCTCCTAATTTCATTTAGATAATCTGGATGAATCCTTATAACAGGCCACTAGCATAGCGAAAAATCATCTGAAATTTTCTTTGAATCATAAGAAACGATGTAATTGTAACGTGGGTGCAGTTTGAAGCATTGGGGATAACCAAAGTAAACAAGGCAGCCTCAGCCAGTATTTGATGTTATTTATGAAGTTAAAAATCCCTGCAATCAAAAAATTGAAACTGTGGGGATAAACCCTAGAGAGCTTCGACCACAAGGTGACCATATCCACAGGAGTTGTAAATTTGGGATTCTACATTATCGGTATTTGCTCTTATTAATGGAATTTCGAATAAATATTAGTACATCTCCAGCAATGATTTCAAAATGTAATATAGCGGCCTAAATTGCGATGATCAAATGCATCACCCGGAAACCAACGATATTTGACTAATGCCAGAATATAGTTAATATTGAGGCTAAAGGAGAAACGAAGTAGTGTGTTTTGTTCACTCAAATTTACTTCGAAAGTCGACAATAACAAATTTTTGCAGTCGTTTGATCTTTCCTACTGTTACAACACTCGAAATGCTACGTATATTTTCAACCTTATCCAACCCATCGGTCTACGTGGTTCTTACAAAATGACTATGAAACACCTACAGTTGTTCATTTTCCTACTAGAATCGTACTCCATTTCTAAACCCTGACGACACGCAAGCTCCAACTCTATCTGGTTTTCGTTCACTCTTCTCTGAAATCGATATCTGAGACGAGAGCCGCTGAGTACTAATACAACAATACGTACTACTCTTCCACCATATTTTTTTCGACGAACGCGAGCCAAGCAACTCAGTCAAGAAACGAGGTAGCTGATAGCGGAAAAGGCACCTAAAACTCTAAAAGAGTTCAAATAATGTTACGCAGGGAAGCCAGAATAGGACGCACGGAGAATGAAAGCAGGAAGGTGGGGCGAGAGTTGAGGGGGACTGAGCTGCGTGGAATCGGTGAGCTTCTCCTTGGCGCCTGACGCCAAGTGGAGGAGCCGGTAAATGCGATTACTGCGGCATCTGCACAGTAGCGCCTCTAATTACAGACTCTGCCTGCTTCACCCTCCTCCGTTCCATGTAGCCGTTCTGCAAACTTGAGAGACAAACCACTGAAGTAATTTACTACACTGTAAGGCCTGCCGCTCCCTAGGGTATACGACTTCTTATTACCTTTATCTGATATAATTTCTGCGACAGTGTACAACATTCGCTTGACTGTCGACAGTTTTATTTCGTGGCTGTTACCATGTTTTCAGTTAATTAAAAAAATTTAGACTACAGCGACAAGGTTAGTGACTGGAGTGTTAGAGATCACAACAAAACCTCAGTAGTTACGACCCATCTGTCAGACATCTCAGGTAGTTTGTGTTTGCTAATAAGAAAATAACAACGAACTGGTCATTAATTTATCTGTTTTTGTTTCACTAGTTTTAATTTTAATTGATGTGGAGTATTTCACAGCTTGTATTACACAGTTTAAAAGGCTGCAGACGGAGTTTCGTATGTAAGATTTTGTAACGTAATGGGAAGCGTGTACATGACATCACGTTACTCGTAGTACATGGAACCTGCTGAAAGGCTTCTCTGATGTATGGAAAAAAGGCAAGGCCGTACATTTTTTGAAGCGCAGTACAATGAAAAGAAGTGAAACTACGATATATGTTTGTATTACAGTACTAATGATAATTATAAAATATGCGTTAAATTCGAGAGTTTCTGTGAAGAAAAAATTCAATGAAGGACAAGGAGATACTCACCAAAAAGTTCTCTAATTCATTTCAAAACCCCTACACATTACCTGAAAGACAATTAACATACTCTGCATCATTAATGAATACTTGTGAAATAACATTTTTCACTCAATTCTATACTTATGTTTATTTCTTGAAGTCTACTCAACTATTGCTTTTTGCTATGTTACTATCTTCGGGCCTTAAGGAAACAGGAATTTTCTCAACAATACAAGTTAATCAAGTTAATGAATAGATTTAGAGTGATACAGGTGTCAAATTAACAAATCTCCCCGAATTATTCCGAATTTATAAATGCTCTACAGGAAAGCATCGGACGTACCTCTATAAGAATAATATGTTGAGTTTCCCCCAAAAATGATTCTGTTACTCATTAGGGAATATAAAACGCAGGATTTTATATCGTATGTGGTAGTAAACATGTAATCCTGAGGACCTTCATTTATTCTAGACCATGGAGTTTTCAATTTTAGTGATGATTTATCTTGAGTGCCAAAAACATACTCTGCTGCCCGTATTCAATTGTTAGTCTTTCTGTAGCTCTAAGAGAAGTGTTACATTGGGCATACTGAATTTTATCAGACTTCTGTCATAATCCACTTTTCTTGAAACATCAGTTGATACTTTTAAACATTACTTTAGCTGCCTGTTCATTAAAATGACTGGTACTAAGTCCTATTCCTATTCTACTATCATCTGAAGAAAGGACCAAATTTATGTCATCAGTCGCTGACTATAGAAGATGGTACACAGTTCAGTCGCATTACTATGACCATTAGCCGGCGTTCGAAGCAAACAAGCAATAACCATTCACATACGTGGCAGCGCTTAGGGATGGACATGGTCCCCATTGTGCCTTCCAGAATGACGAGATCACCCAGGAAATATTACGAAAATATTCCACAGATCATATCATTTGGCAGCATTTGCAGTAGAACGCATATAAAGCGTGTCGTAGGGACGCGAAAATAATGCAGTCTCTGTCGTAATGCGGAAACGGAGCTATTTATCTGAGATCTGAAAAGGCATGATTACTGGCTTTAAGGCCAAGGTTAAGTTCGAGTGCTACCGTGGTAACAGTATACCTCGCATGGCCAAACGGCGCTGTCCATAACCGGCGCCGAAGCAACTGTGATGCTCTCCGGGTCGTTGCTGACTGGGGTGAAGGATGGCTGCGGAGATAAGTACTGGCGAATAGACCTGCAACTGTGGAGGAACTGATTACACACATAAACCAAGGTGCTACTAACAGTGTCTCCTCAACGACCGTTCGCCGAACGTCTCTGTTTATGGGCCTCTGCAGCAGGCTCCTGGTCCATGCACCCATGCTGAATGCAACCCACCTGCGGCGAAGACTGGAACTTGCAAGCAATACCGCAACTGGACGTCAGCTGAGAGGTGACGGGTGTCCTTTTCATATCGTAGTGATAAGTTACCATGGGATCAAATTACTGAGGTCAGCGGTCCCTAGGCTTAACACTACTTAATCTTACTTGAATTAACTTACTCTAAGGACAACATACACACTCATGCCCAAGGGAGGACTCGAACCTTCGATAGGGGGAGCCGCACGAACCGTGGCAAGACGTCTAAGACCGCGCGGCTAGCCCACGCGGCCCTTTTCATATGAATCCGTGTTATTCTCCATCGGGCATATGACCGCTGGCGTGCGCGACGTGAAACGTCTGAAACCTAACACCCTGCAACAGTTGTCGGAAGGAGGGAAGGGAGCGGTATGGTCTGGGCATGGCTTCGTGGCTTTCCTTGGGTGATATCGTCTTTCTGGAACGTACAGCGGGTCAAACTAGGCATACATCAATCCTTGGGAACCATTTACAACGCTACATGTGGCTTGCATTTATTTCGGGACGATGGCATCTACAGGACAATGCCACGTGTCACACTGCTCTCAGTGTTCGTGGGTGGTTTGAAGGGCACTAGCATGAGTTTACTGTACTCCCTGGCCACCAAGCTACCCAGATTGTAACACAATCGAGAATGTGTGAGACCCTCTAAATCGGGCTGCTCATGCCATGTGTCCTCAACCGAAAAACATGGCGCAGCTGGCCACGCCACCCTAATCGGCATGACTCAACATCTCCATTGGTAACTTCCAGAATTTCACTGACTCACTTCCTACAGGTCTAGCAGCGATCCGAGCTACTAAAGTTGGTCATTCAGGTTTCTGACAAGTGATTACAATAATGTGACGAAAGAAGTCGAGGGAACGCAGCCCATGATGACCAGATGACTTGTGATATCTTATGTAAGGTACTATTTTTCTTATTTTTGATTCAGTCAATTTTTATGGTATAACCATAACTTGTTTCTTCCTTCAGGGCCCTTCCTCAGATGCTATGGGCCACTATTGTTGAACGAATATTCATGCGTTTTCATCTGTGTGGTCAGTTGCTCAACAGCTGCATGTCTATCCTCCCGCACACATCTCCTTAGCCGTAGTTTACTCCGGTTATCCACTACGCGTGGTGCGCCATACTTGCCTCGGCGCTGGTTGTGGAGAGGCCTGTTTGCCATGCACAATATACCTTAACAACGTCAGCACGTGAAAAGTTTACAAACTTATCCATCATGATAATGCTTCCATCCTTGGGTCCAAAACCAATGACCATGCCCTTTTGTATCTCCGAAAAATAGTTCCACTTCCGCACTACCCTAACGATTTCACTAATTTCGTGTCCCACCGACACACTTTATATACCCTCTAGTGCTAGTACTGCTACCTGCTACCTGTAAGTGGTTATTCCACGTTGGCGTCGAACGTAGGCGATGGTAGCATTAATGTGAGTGCACCGTGTATGATCACGCTAAGGCTATGGGACTGCAATATATCATCTGTTGTATTTACTTTTAATTGGGATAATGGACTCCTTTTAATGAGATGGAACAATATTTTTGCTTTTTATCGACCTTGGTATTGTCTAAAACGTGTCTAACCCCCTCCCCCTTCTTCCTCTTCTTCACCGTAACACTCCCCCCCCCCCCTCTCTCTCTCTCCCTGTGTGTGTGTGTGTGTGTGTGTGTGTGTGTGTGTGTGTGTGTGTGTGTGTCGTCTAACATGTGGTTTTCTAGCTGTAAATTTTTTTTGTTTACATCAAGCTCACTATTTCATTTATATGTAATATGACGCTGTTGACACTACACACATTATTAGCACGAATGTTTTTCGCTCATGAGCAACAAGTAGCACCATATTAATTTTGGGTAGTTACTCAAACTCAATACTGGGGATAGTATTCAATTCTACAGTAATTGTTTATTAAATAAGCACATTGGACAACAAATTTGTGACCCCGAAGACTGCATCTAGTATCAACGGCGAAGAAGTAGTCCTCAAGTTTCTTTAGATTCGCTATATCAAGTGAAACTATTCAAACATGATTGGATCCCGTAGATTTTCCAAGTTCTGGGGATACTAATGGCTTCATTTTACCCGTTGTTCCAGACAGTCCCAGACGCTTCTTAATGGGTTACGGTTGGTTGATCTAGTGGCTGAATCGAGGTTCAGTAGGACGCATGTGTACTGGGTGCATCTTAATTACATTTCGCCCGTTAATAATAACAATTAACTTTGTGTTAAAACCAAAGTTAAGCTTGAAATCGTTTGACATGCCACTCTGTGTCAAGTTCATTCTGAAGCTTGGCTAAGAGCAAAGTCTGTAAGTAAATAAAATTTCATGCAATTGGGCTATTGTTATTAGCGGCCAAAAGCTGCAGTTAAGACGTGCTGGGTGTACGTATAAAGATCGCAGGCCTTCTGCACCACCGCATGTAGGAAGTTAAAATAAAAATGAATGGAGGCTTGAGCGTTCTTTAAACCAGGAATGTACACTGTCTCATCAAAATGATGTGGACACATCTTAGTGGATATTATTTTGGGGTGTGTCCACCCTTAACCTTTATGAAGAATAGACTTCTACTGAAAACAATTTCAGTGAGGTATATGAATGTCTGAGAAGGCATGATATTAAATTTTTTTCTAAATAATCGAAACCAGAAATCTTGACGTCTTGAGGAAAGTCGTCGTTCTAACTCACCCGAAAATTGAGTTCAGGTGGGGACTCGGCGCAGGTTGTTCCATTTTAGAAAAGCTACTGTTCACGAACCATTGGCTCACAAATGTTGCATTATGACTGGGTGCCTCGTTATGTTCAGAGAAGCAGTTTCCGAACTATTCCTCTACTGTATGCAGGTTTTCATATCTTTTCACATTTAGTGTTTACTTAAGCGCAATAGGAGGATAACACACTAACCACGGAAACACCCCCATATCATAATACCACCTCCTCTGTATAGCGTAATCATCGCTACAAACAACTTATTTCCAGTCATCCACTGTCCAGTGGTGTCGCTTTTTACAGCACCCAAAGCGTGGTCTGCATTAACTACAGAAGTGTGTGCCTTATGAAGGCTGCACGACAACTGTAATCCATTATCTGCAACTGTTTATGCGCAGTCATTGCGCAAGTTGGACGGCTGATATCTGTTTGGAAGCGACGAGTAATTCCATCTGCTCATTTCATTCAATTTTTCACAATTACACTGCAGACGTTCCAACCTACGAGTTCGTCAGTAGATGATGTCGGCCTGTCCTATGTTAGCACTGGTTGTTCCTTCGTGTTTCAACTTGACAGTCGTATCAACACAAGTCGACCTGGGCCACCTTAGAAGAGTATAAATATCTCGATGGGTGAGTCACCCGTGTAACATCCATTAAGTAGTCCACGTTCCAAGTCACTGAGCTCCCTGAACGATCCATTCTCGTCTTACAGCTTTTCTACTGCTTACACAACACTCTCTGCTCTGCTTTTACACTGTAAAGTTCGCCTTTCCTGGCATCTAGCGGTGAATTCCGCAATACGTAGGGGAATCCGAAAACTCTTGATCAGCCAGTCAATACGTGTGAAGACAGCTGTTCCCGACTTGGAAGGCGAGATAGGCAACAGTATACTCACTATGAAAATGTATAAGAAAGGAAAACAGTTCGTAGAGAACATTTCAAAAAATTTAAGAATTCGTGTTTATCTACTATAACTGAGTAGATGTAAGTCATGGTACGAAAAAATCGCTGATCTCGGCCTCAAATAGAGTCTCCACACATTGCTTGTAAGACGATTCGTTTAGCTGCCGGTGCTCTACACGAATTACATCATTGGGAAAGAGGAAAACTCGATATTCGTCGAATCAAATTGCATGTCTCCTGCTAGATGTCTATTTTCTGTGTCGTTTGGACGACTGAAGACGTGGAACTTCATGTTTCACTGTTAATACTTGGTATTGTCCTAATGTACGACATCGTATGTCCATTGCATCCAGTTCTCTTTGTATCACTCAGTCGGAAACGGGTTTAGGTATACCTTCCGGTCACTTTCGGTTAGGGTCGTTTTAGGGACATTGTTCGAACACTGTGTTACGAGGCTATGAGAGATAAACATACAGTTTTGAATATGTTTTAAAGCTTACATCAAGTTATTGTGCTGTTTCACTCACTATGTTTTGGTTGGGAACGTCCAAACACGATAGCTTCTTTCTATCATTCTATTTTGTCATTAGACTAGTACTTGAATAATGCTCGTCAGTAATGAATCCGTACCAGCCAGGACCGAGAGAAGAAATAGAGAACGTCCAAATAGGAGGAGGTCGTTTTATTACAGGTTAATTTAGTAATCACGGGAGCGCCACAGAGATTATCAAGCAACTCCAGTGACAGACGCTGCAAGAGAAGCGTTCTTCATCACCGTATGATTTACTGTCAGCGTTCCGAGAGAACACGTTCCCAGAAGAGTCAAGAAATACACTCTAGAATAAAAAAAAGTCCAGCCACGAAGGAATTATCTGAATGGAACAGAAGTCTGTAAATGTGATGTACTTGTACAGACGAACAAATGACTACAATTTCAAATGCATAATTTATTCAAGAGAAAGGGCTTTAGAAATTGAATCAGTCAAACACGAGTGGTCCACCGCTGGCCCTTACACATACGGTTATTTGGCTTGACATTTATTGATGGATTTGTTTGATATCCTGCTGAGGGTGTTGTGCCACACAATGTTCAATTGGAGATTTAGATCGTCAAAATTGCGAACTGGTTACAGGGTCCTGCCCATGATACACCAAACGTTCTCTATTGGGGAGAGATCCGGTGACATTTCGGGTCAAGTAAGAGTTCGGCAAGACACGCAGTCGAAACACTTGCCGTGTGCGGGCGGGCATTATCGTGCTGAAATGTAAGCCCAAGATTGCCTACCACGAAGGGCAACGAAGCTGGACTATTGTTGTGCTCTCAGGCTGCCGCGGGAGTCTTCCTATGAAATAAAATGGCCTCCAGACCATCACTCTTGGTTATCTGGCCCTACAGCAGACGTTAGCATACCACCACTGTCCAGGACGTATCCAAATACGTCTTCTTCCTGGAATGTGTTCAGTGAGTGATGAGTCTTGCTGGGAACTGATCCCCGATGCTCCACAAAGAAGTGCCTGGAGTTGCCTCACACAGTTAATGGATACCAACCCAACTGTTGCCCCCCACGAGGCCCGACAACAGGGAGTGTTGGCCCGAGGTGTACCATCACTGTCCAGGACGTATCCAAATACGTCTTCTGCCTGGAACGTGTTCAGTGATGAGTCTTGCTGGGAACTGAGACCCGATTCCCCACAAAGAAGTACCTGGAGATGTCCCACACAGAGGTTTGATACCAACCCGACTGTTGCCCGCCACGAGGCCCGACAACAGGGAGTGTTGGTCCGGGGTGTCATCTCTTGTCATAGCAGAATCTCTTTGGTTTTAATCCGCGGCATCCTTACAGCACACCGCTATGTTGGACTATATTTTAGAAAGATAATTTCCCCCCTCATAAGGCGAGAGTTTCGTCTGCTTATGTTCGTGTTTGCCAAACCCTACCTTGGTTAGCATGATCGCCAGATCCCTCCCAATCGAGAGCATTATGAGCAGGGCCTCCAACCAGCTCAGTCTTCTAGCGACATAAAGCACTAGCTGGACAGAATGTAGCACTATATCCCAGTGGAGGACATCCAACAACTCTACCCATCAGTGCCACGAAGAATAACTGCTGGCGTAACAGCCAGAGTGTAGCAACACTTTATTGCCTTTTTTCAAGTTGTGAATCACTCTCTCATCAAACAATTATCCAGTTTTTCTGACTTTTTGACCATTTGTTTGTCTGCACATGTACATTACATGCACTGGTTTTCTTTCCATTCAGATAATACCTTCGTGGTACGTTTTTGTTGTTTCTTGTGTTTCTTAATTTTTTGTTAATTTTTTTCATACACTCTGTCCATTAGTATTGTATGTTAAGATTTAATTTGTGTATTCATTGCAGACTATCCGTTTGTCTTACTGTAGTGCACATTTTCTCATGTTCCGTTAGCTTGATTGCAGCATTAGGACAATTTCGTTTCATATGAGCAGGTCCTTTGCAGCACAACACAGCCCTGTGTGACGAGGATATTACGATTCGTGTTGGCACCTCATAAGCCAGTTTACCATATTAGTCTGATAGTAGGCTCAGAACAATCGTACCTTAATGGAAATTAGCATATCAGTGGCATAGGCCGCATCTGAGCAGAGTTAGTGGCCGTTTGTATCTCACGTTCATCCCTAGCTGTCCGCACAGCCAGGAATTTGCATCATGTTCCACACTCCAATCGCGAGGGCGATTCGTGTCCGTACACAGTTGGCAGTAGAACCGCTTTGACGCTGCCAAGTTCACAGTTCGAATACACATTCCTCCTATTGAGTTATTAACTGCAGAACGCATCGTCGCAAGCACGGTAACTAAGTGGGCTTCCCGACTACCGGCTGGCGGTCAAACTTTCCACAAGCATCGTCAGTTGTACGGCGATTACCAAGTAGTAGCTATGGAGAAATCATTAATTTCTACTCTCTTAGATCTATCTCTGTCTCCGTCGCTGAGGGATCGTCGTGGGTGACTTCCGTGTGTAGGATGAGAGTTTAAATCCCTGTGATGCCAGTGATTTACCCTCTCTGAGCGGTCTGAAACAGGATCCTGTCATCTTCTGAATGCTAATTGAGGAGCCCAGGATTTCTTTGTTGATAGACTACATTTCCTGAGGGTTCTAACAATGAATCACAGTTTGGCACCTGCCTTACCCGCGATTCATTTTCTGTGGCCGTTCCATTTTAAATCGCTGTCTACGCTTACTACTACATATTTCATGGAAGTAAATTCTTCCAGTGACTTTTCAACAGAGCGAGATGGGTTTCATACGATAGATGTTTTTGGACGCCATGTTGGTCCCTACAGAGTAGATTTTCGGCCTATGGGAATGTCGTAAAATTTACGAGTAAGAAACATATTCAACAACTCTACAGCTCACCGGCGTCTCAGATACAAGCCTTAGTTTCACGAGTATCTCCAAAATATCACATAAATACCTGTATCTAGAACTACTCTCTCCATATACTGCGAGTTAAATGCCTAAATGTGCTGCCGGTACGCTTGACCGCTTCCACTATTTGAAAGGAGGCAAAATCAAGACTCGCTGGTTCACGTTAAAGGCCCCCACTCTGCTACTTTTGTGTAATATTTGGCCCATTGAAGAGGTGTACCTTCTTGTGACGCAGCGGCAGTGGCTTTTTGCAAAGTACCCGAATCCAAAATTCAATTTCACGCAGCTCCCATCGCAGCAATGTCCACTCAGAAACTGGTTGAGATGAACTCTCTGAGACCAAATTTTTTTTTTAATTTTAAACCTATTGTCATTGATATGAAAGTGAGGCTATTGTATTCTTTCTCTTCGAAGATCGAACTGCTTTGCCTCACGTTTATTACGTGCATGGGAATGCACACTTTGAGAATTTTTGTCGTTAATGGTGTTGAAAACACTTGACGAAAAATCAGAATTGACAGTTCAATGTGGTCTTGTTAGTTCGGGCAAATGTATAGCTTTATAGACGTTCGGAAAGAAGGGGAGAATATTACTTTTTAGTGTTTTGTCGATGGAGAGGTTATTGGAGGTGCAGGACGGGATCGGATTACGCAAGGATTTGGGAGGAATGAGAGGTCGTTCCCTCTTCAATTGAGCAATCCTAACAGTTGCCTCAAGTGAACTAGGAAAACCACGGAAAACGGAGAGCGTCAAACAGTACCACAACTAGCTTGGTGAGAAGTTTGGTAGTGGCGCTGATCACGAAAATTCTCACGTGGCAGAAATTCGATCACAGGGAATTGCTGATTACAGGGTTATCCATTTATCTGATTACCGCACGCAAAGTCTCATGGCGAGAACTCCATTGTCAGGCAAATCGGATGACATGTCGCCCACCTACTCCCTCAGTACTACACTACTCGAAATTTAACCGACGGAAGAAGATTCTGTGATATGCAAATGATTAGCATTTCAGAGCATTCACACAAGTTCGGCGCCGGTGGCGACACCTACAACGTGCTGACATGAGGAAAGTTTCCAAATTATTTCTCATACTACAAACAGCAGTTGACCAGCGTTGCCTGGTGAAACGTTGTTGTGAGCCTCGTTTAAGGAGGAGAAATGCGTACCATCACGTTTGCGACTTTGATAAAAGTCGGATTGTAGCCTATCGCGATTTCTGTTTATCGTATAGCGACATTGCTGCTCGCGTTGGTAGAGATCCAGTGACTGATAGCAGAATATGGAATCGGTGGGTTCAGGAGGGTAATACGGAACTCCGTGCTGGATCCCAACGGCCTCGTATCGCTGCAGTCGAGATGACAGGCATCTTATCTTCATGGCTGTAACGGATTGTGCAGCCACGTCTCGATCCCTGAGTTAGCAGAGGGGGACGTTTGCAAGACAACAACCATCTGCACGGACAGTTCGACGACGTTTGCAGCAGCATGGACTATCAGCTCGGAAACCATGGCTGCGGTTACCCCTGACGCTGCATCACAGACAGGAGCGCCTGAGATGGTGTACTCAACGATGAACCTGGGTGCACGAATGGCAAAACGTCATTTTTTCCGATGAATCCAGGTTCTGTTTACAGCATCATGATGGTCACATCCGTGTTTGGCGACATCGCGGTGAACGCACATGGAACCGTGTATTCGTCATCGCCATACTGGCGTATCACCCGGCGTGATGGTACGGGGTGCCATTGATTACACGTCTCGGTCACCTCTTGTTCGCATTGACGACACTCCGAACGGTTGACGTTACATTTCAGATGTGTCACGACCCGTGGCTCTACTCTTCATTCGATCCCTGCGAACCCTACATTTCAGCAGGATAATGCACGACCGCATGTTTCAGGTCCTGTACGGGCCTTTCTGGATACAAAAAATGTTCGACTGCTGCCATGGCCAGCACTTTCTCCAGATTTCTCACCAACTGAAAACGTCTGGTGAATGGTGGCCGAGCAACTGGCTCGTCACAATACGCCAATCACTACTCTTGATGAACTGTGGTATCGTGTTGAAGCTGCATGGACATCTGTACCTGTACACGCCATCCAAGCTCTGTTTGACTCAATGCCCAGGAGTATCAAGGCCGTTATTACGGCCAGAGGTGGTTGTACTGGGTACTGATTTCTCAGGATCTATGCACCCAAATTACGTGAAAATGTAATCACATGTCAGTTCTAGTATAATATATTTGTCCAATGTATACCCGTTTATCATCTGCATTTGATCTTGGTGTTGCAATTTTAATGGCAGGTAGTGTAGATTTTAAACGTGTGCAAATAAATTTTGTATTAATCGGCATCAAGTGAGTAGGTGTTGGAGCTACATGCCTCTGTTTGCCATGCATTTCTGATATCTACTCAAGTAATTATTGATAACAGGATGTATATCTCTTTGAGAAAGAGTTAATTCACTTGTGGATATTATCCTTGGGTTCGTGCAACGTATGCGGATTTGTTGCGCTCCTCACAAATAGTAATTGCACGGGGAAATGAGCACTTCGAGGGCACGAGATATTGTTGGTAATGACTCTGTCATGGAACACGTCGCAAAATGCAAAATCCTGTTCAAAGAAACCTAAAGTGTCGTTCTCTGTCACTCGATTTTTTAAAAACTAGGTCAAAATATTTTGCACATATCTTTGACTGTTAACTTTGTCGTTAGAAGAAACTGGGCCTGTTACTCTGTCGTCACTAACTGCACACCACACTCCTATTTTATGATCGTGAAGGGGTTTCTCATGTAGTAGATTAGGTCTCTCTGCCCTCGAACATCGACAGTTCTGGGAAATAACATGCTCATATAAACTGAACCATACCCAGTCTAGAAAGAGAATGGGATAAGTATCCATTTCACCTACTCATCATGTTTCAGAACGCATTCGCAAAACCTAAAAATGGTTCAACTGGCTCTGAGCACTATGGGACTTAACATCTATGGTCATCAGTCCCTAGAACTTAGAACTACTTAAACCTAACTAACCTAAGGACATCACACAACACTCAGTGATCACGAGGCAGAGAAAATATCTGACCCCGCCGGGAATCGAACCCCGGAACCCGTGCGCGGGAAGCGAGAACGCTAGCGCACGACCACGAGCTGCGGACCGCAAAACCTAATCGTGTTCGTTGGGTGACAGACTTTAAACTCTTGTACTGCTGTTTCTTACAGGCCTAAGTATGTTAACGGCTCTCTGTGCAGAGTTGCAAAAAATTTGTTTGTTGTGGAACACGTCTAAGAGACATTTTAGAGTAATTTCACAGGCTGTCTGCCATGTCATCTAATTGAGCTGCTGGAAGCACTGTACGTCTTCGTTGACAGGGCTTGTTATGAAAATTCACGGTTTCACGATATTTATTCACTACTTCCTGAATCAGTAAACCTGGAAAGATCTGGTCAAAAAATTCTCGACAAGTGAGAGTACTCTTTGTTCGCACATACGAATCGTAAATAAACACTCGTTGTGGAATGGAGTAAATCGATCTTGCCTTTGTTGCGTTCGCGGACTTCACTGTTACACTCGTGATGTTTGATTCACTGTTCGAATGACACTGGCATTAACAGGGAGACTTGGGACCCAGTCGACAGGATTACGCTTCTGCTGTGACTGGCAAACTCAACTGCGAGCTTGCGTTCATCAGATAAATGGAACACCCTGTAGTTAGGAGATACAATGAACGAAAACATCTGGACGATAAAATCTGGAAGATAAGATGTGGGAACGTAATGAGAAGATTTCGCAGAATTTTTTTCTAATTTGTTTTTTTAACTATTCTAGTATTTTACTCATAGCTGCCTCACTGCCCGCGGCGATTTTGCCTGATGCGCTTTCTGCGCTGAGAGCCGTCGATCGGAAACATTTTGATCGCCCCATATAGAAATGGATTTTGTGCTGATGTGTCTTCTTGATCTCTACAATGTCGTTTGCTACGTTTTCGTAAATTATTGAAAAGTTACAGACTGTCTTGGAATTGTTTCCTACTACAGTTTTCCTACAACACAGACAAAGCAATAAAGTATTTCCCTGTTACACAGAAAAAGCTTATCCTGTGCATAAATAAGAACGCAAATACACTAACGGCAAAACAGCACCAGAAACGAAATTTCGGGAATAAATTTGTCTAGGAAACACATTTAAGCGATTAACTCTGCAGGATCACAGGCTAACATAAGCACGAGGTGTTAGTGCGAAATCTGAACATACATCATCCTTCAGATGAAGAAACACGCCTACTAACATAAGCTTATGTCGCATCACTCCTTCTTTGTGTTGTGATACTTTTCCGTCGATGTAGACAGAAGTTTGTTTATGGATACCAATTCAACATTGTAAAAGTCTCCAGCACTTGATGAGAAAAGTTATTTCCATTGTCATTTGGCGTTTACGGAGAAAATTTGGGTTCAACGGTTTAAAAAATCCACTATTTACTGTTTCTCAGATATTGTTTGATGTTCTTGGAAGTTCATTTTTCCTCGAGCAAATAAGTCTATATGATCAGAAATATCTGTATGTCTCTTTTCCTTTCCTTTGAGTTCTCAAATGTCCAAAGAATTTACGACACGACTTTTGACAAGAATTACCAGAATGAATTCTGATTTTGTCTTCAGTGAACTCTATTATCATTATTTATCCCTACATTTTGTTAGTATATTTAGATTTTTTCGTACAAACGATACTCCCTCGTAACCTTACTTTCGCCATTCACATGAGAAACTGCACAGCAAACACCTCTCACAACACATACAGTTTCAGCCTTGACATGTAGACGAAGATTAACACGCAAAACATACAAAATTCAGTACAGGAATAAAACGCCAGGGGCGCTGCGTGGTCTCACTTGTTTCGGTTAGTAAATTCAGAATATAAAGTCGATTCAATAAAAGGGACTTGCAGAACCAGACAAAGAATCAAGAGAGGATCCTGATGATGAGAACAGAATGAATGCTTTTACGACCACATGACAATGCTGCTGTTAAACTTTTCGGAGCATAGGGTCGTGGTCCATTAAAGTTTTCTGCTCCTAACGTTTCGCTCAGAACTGCGCTGTACATCTTCAGAGGCGTTGCTCCTCCGCTGAGTTTGCTGACTGACGGTTCGTACGTCCGACAGGCACAAATCTACAGCAAAAAAAGGAAAAAAATGGCATGACCGGAATTGCACATGATAACCAGAGATGTTCCTTGCGTAAGATATAACTTAACTATGACCGTCGTCTTGTCGTAGGAAAAAACTGTCTAGCGATTATGTAGAGCTACTGTCCGCATGACCTCAAGGGATGATTTTTACAGGGAAGAAGTGACAGTGAAACTTGGCGACATATGGACAGTAGCTAAGTTATATCTTCCACAAGGATCTTTTCTGCTTATCACGTGTAACTTCGGGCACCACTTTTTCTGCAGTATATATGTCGCTCTCAGACTTACGATCCGTCATCGCCGACACTCAACGGGGCAGCTCCCTCTGAAGATGTCCATCGCAGTTCTGGACGAAACGTAATGAAAGAAGAGTTTCACTGGGCACGACTTTATACGTCGAAAGGCTACCAGCAGCAATAGACAGCATCCCGCTCCAACCTGTCGTAAATTTCCCTCTATTAAAATTATGCAATGTTTCTAAAGTACAGACGGCATAACGAGGCAGTTAGTCTGCCTTGTGTGGCGGATGTAGCTCATTCCGGTGGTGGATGTGGAATGTTCTGGTGGTGCGTGTTTTTTTCGTGTCATGGCTTAGGAACACTGTTTCAGCGCACCGCAAACATGAATTAAGAAGTTCATCTCAACTTTCCGGCTACCTTCCGTTGTCCTTTCTTTTGTACTGCGGATGATGCTGTGGTGTATCGAGAGGTTGTAACAATGGAAAATTATACTGAAATGCACGAGGATCTCCAGCTAATTGACGCATGGTGCTGGGAATGGCAATTGAATCTCAATGTAGACAAGTGTAATATGCTGCGAATACATAGAAAGAAAGATCCCTTATCATTTAGCTACAATATAGCAGGTCAGCAACTGGGAGCAGTTAAAGCCATAAATTATCTGGGAGTACGCATTAGGAGTGATTTAATATGGAATGATCATATAAAGTTGATCGTCGGTAAAGCAGATGCCAGACTGAGATTCATTGGAAGAATCCTAAAGAAATGCAATCCGAAAACAAAGGAAGTAGGTTACAGTACGCTTGTTCGCCCGCTGCTTGAACACTGCTCACAAGGGAACCTCCCCATCGCACCCCCCTCAGATTTAGTTATAAGTTGGCACAGTGGATAGGCCTTGAAAAACTGAACGTAGATCAATCGAGAAAACAGGAAGAAGTTGTGTGGAACTATGAAAAACATAAGCAAAATATACAAACTGAGTAGTCCATGTGCAAGATATGCAACATCAAGGATAGTGTGAGCCTATGAGCGCCGTGGTACCGTGGTTAGCGTGAGCAGCTGCGGAACGATAGGTCCTTGGTTCAAGTTTACCCTCAACTGAAAATTTTAATTTTTTATTTTCGCAAAGTTATGATCTGCCCGTTCGTTCATTGACGTCTCTGTTCACTGTAAGAAGTTTAGTGTCTGTGTTTTGCGACCGCACCGCAAAACCGTGCGATTAGTAGACGAAAGGACGTGCCTCTCCAATGGGAACCGAAAACATTTGATCGCAAGGTCATAGGTCAACCGATTCCTCCACAGAAAAACACGTCTGATATATTCTATACGACACTGGTGACGGCATGTGCGCCACATGACAGGAATATGTTGTCGACCCACCTACCTTGTATGATGATGATGATGTTTGGTTTGTGGGGCGCTCAACTGCGTGGTTATCAGCGCCTGTACAATTATCGAATCTTTGCTCAGTCCAATTTCGCCACTTTCCTGGATGATGATGAAATGATGAGGACAACACAAACACCCAGTCATCTCGAGGCAGGTGAAAATCCCTGACCCCGCCGGGAATCAAACCCGGGACCCCGTGCTCGGGAAGCGAGAACGCTACCGCGAGACCACGAGCGGCGGACACCTACCTTGTACACTTCGCGAATGGGTGGATGTGATAATCACTCCCAAAAAGTGATGAAAATAAGAATTTGTCACATAAACTGCAACAAATGAATGCAACAGTTTCACAATCGCACAGTTTTCCCTGTGCTCTGTCAAAACATATGTTTTTAACGTTTTCAAATTTTTCCGTTTAGGTGTATCGACCCCATACTACGGCGCAGTTACCTCGCATCGGACGGACGGACGGACGGACAGATAATAATTGTCTGACAATAAAAAAATAAACTTTTCACTCGAGGGAAAACTTGAACCAAGGACCTCTCGTTCCGCAGCTGCTCACGCTAACCACGAGACCACGGCGCTCATTGGCTTAGGCTAACCTTGGTGTTCCCTATCTTGCGCATGGTCTACTCAGTTTGTATATTTTGCTTATTTTCTCATAGTTCCACACAACTTCTTCCTGTTTTCTCGATTGATCTGTGTTCCGTTTTTCAAGGCCTATCCACTGTGGCAACTTATAACTAAATCTGGGTGGGGTGCGATGGGGAGGTTCCCTTGTCAGCAGTGTGGGATCCGTACCAGATAGGGTTGATAGAAGAGATAGAGATGATCAAACGGAGAGCAGCGTGCTTCGTTACAGGATCATTTAGTAATCGCGAAAGTGTTACGGAGATGATAGATAAACTCCAGTGGAAGACTCTGCAGGAGAGACGCTCAGTAGCTCGGTACGGGCTTTTGTTGAAGTTTCGAGAACATACCTTTACCGAAGAGTCAAGCAGTATATTGCTCCCTCCTACGTATATCTCGCGAAGAGACCATGAGGATAAAATCAGAGGGATTAGAGTCCACACAGAGGCATACCGACAATCCTTCTTTCCACGAACAATACGAGACTGGAATAGAAGGGAGAACCGATAGAGGTACTCAAGGTACCCTCCGCCACACACCGTCAGGTGGCTTGCGGAGTATGGATGTAGATGTAGATGTACTCTGCTGATGAGTATGCTGCGGTACTCTCGTCTTGCAATACAGCAACAGTCGTGTTCACAGGGATGCACACAGTTGTTCTTGATCTGATGAATGCTCAGACGCGCTGTCCCATCTCAACTGTCCCAGAAAGTCACACAATCCTAGCTCCACAGAAAATGTCAGAGACTATGTGAAAAAAAAATTATGAGCATCCTGGAAACAGGTATATACACGCTGAATTGTCACACAGTTTGCGCACTAAGCAAGAAACAGAGAAAAGCAAAGTAGAATTGAGTGAAGGAATTAAAATGCAGGGTGAAGACATGAACACTTTTCACTATCACCAGTGATTTCGTAATTCTGTCAGAGACAGCAAACGACCTGGAGGAGCACTGGGATGGAAAGTGCTGTGTCCTGAAATAAGGATATAATCAACAAATGTGTAACAAAGGTAATAGAATAAACTCGAATTATATAAGGCGATGGTGACGGTACTGTTCTAGGAAAAGATACACTAAAAGGTTTGCCGTTTCGACAGTAAAATAACGGACGATGACCGAAGCAGACAGGAAATAAAACGCATTCTGGCAATGATAAGAAACGAGTCTCTGATGAATGGAAATTTATTAATATCTAATAGATATTTACGTGTCTGGAAGTCTTTTGTGAATGTATTTTTCTGGAGTGTAGCCTTATATGGAAGTGAAATGTGGACGATAAAAGTTAAGACAAGAAGTAAATAGAAACATTTGAAATAGCTTTGATCATGAACTCGGGCCAGTGAATGACCAAACAGTATGTAGTACGAACACCAAACTACAGCCATATTTCAATCAATTCTTACTTATTTTTCTTTAAGTTACCAGTTTCTTCACTTCACTGGTGCTAACCTAAGGCCCTATGTACACTGTCAACGGATGTACCACGAAGCTTGCTGAAATACAACACCAATCATCAAATAAATCTGGATTCCGAGTGTACCTATGCAGACTGTGAAAGGATATACAACAAAGCTTGGTGAAATACTACAGGAACCATCAAATAACTCTGGACTCCAGGAGTATTTTTCATAAGTTGTTGTCTAACGTTTGGAGTACTCACTTCAGCAAAATATTAACGGAGCCCTCGTGTATTTGATGGCTACTGCTGTAATAAACTGTGTGGCATATCCTTTCACAGTGTGCATAAGGACCTGAGGATGGTACCAGTGGTATCTTAAGGAAAAATTAATAAGAACTGATTGAAAAATAGCTGTTGTTTGGTTTTTGTTATACATACGTCTGAAATGTAGTGCTGCAGAGGAATGCTGAAGATTAGACGATAGATCATGTAACTAATAAACAGATACTGATTACAATTGGGGACTAAATAATATTATGGCGCAAGTTAATTAAAAGAAGAGCTGGTTTGGTAGGACACATTCTAAGACATCAACGGATCACCAATTTAGTAATGGAAGGAAATGTGGGGAGATGGGGGGAGGGAGGGTAAAAATCATACAGGGAGGCCGAGAGATGAATACAACAAGCATGTTCCAATGGATGTCGGTTGCAGTAGACTTTGCGGAGATGAAGAGAGTTTCATAGGACAAAGTAACATGGAGATCCGTAGCAAACCATCTTCGGCCTGAAGACCACAACAACAGCACGGCGCTAACCATCAGTTTAGCTTCAGATGGATATGACATACATGATGATACTTGTGAGCCTACTTACTCACCGATGTGACAACAATATCAAAGCTAGTATTACACGGCATTAGCCTGACTTCTCCAGCAGGTAATTTTTTCTTCGACGTGGTTATGTTTAGCTTCATTTTCAACTCCCAGCGTTTTCATTAGGATATAAAAAAATGCTAGGGACTTAACATTGTTCATAAGGGATAGTAGAAATACAGTTAGCGGTGGCATGTCTATTGCTGTTACAAGTAGTTTATCTTATTGAAGCAGATAGTTCGTGTGACTTCGTTAGGACAGAGGTCATTCTTGGAAACCAGGACAAAATTATAATTAGATCCTTTTATCGGCCTCATAACACAGATGATACGGCGTCTGGGAGGTTCAACGAAAAATTGATTTCAAACTCCTACCCAGTTGGTGGTGACTTTAATTTATCCTCTATACATTGGCGGAAGTGCATGTTCGAATCCTGAGGTACGCATAAAACATCATCAAAATTGTGCTAAATGAATTCTCTGAAAATTATTTCGAGCAATTAGTCCATGGTCCCACACGAATAGTAAACGGATGTGAAAACATACTAGACCTCTTAAAAACAAATAATCCTGACCTAATGTAGGATACAGAGATTAGTGAACACAGGGTTGTTTAGGCGAGACTAAATACCGAAACTCCCACATCCTCCAAATATAGACGAAAACTATATCTATTCGGAAAATCAGACGCCTTCCAGAGAGGCAATCTGCAATCCTTCCAAATGTACAATGTAAGCGCAGACCAGATGTGGCTTGAATTCAAAGAAATAATATTGACCGCAATTGAGAGATTTATATCAAATAAATTAACAATCGACCGAGTTCATACCCCATAATACACAAAAAGGATCAGAACTCTGTAAGAGAAACAACGATAGAAGCATGCCAAATTCAAACGAACGCAAAATCTCAAGGTTGGAAATCTTTAGCAGTAGATCGACATTTAGAGTGGAATTCAGTGGAATATACTGATAATAGTTTCCACAACTAAAGTTTGTCTCTAATACTGGCAGAAAATCCAAAGAGACTCTGGTCTTATGTGAAGTATGCCAGTGGCAAAACACAGTCAATGCCGTCCTAGCGTGATAACAGTTGATGAAGTACTATTGACAACAGTGCTGCTACAGCAGGGTAGCTAAATACAGCTTTCCGAAATTCCTTCAGCAAAGAAGACAAAGTAAATATTCCAGAATTCGAATCAAGAATAGCTGCCAACAACAGTAACTTAGAAGTAGATATTCTCGGAGTAGTGAAGCAACCTAAATCACTTAATAACGGCAAGTCTTCCGGTCCAGACTGTATGCCAATTGTGTTCCTTTCATAGTATGCAGATACAGTAACTGACAGAAAGTCATCGAGTAAAACAGTAATGATCTCTGGCGTTCCCTGGGATAGTGTTATAGGCCTTGTGCTGTTTTGTGTCTATATTGGTGATATGAGAGATAATTTGAGCAGCCGACTTCGGTTGTTTGCAGATGATGCTGCATGCTGTTGTTTGTCGACCGGTAAGTTCATGAGAAGATCAAAACAAATTGCAAAACCATTTAGAAAAAGATATCTGTATGGTGCGAAAACTGGAAATTAACAAAAAAAATATAAATAAAAATTGTCAGGTCACTTAAATGAGTACTAAAACGAACCCGTTACACTTCGGTTACACGATAAATCAATGAAATCTATAGCCGGTAAATTCAACTAACGATCTAGGAATTACAGCTACGGACAACTTCATTTGGTTAGAACAAATAGGAAATGTTGTGGGGAAGGCGAACCAATGACTGCGTTTAATGACAGAAAGAGGATGCAACAGCTCTATTACAGGGACTACCTACACTATGCTTGTCCGTCCTCTTTTGGAGTACTGCTGCGCTGTGTTGGATCCTTAGTAGACAGGATTAACGGAATACATCGAGAAAGTTCAAAGGAAAGCAGCAACTTTTGCATAAGGGAGAGAGTGTCACGGAAATGATACAGGATTTGGGCTGGACATCACTAAAACAAAGGAATTTCTTTCAGCGGCGGGATCTTGTAACGAAACTTCAGTCATCAACTTTGTCCTCCGAATGCGAAAATATTTTGTTGACGCCGACTTACATAGGGAGAAACAATCATCAAAATAAAATATGGGAAATCAGAGTTCGAAAGGAAAAATAAATGTGTTCGTTTTTCTCGTATACTGTCCGAGAGAGGAATAATAGAGAATTATTGCGAAGGTGGTTCGATGGACCTTCTGCCACGATCTTAAGTGTAATCTTCAGAGTATCCATGTAGATGTAGATGTACAATAAAATTTTTAGAGTTTACGACGTTATCATTGCCCCTATTCCACCTAATGCCCCGTATTAGCAAAGAAACATACATACTCCATCCCATCATCTGATTTAATAATGGCGTTGAACAGCTGAAAATTTAATCTAGAACCGCATAGATACACTCCTGGAAATGGAAAAAAGAACACATTGACACCGGTGTGTCAGACCCACCATACTTGCTCCGGACACTGCGAGAGGGCTGTACAAGCAATGATCACACGCACGGCACAGCGGACACACCAGGAACCGCGGTGTTGGCCGTCGAATGGCGCTAGCTGCGCAGCATTTGTGCACCGCCGCCGTCAGTGTCAGCCAGTTTGCCGTGGCATACGGAGCTCCATCGCAGTCTTTAACACAGGTAGCATGCCGCGACAGCGTGGACGTGAACCGTATGTGCAGTTGACGGACTTTGAGCGAGGGCGTATAGTGGGCATGCGGGAGGCCGGGTGGACGTACCGCCGAATTGCTCAACACGTGGGGCGTGAGGTCTCCACAGTACATCGATGTTGTCGCCAGTGGTCGGCGGAAGGTGCACGTGCCCGTCGACCTGGGACCGGACCGCAGCGACGCACGGATGCACGCCAAGACCGCAGGACCCTACGCAGTGCCGTAGGGGACCGCACCGCCACTTCCCAGCAAATTAGGGACACTGTTGCTCCTGGGGTATCGGCGAGGACCATTCGCAACCGTCTCCATGAAGCTGGGCTACGGTCCCGCACACCGTTAGGCCGTCTTCCGCTCACGCCCCAACATCGTGCAGCCCGCCTCCAGTGGTGTCGCGACAGGCGTGAATGGAGGGACGAATGGAGACGTGTCGTCTTCAAGCGATGAGAGTCGCTTCTGCCTTGGTGCCAATGATGGTCGAATGCGTGTTTGGCGCCGTGCAGGTGAGCGCCACAATCAGGACTGCATACGACCGAGGCACACAGGGCCAACACCCGGCATCATGGTGTGGGGAGCGATCTCCTACACTGGCCGTACACCACTGGTGATCGTCGAGGGGACACTGAATAGTGCACGGTACATCCAAACCGTCATCGAACCCATCGTTCTACCATTCCTAGACCGGCAAGGGAACTTGCTGTTCCAACAGGACAATGCACGTCCGCATGTATCCCGTGCCACCCAACGTGCTCTAGAAGGTGTAAGTCAACTACCCTGGCCAGCAAGATCTCCGGATATGTCCCCCATTGAGCATGTTTGGGACTGGATGAAGCGTCGTCTCATGCGGTCTGCACGTCCAGCACGAACGCTGGTCCAACTGAGGCGCCAGGTGGAAATGGCATGGCAAGCCGTTCCACAGGACTACATCCAGCATCTCTACGATCGTCTCCATGGGAGAATAGCAGCCTGCATTGCTGCGAAAGGTGGATATACACTGTACTAGTGCCGACATTGTGCATGCTCTGTTGCCTGTGTCTATGTGCCTGTGGTTCTGTCAGTGTGATCATGTTATGTATCTGACCCCAGGAATGTGTCAATAAAGTTTCCCCTTCCTGGGACAATGAATTCACGGTGTTCTTATTTCAATTTCCTGGAGTGTATATGAAAAAGTTTACAGGAAGTGGTAGGAGTGGAAGAGAAGGGAATAAGTAGAGAACGACAGGTGAACTAGAAATGGAAAAGAATTACTCTGCCAGTAAGAAATGCAACATTCTCAAGAATAAAATCATTTGATCTACTTGTGAGCTGAGAAACTGTTTATCATTGAAGGTGTATATGACAAAGTCAGACAACAAGAAACACTTATGTTATAGTACAGGTTGGCCAAATAGTCGCATCAGCACACAGTGTACGTGCTAGGACGGCAACGCATGCATGTATTATTGTATTCAGACGATCATAAAGTTGTCCAACAGCACCTCGCTATAAATTGCCCTAAGCATCATGCAGCTTAGGTCGCAATGCGGCGGTGATTTATGCAGGCTCTGGAGAACGGGTAAGTTCCCGCTTTATCACATCCCATACGTGTTCAATTGGTGACAGATCTGGCAGTGGTAGTTGTACATCACGAAGAGGACATTGTTTCATAACACCCGTATGAGGATGTGTGGTGTCACGCTGAAAAAGCGCATCAAGTTCAGGTCGAAGAAATGAGAGTAGTACGGGGATAAAAAACTGATGATTTGTAGGGTATATTGGTTACTTTACCCTGCAGGAACAACAAATGTGATCGTCAACCGCAACTGATGGCCACTCACACGGTGAATCCTGGCGTGGGAACTGTGTGTTGTGGGCGAATACACTACGGGAAAGGCCGCACACGTGATCTAAATAATTTACCTGAATGTCCGTCACTCGCATGCAGACAGAAGTTACTCTCATCACTGAAGGCAACAGAGCGCCATTCCACCCTCCAGTCGGCCATTTCATTACACCTGTGTGTCCGTGCTTCGCGCTATCTCAGTGTCAGCGGTAGCGTAGCCAGGCGTCCCCGTGATCTTCGTCCTGGTGCAAGAAGAAACGACCCGTGGTCCTTGGTGACACAGCACACGCAGCATGTACCCAGATTTCTTTGCTGGATGTTGTTAGGTCCTTGACGTGCGTATGGATGCCGCGCGAGATTAGCCGGGAGGTCTTGAGCGCTGCAGTCATGGACTGTGCGGCTGGTCCCGGCGGAGGTTCGAGTCCTCCCCCGGGCATGGGTGTGTGTGTTTGTCATTAGGACAATTTAGGTTAAGTAGTGTGTAAGCTTAGGGACTGATGACCTTAGCAGTTAAGCCCCATAATATTTCACACACATTTGAACATTTTAAAGTGCGTCTGGACAATGCTGATGTTCAGAACCTGGTTTAAAGGTGGGGAAATGTTCTACGGGAAGATTGTGACATCGGCGACACATCAGTGACACATTGAGACGAACAGTTGTAGCTACCAGTCCACCAGTGTACCTAGCTTCCCGTAGTCCCAAAATGCGACCCCATGCTAGTAGCTGAAACTGTTCCACAGGGGTAACTACTTGGTAGAGGGGCATGGCTGCACCATAGAATAAATATTGTAAACACTGTTCACCTGTAAACTCAACACTGTTATTACCTGCAGAGTGAAACCAGAGGGCGCCATCTGATTCTCGCAATGCCTTGTAAAATGAATCACTAACACTACAATCCCTCGGTATGCACACATTACACACTGGTGCCGCAGCACGCAGTTCTTGAGAGTGTTGCTTCTTTTCTTACAGTGTATACTGCGTGAGCTGGGACGGTGGTGACGTCAGGGTGCAGTGAAACTTTTCGAGTGTTTCCCCGCGTATCGCCGCAACGACCAGCAACAGAATGGAGTAGAGAGTCGGGGCACGCTCGGCTCAAGGAGCTGAAAGGCCCGGCGGCAAGTGGCCGCCGGCTCCTTTCAGGCTGGCAGCGGCGGAACGGGGGCAGCAGCAGGGCCGTGGCACGCGAAACCACTCCAGGAGCAGCCCCCTGCCTGCCCAGCCTAGTGGATACGCACAGCCGCCTCAGCCCGTTGAGTGGATCCGACACTTTCCTCTCTATTCGACCCGGCAGATCTAGCCTAACGTGTCATGTGCTCTGCTCCTTCGTCTGAAGGCTTCATATGTGTCGAATGCATTCTGTCCTCATAGTATTTAAAGACAGACGCCTCTTTTCCGATTTATGAAACTGAACAGTACTGTATGCACTCGTATATTGAACTTCCGATAGCCGGCCGCTATGGCCGAGTGGCTCTAGGTGCTTCAGTCCGGTACCGTGGTGCTGCTACGGTCGCAGGTTGAAATCCTATCTCGGGCATGGATATGTGTGATGTCCTCAGGTTAGTTAGGTTTAAGTAATTCTAAGTCTAGGGGACTGATGACCTCAGATGTTAAGTGCCATAGCGTTTAGTGCCATTGAACCATTTGATCTCCCGATAATCACAGCCACATAGTGTAAGAGATCAGTGTCTACCGGTATTTCGCAGTCTTAAGAAGTAAACTAATCATGTCTAAGGGTTAATGTTCAACCAATGTGGGCAACTCATGTCACCTTGATAGAGAGTACAGTCTCGTTATTGATAGTCGTTTCTTCAGGCTGCTAGACTAAGTAACCTATATCTGTCCTCACTGAGTTTAGACCAGCTGCTTTTGTGTAAGATAACCAAAAGTTTTCTCGAAAAGCACCAGTGCGAGTTATATTTAAGATCTGTAGTTCGCACTGGTGCTTTTCCAATGACCTTATAGCTATCTTCGCTACATGTAGTATTTCAAGACTTTGAGTGATCAATGATGCGACCACGTAGGTCCTATATATAACTTGGAGGTAATATGTCAGTCTGATGTAAGCTACCTAACATGTTTACTGTATACGTTTTTTACGTATTTATACCATCAACCAACCTGATACCTTCTCTGTGACAAACGAAATTAGGCAGTTATATTGCTCACTGTATTAGTATTAGTATCAGATGAAATGTGCATAATATACAGTCCGGACACAGTTATGCAACCACCGCCCATGTTCGAAGTCAGTGTGTAATAATCACCAACAGACTGTTGGTGGCTGCGCCAGCAGTGGAGCGTATTTGAAGTGTGTTGGTACGAGGAGTGGGGGAGGCGGGGGTGATGGGGTTGACGCGGGAACAGTGGTGTCGTTGTCGTAATGCGGTAACAGGGCGAATTATCTGACGTCTGAAAGGGCATTATCATTGGCGTTCAGGCTGCGAGGTGCCGGGGCTGCCAGTGTATTTAACACTAAATTCTTCTAGAATCTTCATATGGAAATGATGCTCTAAGACCCCCTTTTCTAACTCCGACTTTTGCTGTTGCACATGGATTAAGAAGAAACGCGAACTGACTCTAATCGACCCTGCATGTGGAGTAGAAAAGAGTTTGGCACCTGCAATAATTTACTTTGATAGAAATTGATTTGATAAATAAGTTTCATTAACGTGATCTACAGAATGAAAGTTCTGTCCAAAATAACAATTTGATTTATTATGAATAAACTCAAAATAATAGGTTCAAATGGCTTTGAGCACTATGGGACTTAACATCTATGGTCATCAGTCCCCTAGAACTTAGAACTACTGAAACCTAACTAACCTAAGGACAGCACACAACACCCAGCCATCACGAGGCAGAGAAAATCCCTGACCCCGCCGGGAATCGAACCCGGGAACCCGGGCGTGGGAAGCGAGAACGCTACCGCACGACCACGAGATGCGGGCTCTCAAAATAATAAACACAACACATGAAACATTTACAATACGTCAAATTGAATAATCAAATAAATGCTGTGAAGGTGAAGTTGTCCGTAAACTAGCTTGTGACGTTTATGACCAAGTGGAATGTAGAGCCAATTCCTTGCAACTCAAATCTTATGAGAAACACCCAGGCAACCCAACATTAATTCCTGTTAAAGTAATGAGAACTCAGACAATGAACACCCAAGACAGAAGCACGTGAGAAACTAGCGCGCTCTGCTGAGCTCTGATTATCAGAGAGCAAAATTCCCTCTCTGCCGGTGCTGCGGACATACATTACCAAGCTGTCTTCTTAACTGCAAGGACATGATCTGGCATACCGGAAGCGATGACTGGCTGCTTAGACGTCCAGTCGTGGTGATGATAATGTCACGAGTATAGCCCGAAACAAATTATCCTGGACTGGTTGTTCCAGACTAAAGACTTCCCATTAATACAAATGCGCCTCTGAGGGAGACGAAGACGGCTCGCCACACAATCACTGACGGTACTGTGATTTACTTTAACAAGCGAAGTCACACAGTAATCCTGATACAGTCAACTTTAGCCAAAACTGCTCAAGATGGACAACATAGGCCGCTTGTACGCAGAACGCTCAATTGCCAACTGTACTCGGAAAGTCACGTTGAAGTCGAAACTTCAGCAATTTCGTCAAGCAGTTACAATTAAATGAAAGTATTTCAGACACCCAACGGAAGGCAGGCTGTCCAGAGCAGCTAGAGCTCAGTCTAGTAACATACTCCGACCGAAAGGCGAGAGCCGACTCTCTGAAGGGCACCCGTACAAGCCGACCACAGAACATTCCCGTCCCCACCACAGTGGCCATGGTTAAATGTTCCAATCAGCAACTCGAAAACCGGCGGAAAATTGCACTCTATTGCTGACGCACTACTATTCTACCAATGGAAATACTTTCAGCCAATTTCTGCGCCGATTTTGCTACGTCACGGAGCTATCCTCTGAGCAAGCCAATCACAGTTATGATTTTGAAGAAAACGCGGGAATTGGCCCGCCAAGGGTGCCCGGGAACACAAGTCATTCCCATGCCTCACTGGTAGTCCGCCATAAAGTGTTTTCACTAAGTTTCTGTGAAGTAACGGAATATCTAGCCCAGCCGCTCCGTCGGGCCCCTGTGAGCATGTCGCCCCCGCTCTTATGACAATTTCGGCTTCTGGAAAGCATCCACACGACTCCCTCACACCTGTCGGTTAATCCTTTCAAGATCAGCAGAACCCGCCTGTCACCGGACCAACCGGGTGACGAGAGACGCTGTGAGGGAAGTCCGTGTGTGAAGGAATAGCGACTTTCCACTGCATGAAATTAGAGAGGAAAATCGAATTACTCAGAGTGATAGAAATATGAGAGGGGGCTCGTGCCACCTCTCAAGGCGAATGGTGAAACGAATTCCAAGACTGGTAAGTTTGTAAACTGTTTTCGTGCCGCCGTGATTAAAGTATACCGTCCATGACGAATTGGCGATATCCAAAACCCAAGGCCGAGGCTATGGTGGTGCACTGCAGGACTACAGAGGACGCGAGTGAATGATGGCTGTGGAGTCGTACATGGGTGAACAGACGTGCAACTATTCAGCTACTGTCGACACAGAAGAACCAAGAGGCTACGGTCAGCGCCTCTTAAATGACTGTTCAGCGAACGTTATTGAATATGGGAATTCGCTGCTGGTGCCTTGTTGATAAACCCGTGCTGACTGAAGTTCATCGCCGACAGAGGCTGAAATTTCCACGACAATACTGGACGACCAATGGGTGGCGACAGGTTGCCTTTTCAGATGAATCGCATTTCATGCTCCATCGGATAAATGGCCGTTCACTAGCATGGCGTAAAACGTCTGAAAGTAAACAACCTGCAAGGCCTTGACCAGGCTGCATTTCCCGTGTCGTCTACTCATTCAAGAAGGTACAGTGGTTCAACACCAGCATGCTCCTATCGTTAGGGACCATGTCCACGTACACAAGTGGTTTCTTTTTCCTCGGCACGATGGCATCTGCCAGCAGGACAGTTCAAAGTGTCGCACAGGTCACAGTGCACGTTACTCCCGTGGCCACCGAACTCCTCGGACTTACACCGAATCGAGAATCTACAGAACAGCCGCTATCAGACTGTACGTGCCATGGATTCTTAATGGAGAAACCTAGCGCAGCAGGCCGTGTCATTTGAATCGGAAGACTCTACTTCCCTGTCGACAGCTTCCAAAATGTCATGACTTCCATCCTGCAAACCTCGCTGTGGAGCGCGCTGCAAAAGATTGTAATTATTGAGGCTTCTGACAGACGGTCACATCTGTCACTGGACAGTGTGCATGAAAATGTATGCGTGACTGTCATGCGTTGGAAAACATACAATCAGGATGTTTGTGACTGCTTTCTGAATGTGCTGTGGTTCTATAATAAATTGTACCCTTCACTGAAATTTACGCTTGTAATTTGTCTCATCCTATGATCTTCTTTTCCCCGATTACCCGCCATAGAGGGTCTGTCGCCTGGTGCTGAAGTGCGCCCCGCACCCGGAAGACTGATGGCTTGTCGGTGGCAGCTGCGCCGCGGGCGCCTGTGTGGGCGGCCACCCAAACAAGAGGGCGCGCCCCGCCCACCTCTGGCCCGGCCAGGTCACAGCGACGTCATTAACGCAGCGCGCTGCGTGTAATGAAAGCGCCCGTATCCCGCTGGGACCCCGTAATGGAGCGCGCAGATCAGCGCGGGACGCCGCGCCGCCAGGACCACGGCACAGCTAGTGGCCGGGCACTTGTCTTTGCTCCTGTGACGACCCAAATTACAATTGCCAGCACTGTGAGTGAAATCTGTATCTGTCAAAGCGGCGAAGAACGCTCTCCACTTACTACGTACTTAACTACGCTGCTCGTTTCATCTCGACCACACAAATTAATCCTATGACTGAAGATTTTGCTCTAAACAAAAACAAATCAACACCGATCATCAGAAACATTATAACTACGTACCTAATAGAACTGGATGTAGGACCCCGCTGACGTCACAGCCCCTGCCTCCACAGGTTCACGGCCTGCTAAGGGCCCTCCGTCAGCATCTCAGGGCGCCTTCGCAGCATCCATGGCGGAAGCCGCCGCCCATACGCCAGCACCAGCCACGTACAACACAGTGAAGCGTGGTTTGCCTAGCTGAGCTTCGGCTGGTCATGTATTGGAATTAAATAATGGAATTCTTTACTATCGCCGGCCGCGGTGGCCGTGCGGTGCTAGGCACTTCAGTCCGGAACCACGTGACTGCTACGGTCGCAGGCTCGAATCCTGCCTCTGGCATGGATGTGTGTGATGTCCTTAGTTTAGTTAGGTTTAAGTAGTTCTAAGTTCTAGGGGACTGATGACCTCAGATGTTGAGTCCCATAGTGCTCACAGCCATTTGAAGCATTTTTTTACTATCAACAGTGCTTCCACTTCGACGCGGAAGTCATTGAAGTGGCGTCAAATTGAAAGACTTGCACCTGGCAGCTGCTCTATCCGACGGGAGGCTCTAGTCACACGACATTTACATTTTTAGTGCCTCCACTGGGCCCACTGGCCTGTCACCATCACTCACTCACCGCCACCAAGAGTACGACTGCACTTTTCAGAATGTTGATTCCCCTTTGGATCGTAGAGTAGCAACTATTCTGTGTGGCTTCGATTCAAAAAGTAATAACTAGTTTCTATGAGGTACGTGGCACGAGATATCTACAAACACAGGCCACACACATACCGTAACTAACTCAAACGTGACTTCTCCCGAACAGGCCATGAAGGCCCAACGGTACTGACCGACCCCCGTGTCATCCTCAGGACATAGGCGTCACTGGATGCAGATACGGAGGGGCATGTGACCAGTACACCGGTCTCCCGGCCGTATGTCAGTGTCCTAGACCGGAGCCGCTACTTCTCAATCAAGTAGCTCCTCAGTTTGCCTCACAAGGGGGGCTGAGTGCAACCCGCATGCCAACAGAGGTCGGCAGACCGGATGGACACCCATCCAAGTGCTCGCCCAGCCCGACAGCGCTTAACTTCGGCGATCTGACGGCAATCGGTGTTACCACTGCAGCAAGGCCGTTGGCACGCACTTCCCGTACTCTCCCTAAGTTATGAGGTTTGTTTGAGTGGAATTGGCACCCAGTAGCGTCCCAAATGTGTTACATCGGGTTAAGATCAGCGAATTAATTGACCTGGACATCAATACCAGAATGCTTTCATGCTCTTCAAACCATACCAGCACGATACTGACCTAGTGCCACGGGAACGTCGAGGCGTAGCACCTTTGTATCGCACCAATAGAAGTGAGACGATACCAGCTACCTTCATACAGTCGAAGAGTCGTGCCTCTTGAGTGACAGATACACGCTTACGGTCGAGGAAACCTGTTAGTTCAAAGTAACAACAGCTGTGGCCGAAATATGGTTGCATCATACAGATCATGTAAGCCAAAGTAATAAAAACCGTGTGTTTTAGAAATGAGACTTGATGTCCTGTGTGAATTATGTCTTCATTAATTATTGCTGAGTTTATACGTTTGGTTATTTGTATGAATGAAAGTGTGAATAGGAAGTACTCGTAACGTAATAAATGAATACTTTTGTGCTTACTAACACAATATACATTTGCGTGAGAACTGTGTCTAGACAGCATGAGTGAGTCACAGGCTCTGGGGAAATTTGTAAAGCGTAATTCGCCAGTTTATAGTACTGGAGAAACGAAAAAATTTACGAAAATTCAGTTACTTAAAAAGGGAGTAATTAAGTTTTTGCAGGTTTCATAAATTTTTTCTGTTAATAAATTTCTTTGAAGAGTTATTATGTTGAGATTGATTCACAGTGAAAGAGACGGGATTGTACCGGTTAATACAAATACCGGACTGGCTTCGATGTGTACCAGCCAATCACAGGAGAGCAGAGTCACGAGTCTTATTTGGGTTAAAGAATTGCTTTATGAATCCTAGAAGAAGTTCGGAGCGTAGCCTTCATCACGTTCGGACGCGTATATTAGGAACTCTGTATAGGTGTAACATTCTGCGAAATTACAAGATGCTTTCTCCGTGGAGCGCCGTAAAATAATCTCAAAGAAGCAGGAAAAACGAACACGAGAAATTCCGAAATTTCTGTGTAAACTGTGACTCTTGAATTGACTAAAGTACGAGTGGCATATTTTGCAAGATGGGACTCAGAACTTACCCTTCAAGCCGATCGAGTTGTCGAATATTTGAGCGACCATTCTGTCACATACAATCGATTTTGTAATCTTTCTTGTAACAAGTTTGGTTAGTTACCATAAACACATTATAATGGGTGATTTCGTTTGCGTGTGAATGTCAAAACTTTATCTTCAGACAGAAACGGACATGGCGGTGTTTATATTAAAGATGCAAGGATACATCGAACGTTCCACTCTAAAATTATCTGTCATTTAAAATGGTTCAAATGGCTCTGAGCACTGTGGGACTTAACTTCTCCGATCATCAGTCCCCTCGAACTTAGAACTACTTAAACCTAACTAACCTAAGGTCATCACACACATCCATGCCCGACGCAGGATTCGAACCTGCAGCCGTAGCGGCCGCGCGGTTCCAGACTGTGGCGCGTAGAACTACCCGGCCACTCCGGCCGGCTCTGCCATTTAAGAGCTCAGAAAGCTGAAAACAGAAAACTTTAAAAGCACTCTTTAACTACGTGTAATGCGATTGTTTCTACTACAGCTCACTCAGCCGTGAAACAGTATTCATTTTAGGGCAGATGCCGTGGCAGAAGAAGACGATCGCCGGAAGGTGGATGGACAATTTTCTGAAGGAGGAACAACAACAGTGCCGTTGCAATTTATCCTGCTGGAAGATGCCATCTCCATCGGGAAAGACATCAAGCATGAAGCGATGCTTCTGGTCCGCATTGGTATTCGCGTAATACACAGCTGTTACAGTTGCTTCGACTTCTACAACGGCTTCCACGTTAAATCTGGCGAATTCTCTCAAGCAGTAATACTCCCTCCACCGGCATGTGTCTTTGACATAGCGCATATTTCAAGCAGTCGTCCACGGCGAAACTGGATACGACCATCGACCAGGCATAACAAGCGACGCGATCATTTAGACAGGTGGAACGTTTCTATCGATAAACTGCCGAAGCCCAATGATCCAGTGCCCACTGTAATTGTAAATGACGCTATCTTGTGTCAACTAGGGAACACTTAGTGGTCATCTTTTGCTCAGCACCATGATCAACACTTATGACAGCACCAGCATTTTACTCTGCTGTCATATTCGTCAAACAACCCCGCCTATCTTTCTTTATGGACTGAGCAAGCCTCAGATTTTCATGTTTTGTGATAAAGCGTGAACGTCCAGTAGCTTGTCGCCCATCCATCAATTTACCGTGCCTCAACGAATTTCCATAGATTCTCATGACAATAGTACATGAGTAGCTTACCAGCTTCTCTGTTTCAGAGACGCACATTCCCAGACATCGGGACATTATAAACGTGTCAGTGTAACATCCCATTTGCAACGGTATTGTCGCTAGGATTGTTCTCCATTCATACCCAGTCCGTTTATACTGGGTGATTCCCTGATGACGTAGGAAAGTTTCAGGGACAATGGAGAAAGGTAAATGTATCAATATGAGGTAAAGGACCCTGCTCCGGAAACGACCGAGTCGAAAATCATTATGATAGTCTGGTTTCTGTATCTACCGTGTGGTTGTAATTAATGTGAAGCTACTCAAGGACATCCAGTGTGCGCTAAAATTATTGTGTGGCAGCCAAACTTGGAAGATATACTAATTCATTAATGCAGAACCGATTTCCACCGAAAAAAAATTCTTCCAAGTTTTTCCTCGATTTGTAAGCCTGGCGCTGTGAATGCAACAGTGAAGAACGAAGTCCTATAGAAATGTTTCCGTATGAAATGGATTAGGGACGGGACGATGGCAGTAAAGGTTAAACAAGTGAGAAAGCCGTGACGTTGACTTTATTATTACCTGTAGTTCAAATGGTTCTGAGCACTATGCGACTTAACTTCTGAGGTCATCAGTCGCCTAGAATTTAGAACTAATTAAACCTAACTAACCTAACGACATCACACACATCCATACCCGAGGCAGGATTCGTACCTGCGACCGTAGCAGTAGCTCGGTTCCAGACTGTAGCGCCTAGAACCGCACGGCCACTCCGGCCGGCATTACCTGTGGTTTAGACAATTTGTTCAGTATGGACATGAGAGGCGCCGATGAATTTAGGCATCCAAAAAGTGACGTGATCAATAGTGGCTTGCAGCATTGCAATTTTAGCAATGTGTTCCGGTACAGCGGCCTTCAGTTCAGACAGAGACCGAACGAGTTGTTCTGCATATCCCTAGAGCCAAAAGTCACATGGGCTCATGTCAAGTGATCGTGTAGACCACACATCTGGAAAACCTCTGGAGATGAGACGTTCGTAGAAGGTTTTGTTAATGAGATCGTTCACTAGGCTAGCGACATGAGGTGTTCCCCCATCTTGCACGAAAACAGCTGTTTCCAAATATTTATGCTCTTCCAAATGAAGAATCCAATGTTGCACAAGACGTCACCGTGCACCTGATAGGCCCTCTGGATGTATTCTCTTCAAAGAAGAACGGATCATATGGTGAGTGCAATGACTCTTCGTCGAAAACTCTTCGCTTAACAATACCCAAAATTTGACAATTTTTTGTATTCATCGCACCGTATGGTGCAAATTGTGTCTCGTCTCTCTGTACAAAACTGTCCGGCCACATGTTACTAACTTCGATCCCTACCAGAAATAGAACAACGTTGATGCCGATCATGAGATATCAGTTTCAGCAGGCACTAGGATCCCTTACGGTTGCGAGTATAAAATACACCGTAAAACTTCCCGTACGGTTGATCACGGGATGGATAATTCTCGAGAAACTGCAGGAGCACTAACAAGTGCTTCATGATCAGTTACAGCAACAGCAACCTCGTCAATAGCTTCCAACGGGATAGGACGCCTTCCTCTTCCAGGTGCCTTACCAATCTCACCCGTGTTTTCGGATTTCATTGTCATCATCTGTACACCATTTAATGACACCGGGCCCCTTCTTAGAACTTTCAGTCAGCGATACTCCCTCGGTCCAGCCCTGTAAAGTGGTTTCAAATGGCTCTGAGCACTATGCGACTCAACTTCTGAGGTCATCAGTCGCCTAGAACTTAGAACTAATTAAACCTAACTAACCTAAGGACATCACACACACCCATGCCCGAGGCAGGATTCGAACCTGCGACCGTAGCGGCCACGCGGTTCCAGACTGAAGCGCCTTTAACCGCACGGCCACACCGGCCGGCTCCAGCCCTGTAGTTGCCGCTGTTCACATCTAAGTGTTTCACTAGTAACGCACAGTGTCTCTTCTCGATAACCCTGCCGTTCACTCACGCTATTGCTCGTCAAATGACAGCGTGGATGCCATACCGTCATACAAACATTGTAAGCACCAGATCTGCATCTAGTGGCACGTTCCAAGAAAGGGTCACCGGAAATAATTTGATGAAACTTCTGCTGTGGGTTGCACTAGCGTTTTCTGGGTCTTTGTAATTAAAGGAACCAGATAAATATAATTCACCGAAAACACCAGTAATAGAGGCGGGGACCTATAGTATTACACGTCGTGGGATTCAGCGATCGCGAAGTTAAAGCGGTCGCAGTGAATGCGGGGTCAACGTATGCCTGAATGCGGTGACTATGAGTGACGTCACAGCCGACAACTACAGTACGTATGAGCAGCTCACTAGCAGTCATACCTCTTGACAATGACGAAAGAGTTCACCCTCTAAAACTCGTTGCATTTTAAACACTTGACACAAATAGAAGCCCAAGAACATTTTAGTCAATGTTACAGCTGCGAGACTACTTTCATTCATCCAAAGGGGCAGTGAGATGACATCCTAATCAGCACGAACTGTCAGCACGTTGATCATTGCTTTGCCTCCTATTTACGTGGCACTTGAGAGAGCTGAGCCACAACTGGTGCGCTTAACGAAAACTCTGAACACAGAGTTAGCCCCACATTGTCTTCCCTTACAGATCGCTGTTCTGCATGCAATATTGTTAGGAATATCCGTGTGTGGAGCTTTCAAAGTCAACTAATGTTGCCAGACAGCGTACACCATAGACATACGGATCCAGAACCTCGTGTAATGGTATGTTGGTCACAGCACATTAATCTCTGTTTCGCACATCTCGTAATTTGGGAGGCAGCTCTTCCTTATCTGACGTTCTCTGGGAGGTCTGGTTAACTTTGAACAAGATAATGCAAGACTGAATGTTACCAGCGCTATCCTGACCTACCTACATAAAGAGAGTGATCGACTGCGTACCTTGCAACTTTTAGCTCTTACTCATTGAGAACCTCTGTTCATTAGTTGCTACGGAACACACGTACCACCACTCGTAAGCCTTAGTGAATGTTAAGCTGCAGAGAATGGTTCACCGATATCTCTCATCCAAGCTCAGCTGAAGCCAATGCCCAGCTAGCTGAATTCCATAGGTGCTTTCAGAGGTGTCACATCTGTGCACTATATATCAAACCGTTAATAATCTCATAAGCACAGTCAGTAAAATTTCGGTATTTGATACCCTTCGAAGTGATTCACTTTAATTGGCCAGCAGGGTACAATTAATCGTCGTAGGTGAAGGAAGCCATAAGTAACCGACCGAAAATAGAACCGCGCATTTGTCGCATGATACTCACGTACTGAGCAAGAGAGTTACACCTAATGCATTCCTAGTTTAAAAAAAAATGTAACAGATTCAAGCATTCCTTCATTTCCAGGGAGTGGCTCCGGGATGTTATTAATTCATGTTATGAAATTTGGCTGACGGTGATTCTTCAGGTGAGTCGCTTGCATAATTTTTAAATCACTTTACACAATACTGTTGAGAAAACTTGCATGCGTCATGTCATAGATAACACTGCTGGTGACGGTTGAGGCATAATAAGGGGAGTTGGAGCTAGAGACGAGCTGTTTGTTGTTTTGAAGTCGGCACCCCTATGCCGGACGTTGTGGCCGTGCGGTTCTCGGCGCTTCAGTCTGAAACCGCGTGACCGCTACGGTCGCAGGTTCGAATCCTGCCTCGGGCATGGATGTGTGTGATGTCCTTAGGTTAGTTAGGTTTAAGTAGTTCTAAGTTCTAGGGGACTGATGACCACAGATGTTAAGTCCCATAGTGCTCAGAGCCATTTTTGGCACCCCTATGCCAGATCCTCCAAAACGCAGATTACTGTTTACGACTGTTTCTTGTCCTTAATTTGCGTCGCGTGAACGCAACAGTTGTTTTAAATAGAAAATATTACAGTTTTCATGAATAACATACCGTCAGAAGGCATTTTCACTCATTTTTATGATCTTAAATGCGTATTTGATCCAGCAATACGACGCACTTCGCCTCGTTAGTGTAACTTTCGCATGTTTTCTTTTTGTACGTTTAGAATAACAAAGAAGAGAAGTGCGTGATGTGAAAGACCTGCTTTCGTAATCGAGGATTTTCCTGAATACGGACTGATGAAACTGATGTTGGGTCTAGGTTCTCTTCCAGAAAATACTGAGAACATATTTTTCTGTGTTTGGTGGGTTTCTAATCTTTCCTTCCACGAAGTTACTAGAGAGAGCTTTTCAAGGTTCAATGAAAGAGAATCTCAAGCCAAATGTCAGAAAAAGCCACTACAGTAGAAATAAAAAGTGCAACCAAAACTATTGTACTTCAAAAATATTGTTTCAACGAGTCCATGTACGAAAGAAATGTCATTCCTTTAGACTTTAGTCTATAATCAGAATGTTAAGTACACCCATAAAGAACGGAATCTCATGCCTGGAGCAACTAACATGGCAAGCGTCAACGCCATGAGAACTGCCCTTATTATACCTCCACGGTTGGCAACACCGATTCCCGATTGTCGCGCAATTTTTCTGCTACTGATGTGCGAATTAGCCACGACAGCAGCTAAAACACCTACTTGGGCATCGTCTTTTGTTGCAGGTCGTGGTTGACGTTTCACATGTGGCTGAACACTTCATGTTTCCTTAAATGACGTAACTATCCGTCGAACGGTCCGGACACTTGGATGATGTCGTCCAGGATCCAGAGCAGCATACATAGCACACTCCCGTTGCGAATTTTGATCACAGTAGCCATAAATCAACATGATATCTACCCTTTCCGCAATTGGTAAACGGTCCATTTGAACACAAGTAAGGTATCACGAAGCAAATACGGTCCGCACTGGCGGAATGTTACGTGATACCACGTACTTATACGTTTGTGTCTATTACAACGCCATCTATCAGAAACCGAAAAAAGTGATCCAACTAAAACATTCATATTTTTTACGTACTACACGAATATGTAATAAAAACGGGGGTTCCTGTTTAAAAAAAAAAACGCAGTTGATATCCGTTTGACCTATGGCAGCGCCATCTAGCGGGACAACCCTAGCCCCCTTCAAGCTAGACGAGTATCGTCCTTTGTAGTTTTTTCGTTTGATGCATATGTTGTGAGATATTTTGCCCGGTCACTATCAATGGACCACCCTGTATACTTGCCTATCGTAAACCAGAAGAGCTGCCTTCTTGGCCGGTGGAAAGATAATCCCAATGTTGCGTAAAGTTATTTACAAATCTTGAAATCGAGTCGCTTAGAAAATGGCTACATTGTGCTCACATAGATCACAGCGTTGAGCAAAGTGATTTAAAAATCCTACATGCGCTTTATCTTGAGAATGAGTGTACGATTCTCAGACGAAATATTGGAAAAAAGAATTCGTAATATCCAGGATGTGGGTCTGAAATATGACGGAGTATGTGATACGCCAGTAAAACTTCAAGAAATACTGATTGATGTATTATTTGACACTAGAGACGGATTTCAGTCCTTTTGCTACCTAATGTAAAAGTGGTGTCAATAAGGAGAAGAGCGTGGTATATCACGTTTAAAAAAAAAAAAAAGTCTGTCGTGTTGTCCTGATACTTGAAAAACGGACCGCACTGTGAATACAACAGAGCTTCGTCGAAGCCAGGCTCTCTCGTCCACAACACGCACTCCTGGTCGCTTTTCTCGTCGGTGATTTAAATGTTATGACACTTGTCATCTCACTGCCATAGTGGCGTGGTCGCCACTGTGTGAGATGTTTACGTAGGTCAGCGCTCCGTGCGATGCGGTATGCGTATCGCCTAGGCGGACTGGCGGTGAGCGGAGCGGCGGCCACGCTATCCCGGTAGGACGGCACGGGTTCCCGCTATTGATCGCGTTCCCCCCGGGACTCCACGGCGCTCCTGCTGCCGACACACCACACTACCAGCTACCCGTGCCCGACCCAGCACCCGCTGGAACCTGCGCCGCTAGGTACCTCAGCTGCATGCGGTACCGGCGAGGCGAACGTTGTTGATCCCTCTTCAGGCAGAAGCAACCCAGAGGCACGCTATGAAAAATTAAAAAGAAAAAGTAGGTGCGAACAGGACTCGCGCACTGAGGATTCCACTAAAAGTTAATTATATATCCCAGTAATTAAGATTCTCGATGGTTTTTGCCTGTTGCCGACACTGATACTGGCAAGATATCGGGCTAGGGTATTCCAAGATTTGACGAAAGTTTTAAGTTTGAAGTCAGCTAACAAAGCAGAAAAGGAATCTTTTTTTCCGAGTGATATAATTACAAATTCATGACTATCGAATTTTTTTTTCTATACTTCTGTGCTCGCGTAAGCTGTCACCAGCACACCGGTCGACAAAGATGTAGGGCGAAGATCGATTAGAAGGCGCTGGATCAAGCGCTCCTATCACTTGAGAGGCCAGAGACATACCCACAAGCAACACGCCGCCAACGCCCTCTCGACAGCACGTATTGAGGCCGCTGCTGCTGACTGGAGGGCCTCACTCAATCAGTCACTCACACTCAGTCATCCGGTTTGGCGTCTGTCAGTTTACTTGCACAGTGTGTTTAGTTCATCACAGGCTACCACAGTACATATCGACCTGATTAGTGACTATAGCGGGACTATTACTGATGATCTTGTACCAAAACTCTCTTGAAGTTAAGTAAAGTATCCAGTTCATGTAAATGAGGAACCGTATTAATCCACGTGTGCCTTTGTGTTGTAGAAAGAGGATACCGGCCTAAACAAAGAAAAGTGCGAGGTCATCCACATGGATACTAAAAAAAATCCGATAAATTTTGGGTATACGATAAATCGGAAAAACCTAAGGGCTGCCACTTCGAGTAAAAACCTAGAAATTACAATTACGAGCAACTTAAATCGGAAAGACGAGATAGATAATATTGTGAGGAAGGCGAAACAAATACTGCGCTTTGTTGGCAAACACTTAGAAGGTGCGACGAACCCACTAAAGAAACAGCCTACATTACACTTGTCCGTCCTCTGCTGGAATATTGCTGCGCGGTGTGGGATCCTTACCATATGGGATTAACAGAGGACATCGAGAAAGTACAAAGAACTGCAGCTCTTTTCGTGTTATCGCGCAATAGGAGTGAGAGAGTCACTGATATGATATGAAAGTTGGGGTGGCACTCACTGAAACAAAGGCGATTTTATTTGCGGCGAGATTTATTTACGAAATTTCAATCACCAGCTTTCTCTTCCGAATACGAAAATATTTTTTTGACACCCACCTACGTAGGAAGAAACGATCATCACAATAAAATGAGAGAAATCAGAGCTCTAACGGAAAGATTTCTGTGTTCATATTCCCACGTGCCATTCGAGAGTGGAATGGTAGAGAAGTAGGATGAAAACGCTTCGATGAGCCCACTGCCAGGCACTTAAGTGTGAATTGTAGAGTAACCAAGTAGATGGCGATGTAGAGGAGGCGTTCGCATGTGACAGTGCCCTGATGTTCAACTATGTGCTAACGTGTGGGCAGGCATATTCGTTGTCTGGCCACCACGAGGGGGGATCGTCGTATTGTGCGTCAAATACATAGCAACCTCTGCACGTCCACGCCTGCCACCTGATAACAAGTAATGGAGTGCCATCAACATATCACCCGCAACATTAGTCGAACAGCAGAAACTGAGAATTATTATCCCATGCGTAGGCAGCCGTTAACATCGCAACACGAACGGATGCGTTTGGAGTGGTGACGCGTCGGGAAAGCAAGGACGGCTTTTGAATGGCATCCCTTTCTGTCCAACACTGACTTGTGGCGGTAAGCTATTTCTAAAGATTATAATCGGTGAGTGTGGCAGAGACATGGGAGGGGTCTGATACTTCCAATATTTTGGAGAGGCATAGCGGCGATATTCTGTTGCTGGCGCCATGGTGTGGAGAACTATCGGGAACGACTTCACGTCATGGCTGGTAGTCATTGAGGGAATTCTTATGGCACATACTCGTAACGGACATCCTGCTCCTCTTGAAACACCTTTCATGCGACACTGTCGTGGTGACATTTTTCAGGATGAGGATGATGGTGTCTCTGTGATCTGTCTGCGTAATACTAAGTATTTTTGTGGTCAGTAAGTTCCCCAGATCTGCCTCCGGTAGAACATGTGTGGGACTAGCTCGGATATCAACTTCGTCACAGTGGCATTATCCAGGAAGACCAGTTACAACAGTGGTGGGCCAGCTTCCCTCAGGACTGGTATAACTGCTTCATGACTCCCTTCCCATCCGAAACAGTGAGTACATTCAGGCTATGGGGCGTACAACGGCGTACTGCTAAGTGTGCTCACACGCCAAGTTCTTTGTAAGTTCGACTCAACTTGGTAGTCAATGACCTTACATCGTACAACATCTCAACCCTTGAAGTTTCATTTCGTTTCCTCTTCCCCTATTGACTGCTTCACTTCTTTTTGTCAGGTAGTGTATTTTACGTTCAAGCGCTTACAATCTCGATATACTTTTTATACTTGTGTTTGAATTCATTTATCTTTCGGTAATATTCCACGCATCCTCCATCGGCCGTGCAGGGAATGTTCAGACCATGGTATATCTCGTCCCATACTTTTGATAGCTCGACTGGAGTTATTTCGTTCTCTCCTGGTGCTACATGGCGTCATAGTTATTGGAAGGTGAGGCACACAGGCAGAGTCTTTAGAAACACTGCCCATCCAGTCCAAATCGAAAACCATATACAGTGAGTCCAGGGGACAGTTGACATCACAGGTACAATTGTGAAATTTGTACGTCCCTTACGCCCGATCCATCGTTGAGGCAGCTCATAGCTGAGTAGTCACCTTACATGCTGTGGTTCCCTGTCTTAATAGAATATGAAATGTTTGGCATGTTTCTGCAATTATGAAAAAGTAGGCAGGTCTTCAATACATCCAGGTTTGTTATTCCTATAACATTGCTAGCTATACCCATAGGACCCCAGGGCGTTAGTTGATGTCACTGAAGATAAGTCATAGAGCAGCCGATATCTTAATTAAAGATGACGAGCAGTTTCTTCAGCTAAACAACGAAGACAGCGGCATGTGCAACGTAATGTTCGAGAAACACATCAATAAAAATAAGACAGGCTGCAATATTTTAGTTGGTTCACGGAGGCATCAGTCAACTATTCTTATGACTTCAGTATACAGCAAATAATAGTAGAATGTTATCACCAGTCCAATCGTAAAATAAATACGTATTTATCGTTAAAATTTTAGTGTATCGTTCCCTAAGAGTTCTGGTTTTCCAGTCGCATATGTAACGTCTTGATTGGTTAAGGACAAAGCATATACTCCATATGACTGTGAATGGCTTTACAAAGACTATGCGGATATGCCATGAAAGCGAAAACAGCTTTATCACAGGTATAAACTAAGTTGAAACGTCATCGGCAAACCAAATCAAATGGTTCAAATGGTTCTGAGCACTATGGGACTTAACTTCTCAGGTCATCAGGCGCCTAGAACTTAGAACTACTTAAACCTAACTAACCTAAGGACATCACACACATCCATGCCCGAGGCAGGATTCGAACCTGCGACCGTAGCGGACGGGCGGTTCCAGACTGTAGCGCCTACAACCGCTCGGCCACCCTGTCCGGCAAACAAAATCGAAGCCAATACGACATTAGCTAGAGCAAAGCGTGAAACATTCAGTGAAGCTGAAACCCTAACCAAGCCTACGATCTGACGGAAAGCAGAAGAAATATCCGTCTTAGTTAAAGTCAAATAGTAAATGAAAACGATATACCCAGTGTTCCAGTTGTCACAGTAGCAATGAAACAGAGGGGAGGAATAATTACTGAATTCGGTCTTGCGAACCTGTTTCACCGTGGAAGACACGGTTCATCCTTTCAATTACCACAGGAACGCCGAAGTGACAGATACTGAAACAATTGATGGTGTAACAAAAACCGAACTACAATCATCCAATACTGAAATGTCATCAGGACCAGTTGAGGTTATACAGAGATTATGCGAAAGAACTTGCTGCCACTCGAGCAGTAGTTTATTCTAGGCCGTTGGAGTAATGAAGGGTACTTTCCGACTAGGAACAGCTCAGGACATTCCAGTTTTCATGAGATGTCGTACAACAGATTTTACATCCTCCTCTAGCATTACTTTTTATCAACAGTAGTAGTCGAGACGAGTAATATTTTTCGAATTATGGATAGGTCAGCAGTTTTTCTGAAAAATTTCATATAGTTTTACACACAAAATGTTATATTTCAAGCTAAAATTTATGAATAAGTATTATTATTTTCGGTGTTACTATCGATAAATACTAGTTCTGAATGTACAGTTACAATTATTTTTTTCGAAAACATTTGAAATTACGAATTATTTGGTACAATTAAAATTTCCATTATTAATTCTGCAATCTAGTACTGTCCGAAATCAACAGAAATGTAATTTCGGCTTACGAATGTGAACATTCAAAAGACAGTGTGGTATGCTAAAATGTGACAGAATAAATTAACGCAAAAGCAAAAATTCTACATCAACAATATTCAAAATTATTTAGATTAATTCAAGGATGAGGACCTAAAATGTGAGAATTTCAGCCTTATGAATCAGACCCTTGACAAGAAGAAATGGATCCAACTATACAAGGAAAGATAAGTAGATTAAAAAGTTTATCGTAATCTTACTCCTCTCTAATCTTCAGAAAAGACTTCGCTCATTGTGAACAATAGCTGTAACATAGGAAGGAGGGGGTATATTGCAATATGCATTTACTTATACGTCATATCTCTGACTTTGTCCACCAGAAGAGATGTTGTTCCACAGCTGTGAAGATGAAGAAGTGCACAATGTCTTAAAGTATGCTTTGTAAAGTCCATATTTAATGAACATTTTTTTCTGGTTTTCATCCATACTGTCTCCTTCAAAAGTATCGAAGGTGAGGAAGTACTCATAGCTCTTATGGTAGGTATTTTACAGCAGATGTTTACGAGATATTTTCTCCTTGTTTTGGGTCATACTACCACCTCTGAATTTTGCCTACCCTACAATTTTAGCAACAGTTCTACCGGCACATGTATTCTACTGTCAGAGTTATCACAACGATTTTCGCTAATAACATTCGAATCGATCTTTTCGGTACAGGGTCTCTTACATCAACTTCATACTTTTATCATTTTACATCATCCCTGAAAGCTCATAACATCATCACAGAATCACCCTGCCTTTAAACCATCTAGCGAGTGACGTCAAAGCTCCGCGATGCTGTTCACAGATGACGCAGTTGTTTATAGTAAGATAGCAACGCCAGAGGAGCGTAGTAAATCGTAACAAGACTGAGAGATCAACGGTGATTGGTTCTGGGACTTGTAGTTTGTACTGTACATAAGAAAAAAGTAAGGTATTCCGCATAAATGATAAAAGAACAACTACTGTTTAACTACCGTATTTGCGACAGTTCACTCGTGATTACCGTAAAACGCGTAGGACTAACCATCCGGAACGACATTATGTGCGAGTACCAATGAACACACAAAAGGTATTTTGGGAATTTCAGTGGAAAATTGGAATTCTTGGATGGAACTTAGGTAAACGTAATTCATCCACGAAAGTTTTGTCTCATAAAAAACATGTTCACCCAACTCTCGATTAATGTCCATCTGTTTTGTACCCTTACCAAGGTGGATTAGCAAAAGAGATAGAGAAATTCCGACAAACTCCAGTGGCAGACAGTAAGGTATTCCGCATAAATGATAAAAGAACAACTACTGTTTAACTACCGTATTTGCGACGTTGGCTTCAGGATGAGGCTTTCTATTGATCTTCTGAACAATAACTTCCAGAAAAAATCGGACAACGTGTTAGTACCTCCCACATATTTCTCGCGGAACCACATCAAAGAAATCGGTGAAATTAGAGCAAATACGGACGTTTACTAGTAGTTATTCTTCCCAAGAGTCATTCGCTACAACAGGGAATGGGGGAAAATAACGTGATAACCGAACTACCCCCACCCTAAGATAGGATTCGGAGTACGGATGTACGAGGGGCATTCGTAAGTAACGCTACAAATATCTTATCTCGGCCAATTCCGGCAGTAAAAATTCGGTACAGGTTGTGAGGCATCTAAAAGTATTCCCGCTTCAGCGTCCATAGATTCATGAAGTTCTGATGGATGGCGGCTCTATACGTAACCCTCAAAATATCGTGCGTTCCTAAGCGGAGGGCTGTCACTGAGTTTCTTTTGACCGAAAACCAGAGCGTTGCAGGCATTCACAGGTGCTTACAGTGTCTTTGCGGAGACCTGGCAGCGAACAAAACCACTCTGAGTCTTTGAGTGAGGCGTCTGTCATAACCGAAAAAGATTACGTAAACCCTTCCGAACTCCCACATGCCTGCCGGCCGCACAGAGCTATGATTCCTACAGTGTTGGAATGTGCTGATACATCATTCAAGGTGGTCGACCGATCACAATCAAGCACCACGTTGCTCAACTGGATGTCTCTGATGATAGTGCTGACACACTCGTCCATTAGTTGGGCTGCTCAAAGGTGGGTGCCCTTTGGGAGCAACGAAAGACCATTTGTGTAGAATTAGCGTTACGATGCTAATTGTGACAATATCCCGTCCAAAATCGTCACAGGCGACGAAACATTGGTTTATTTCTTCGAACCGGAGACGAAACGGAAAACTATGGAGTGGCCTCACGCCATATCTCCTCCGAAGAATAAGTTCAATGCCGCACCCTCAGCCTGTAAATTTACTGGGATCTGAAAGGCTTATTCCGTTTGATGCCCTCATGGTGCCACGAACAACTTTGAAATATATTGGCTATCTTCAGGAAACTGACAAATGACTTCAGCATGTTCATCACCACAAAAATGGAAATGAACTTCCTCGTCTCCATGACAACGAATGACCCCAGAAAAGTCTGCGCACCCGAGAGCTCGCGAAAATCCAATGGACTGTTCTTCGTTATTCACCTTACAGCTCCTGTCTAACGCCTTCATTCCATCTGTTTGGCCCAGTGAAGGACGCACTCTGCTGGAAGCAGTACACGGACGATGGGGAAGTTACTGAGCACCAGTAATGTGGCTCCGACGTCGACCATTCGAGTAGTACCATGCTGGCATGCAGGCCGTCGCATTGACCGGAGATTATGTTTAAAAAGATTGTTTTGTAGCCAAAAGAGCGGGAAATAATATGGTGTATTGGAAACCTGAAAGAACCCAACCTGTTTTCGGGAAAAAAAGTGTTGCACTACATAATGTGTCTCGTAGCAGAGTTTGGTAGAAACACCAATTAATATTGAGTTACACGATTACACTGGAAATTGTAAAGATCGCCATATATTTGACAGTATCTTACCGACAATGGAACGTACGAAGACAGGTATAAGTAGAAGAAACTGATAGCAGCTTCACAAACTGCGTAGGATATGGACACAAAGATAGTTAACCCGCTAAAGAGTTACAACTATTCATGATCACTTGTCATTGTGGGACACTTACCTGATTGTCGCTGCTGTGGTCTTCAGTCCTGAGATAGGTTTGGTGCAGCTCTCCATTCATCTCTTGGTCCCCCTCTACGATTTTTACCCTCCACGCTGCCCTCCAATACTAAATTGGTGATCCCTTGATGCCTCAGAATATGCCCTACCAACCGATCCCTCCTTCTAGTCAAGTTGGGCCATAAATTTCTCTTCTCTACAATTCTATTCAATACCGCCTCATTAGTTATGCGATCTACCCAAATTTTCAGCATTCTTTTGTAGCACCACATTTCGAAAGCTTCTATTCTCTTCTTGTCTGAACTATTTATCGTCCATGTTTCACTTCCATATATGGCTACATTCCATACAAATACTTTCAGAAACGACTTCCTGACACTTAAATCTATACTCGATGTTAATAAATTTCTCTTCTTCAGAAATGCTTTCCTTGCCATTGCCAGTCTACATCTTATATCCCCTCTACTTCGACCATCATCAGTTATTTTGCTCCTCAAACAGCAAAACTCCTTTACTACTTTAAGTGTCTCATTTCCTAACCTTATTCCCGCAGCATCACCCGACTTAATTCGACTACATTCTATTATCCTTTTTTTGCTTTTGTTGATGTTCATCTTATATCCTCCATTCAAGACACTGTCCATTCCGTTCAACTGCTCTTCCAAGTCCTTTGCTGTTTCTGATAGAATTACAATGTCATCAGCGATTCTCAAAGTTTTTATTTCTTCTCCATGGATTTTAATACCTACTTCGAATTTTTCTTTTCTTTCCTTTACTGCTTGTTCAATATACAGATTGAATAACATTGGGGACAGGCTACAACCCTGTCTCACTCCTTTCCCAACCACTGCTTCCCTTTCATGTCCCTCGACTCTTATAACTGCCATCTGGATTCTGTACAAATTGTAAATAATCTTTCGCTCCCTGTATTTTACCCCTGCCACCTTCCGAATTTGAAAGAGAGTATTCCATTCAACAGTGTCAAGAGATTTCTCTAAGTCCAAAAATGCTAGAAACGTAGGTTTGCCTTTCCTTAATCTATAAGGTAAGTCGTCAGTATTGCCTCACGTGTTGCAACATTTCTACGGAATCCAAACTCATCTTCCCCGAGGTCGGCTTCTACCAGTTTCTCCATTCGTCTGTAAAGAATTCACGTTAGTATTTTGCAGCCGTGACTTATTAAACAGATAGTTCGGTAATTTTCACATCTGTAAACACCTGCTTTCTTTGTGGTTGGAATTATTATATTCTTATTGAAGTCTGAGGGTATTTCCTCTGTCTTATACATCTTGCTCACCATATGGTAGAGTTTTATCAGTTCTGGCTCTCCGAAGGCTGTCAGTAGTTCTAATGAAATTTTGTCTACTCCCGGGGCCTTACCTTCTAATTTTAATGAATTATATCCAGGAACGGAAGGCACGTAAATTTAATCAAGTGTATTGAGAGTCAGAGCGAGAGCTTCTTGGATATTCTCAATCGATTAAAGAGTGATACCGTCCATCACTGTGAGGAATACTGCTAAAGTCAAGGGACTTAGAATTTAATTCCACATACACCTCACTAAAATACAGAAGCGCAACGGAAATATTAGAAATCGTAATTATGTCTGCCACTCGACGTTATTTCCGCGGGTCAGGGTGAAGGGGACTATAAAGACTAATGTTTACGTGAAAGGACATTGAGGATTAGTATCACTGTTACTAATGGATGCATCTGTATTACTAACTGTAATTATAGAATCAAATACAACAGGAGAACAGTGCCTATACGCCGCGCTTCTGGTGTCCCACATGTACCATTTGAAGTATCCATTTACTGAATTCAAACGAATGAAAAAGGAGCAAACTGTAAACAATGAATTAGCAACAAAAACAAGATGAACTTCATTGTCGTCTCCGACATCTGACTTACAATGAACCAGAAACTTTCTGGAGGGTTTACATAAATTTATGAAAGATAATCAGACTTACTTGCACATATGATCATACGTTTTCAACCTGAGTGAGAAGATAATTCGAGCTGCTAAAGCTTGATTCCAAACGCTAAAAATGTTGTAAGTCTGTTTTCTTTTAAGATTCTATAAAAGACGGTAGAAAGAGAAATGCGTTAGTACAATTGTCTTTTCAAAAATACGTAGCTACTCCAACATTGCAACTCCTAAACAAAGTATAAGAATTAGTCATATAACGTAATTCATTCTTATAGCAACCTTCTTTGTGTCGAAACCATGTTTTGGTGTTATAAACTACTAATAAAAATTTCATTTGTCCAAAAGATAAATATATCACATTGCTCTGGAAGGTAATGAGGACATTATCTTTACTTACTAAGTTAAAACAACGCTGAGGAAGGTAACACAGTCCGCTACTTTTCTGCGCCACTTCTAAAGGGCAGACGACACAATAATGAAAACAGCTTCGTCTCCTACGACAGGCATGCCGCCATCACACAGAAAAATAAGAAATGATGACGGAGAAGCTGTCAATTCGCAACGAATTATTTCATTTTGTCCGCTATTTGAATTGCTAAATCGAGAAGCAAAATAATGCTTTCCATTTTCAAAGCGAATGACGTGGGACGTGGAAGATTCAGACGGCATAATTACATTTATAATTGGGTTTCAGAAAACGTGATGCTTTTTTAAGGTAATTACGACTACCCTGAAACTGGATATATCACATTCTTCTAGGTTTACTCTATGTTCTTTCTTCCTAGTGACTGTCAGCTGAACAATTACACCCCTAAAACAAAATGAATTTGTCCTTCCCTTGATTTATTTGGCGCTAAGAAATTATCGTCGTACTTTCTTCATTAAACTGTTCTTTGTATTAAAAAAAGATGTATGTTTTATGATGTAAAAAGCTGTGACATGATAATACAGCGTAAAATCTTCGAAAGAAATTGCTAAAGACAATATACCGTTGATATACGGCATGTTTCACAATCCCTTTTTACAGCTTTCTGGAGGTTGTATAGCGGAAGTAGTAGATAAAGTTTTGGCTCGAAATGAACCGTACGGATGTAAAATAATGTTGAAGTTCAGATCGCTTTCAAACGTCCCGCTTCAAGGTACGCAAACAAGAAAGTAATTTGTCAGTTTAAGCAGTTCGTACCGACTTCCGTACGAATAAAGAGAGCAATGCGAGGGTGGTTTCAAAAGTATTTTACAAAAGTACTCAGTAGGGTAAAACAAGGAAATGCATAAGGTTACTAACATCCCTGGTACAGATTACTTTCCTACAAAGTCACATTGGTTAACAAGTACAGGTTGATTATAATTGAACTTTGCTACTTGAGAGGCTCCCCACGGAAAACGAATGGTGGTAGGACAATTAAAATTTTGGAAACAATTGCAAACCATGCGGAGAAGAAGTGACGAATACCACATTGATAGAAAGGAAATTTAATAATCACATGAGACGCTATCATTTGTTAATCGCGTGTCATGTTTCCGTTTCTGGTTACGAACATCGTTCAGTGCGACGACCATCTACACTCGTGATAGGCTGGAACCGCTCTAGTTATGCCCGAAACATCTCAGGTGGAATGATGGCTTCGTCTCTCGCCACGCTCATCTTCAATCTCTAACGTGTTTTAGTGTTCCGCTGATAAACATTAACCTTCAGCTAACCTCACAGCCAGACATTATACGCATTCTAATGATAGGATCTGGGTGGCCACGAAGTTTTGAACTATAGGCCTAACATTCAGTTTTCTCAAATGTGCTATGGAGTAACCGAGTGACCCAGCGTCAGCGTACCAGTACCGACGCGTAATGGCAAGCCATGACGAACAACGCAAAACCTGCAGGCGCAGTCTGGGTTCAAATGGTTCAAATGGCTCTGACCACTATGGGCCTCAACTGCTGAGGTCATAAGTCCCCTAGAACTTAGAACTACTTAAACCTAACTAACCTAAGGACAACACACACATCCATGCCCGAGGCAGGATTCTAACCTGCGACCGTAGCGGTCGGGCGGTTCCAGACTGTAGCGCCTACAACCGCTCGGCCACCCTGTCCGGTAAACAAAATCGAAGCCAATACAACATTAGCTAGAGCAAAGCGTGAAACATTCAGTGAAGCTGAAACCCAAACCAAGCCTACGATCTGACGGAAAGCAGAAGAAATATCCGTCTTAGTTAAAGTCAAATAGTAAATGAAAACGATATACCCAGTGTCCCAGTTGTCATAGTAGCAATGAAACAGAGGGGAGGACTACTTACTGAATTCGGTCTTGCGATCCTGTTTCTCCGTGGAAGACACGGTTCATCCTTTCAATTACCACAGGAACGCCAGCGCCAGAACCGCTGGGCCACCAGCGGCCGATATAAAGTTGGGTAACCATATGTTAAATAGTCTTCCGTCTACACTGGACCAAGAAGTGAAAGTTTATCTATAACCACCGTGTACTGATTTCATTGGTAGACCAGTCTGTCGAGCCCACCTAATTGAAATCAGTGTAAAATCAAAGAATCAGTTAACAAATTCGGCCTTTCCTTGGAAGCGGCGATAGATCAGGGGTTCCTTTGAAGCTGCAGAAAGGCAGAAGTTCATTGTGCCACATCCGGGATATATGGACGGTGTTCCCATATAGGCCTTTCGAGGGGATTTCTCAGCGTTACCTTCGAATTGCCTTCCGCAGCAGCTCCCGCTTGTCAAAATAAGCAGCAGATTTGACAGTGAGGACATCTAGCAGGAACAGATTCTGCATTTCACAAAAGACCTTGTCCATAAATTTTATCGGCAGTGAGATGGGTCAGTTTAGCGATCCTGAACATTGCTGGTCTGCTACATTTGTTTTATTTTTACAAAGTTCCCGGAACTAAAATCTGATTTTTTATCATGACCTTATACTCGATCAATAAACTCTCCATAGTTGACGTTGAAACGCAACTGCAAAACCTATCATTAAACGCAAACGTCTTGACCACTTCGTACTCCTATCACCGATCCCGCAGCATATCGATTTTGAAACTATATTTTGAAGAGTATCGACACAGCTTTCTTTAGCGTCGGGCAAATGTGCAAACATCTTCTATGCATAACAACAAAATATGGAGCACCTGAAGAAGATGACTGCGTCAGTCGTCGAAATCTGCAGAAAATCGAAACAACGACTCTTCAGAACAACCCAGAACCACACCACTGAAAAAATTATTATGATACGGAAGGCATTTCTGAAATTTTGGTGGGGTGATGATTTGATAACTTAATTTAGCCTACAGTTTTCCTACAGTATTTCTAGTCATTGAGTTCACATCATGGTATGGAAAAGAGTGATATTTCCACGCGCAGATATAAATTCTCCGAATAATCAGTGAAATGAGAAAGGCGTTTTGGAAACTGTGCATTAACGAGGGGCATTCAGTAAGTCAAGTAATACACTTGCTCAGGATTCCAATACACCATTTTATTACAAACTCTTTTGGCTTCAAAACCACCTTACTGGGATCCCCTGTAAGTCGGCATGGTACTACGCTACTTGTCGTCGTCGGAGCCTATGTTTTTTTTGCAGCAATAACCCCCCCCCTCCAACGTCCGTGTACTGCTTCCCGCGGGGTGCATTTTTCATTGGGTCGAACAGATGGAAATTGGATGGTATGATATCTGGGCTGTAGGTTGGATGACGAAGATCATCCATTGAAGTGTTGTGAGCTCCTCTCGGGAGGGCAGACTTGTCTGAGTCCTTTTGTTTTCATGGAAAGAGGTTTTTTTTTTATGGCGATGAATATGGTGAAGTCGTATCTCAATTTCCTGAGGACAGCACAACACACTCCACAGTTGATCGTTGCACCATGATGTAGGGCATCAAACAGAATAACCCATTCAAAGTCCCAGAAGACCGTTACAATAACTTGACCGGCTGAAGGTGTGGCTTTGAACTACTTCTTGAAGGAGAGATGATGTGGCGCCACTCCATGGACTGCCGTTTTCGAAGCGGTGACCCCATGTTTCATCGACTGTGACGATGTTAGACAAAAAATTGTCGAGATCAGCCTTGTAACTAACAAGTTATTTGGCTCAGATGGTCCTTAGTTGCTGATAATGTTCTTTTGCTAGAGAGCTAGGAACCCAGTGTGCACACACTTTCGAATAGCCCAACTGGTGGACGAGTCAGTACACCTAACAGAGACGTCCACTTATATAGCGAGGTGTTTCATTGTGATCCGTTGATCATCTCGAATGAGTGTGTCCGCATGTTCCAACACAGCACGAGTGTGCGGCCGGCCGACAAACGGGATGTAGAACAGGTTTTTGCGACCTTATTGTGATGATGACAAACGCCTCGCCCAACGTCTCACTGTTTTTTGTTTACTGAACGTCTCCGCAGACTTTCTGCAAGCTTCTATGATCTTTGATCCTCTGATTTTCAACCCAGTGAAACTCTTAGCTCTGTGCTTGGAACGCACCTACGTTACAGATACCATTTTGAGGGCTACGTATATCGCCGACACCTATCGGATCATTATTGAACTGTCGGGAGCTAAAGCGGGAATAGTCCACATGTCCCACAAAAAATCCGCTTTTATTTTCAACCGGAACAGGCCGAGGAAAAATATGTGTTGCATTACTTGTTCGTCGTACTTATTGTACCATATTACTGTCTTATGTAATTTCGATCTGCATTGCAATAGGTTGTCCAAATATTCCACTTGGTTCTTGGAAGTGAAAATAAATGATTTCCAAAGCGCAATTACACTACTGGCCATTACAATTGCTCCACCACGAAGATGACGTGCTAAAGACGCGAAATTTGACCGAAAGGAAAACGATGCTTTGATATGCAAATGATTAGCTTTTCAGAGCTTTCACATAAGGTTGGCGCCGGTGGCGACACCTATAACGTGCTGACATGAGGAAAGTTTCCAACCGATTTCTCATACACAAACTGCAGTTTACCGGCGTTGCCTCGTGAAACGTTGTTGTGATGCCTCGTGTAAGCAGGAGAAATGCGTGCCATCACGTTTCCGACGTTGATAAAGGTCGGATTGTAGCCTATTGCGATTGCGGTGTAACGTATCGCGACATTGCCGATCGCGTTGGTCGAGATCCAATGACTGTTAGCAGAATATGGAATCGGTGGGTTCAGGAGGGTAATACGGAAATCCATGCTAGAATCCAACGGCCTCGTATCACTAGCAGTCGAGATGACAGGCATCTTATCCGCATGGCCGAACCGATCGTGCAGCCACGTCTCGATCCCTGAGTCAACTGATGGGGACGTTTGCAAGACATCAACCATCTGCACGAACAGCTCGGGAAAACGGCTGCGGTTACCCTTGACAATGCATCACAGACAGGAGCGCCTGCTATGATGTACTGAACTACGAGCCTGGATGCACGAATGGCAAAACGTCATTTTTTCGGATGAATCCAGGTTCTGTTTACTTCATCATGATGTTTGGCGACACCGCGGTGAACCCACATTGGAGGCGTGTATTTGTCATCGCCATACTGGCGTATCACCCGGCGTGATGGTATGGAGTGCCATTGGTTACACGTCTCGGTCACCTCTTGTTCGCATTGACGGCACTTTGAACGGTGGACGTTACATTTCAGATGTGTTACGACCCGTAGCTGTACCCTTCATTCGATCCCAGCGAAACCCTACATTTCAGCAGCATAATGCACGACCGCATGTTGCATGTCCTGTACGGGTCTTTCTGGATCCAGAAAATGTTCGACTGCTGTCCTGGCCAGCACATTCTCCAGATCTCTCACCAATTGAAAACGTCTGGTCAATGGTGGCAGCGCAAGTGGCTCGTCACAGTACGCCAGCACTACACTTGATGAACTGTGGTATCGTGTTGAAGCTGCATGTGCAGCTGTACCTGTACACACCGTCCATGCTCCGTCTGACTCAATGCCCAGGCGTATCAATGCCGTTATTACGGCCAGAGGTGGTTGTTCTGGGTACTGATTTCTCAGGATCTATGCACCCAAATTGCATGAAAATGTAATCACATTTCAGTTCTAATATAATGTATTTGTCCAATGAATACCCGTTTATCATCTGCATTTCTTCTTGGTGTAGCAATTTTAATGGTCGATAATGTATTTGACTTGTATGTCCACAAGTTGACAGGTTTGATGGACAATAAAAAGACAGCAGCCCCTTGCTGTTTGTATGGCAAACATTTTCGTTTCAATGTCGCTATAGTTTCCAGAGGATTATGTAAATCACGTAATGACACCCTTATCCGGTAATACTAGGATGTGGAAACGAAGCGATAAACATTTCGCATACTTTTACTTTGATAATACTTAGTACTCAGTAAATCAGACGGATTTTCAGTTCTCAGTCTACACTGTTCACTCACACGCCGCTCTCGACTGAACATTTTCAAACACAGTATAAAAGAGTTCCACCGCGCTGTACAACTTGTTCTGAAACCACTTCTTGCTAGATCCGAGCGGAGTCCCTTTCGTTGTAACAAACAGCCCTTCACGTTTGAGAAAATATCGGTTTCCTTTACCGCCAACTTTAATGGAGACCCGAACGAGTGCTCGTTTACTGAGATGCTGACTTCATCTCCTTAATTGCGAGTCCCGCGGACTGCTCTCGTGCACTGCGTCCCTGGAGTGTTGGCTGGAGACTGCTATTCAATATTCGAGTGCTCGCTCCTTCACGATGGACCGCGCCTTAGAACAAATCTGCTGGAAACTAGACCAAAGGATCTGAACGTCTGCGGCTGGAATACGCACTCCAACTTGCGTCCGTTTGAATACGAGACTTTTATCCAGTACGCCATCGAAGATAAAGAGAGAATAGTAAAAACTCACTCTCCACGTTCTTGTCAGTTAATGCTAGCCGCGCGGGATTAGCCAAGCGGTCTAGCCGCTACAGTCATGGACTGTGCGGCTGGTCACGGTGGAGGTTCGAGTCCGCCCTCGGGCATGGGTGTGTGTGTTTGTCCTTAGGATAATTTAGGTTAAGTAGTGTGTACGATTAGAGACTGATGACCTTAGCAGTTAAGTCCCATAAGATTTATTAAAAAAAATTAATGTTAGAGAGCTGACTTCGGTAAATTTAGGGGCTTGAGGAGATAATGTAGTTTTATTAACTGTCCTCTTCGGCTAATCGCCGAGAACTGATGAAATATCCATTGATAGTAATCTATATTCTTATAATTATATATTTGTGTATGTGTTTTCTTAAAAGTCTCGTGAATTAATGGTTGAAAGTTGAGATTACCACAGCCGCAGTATTGGCTGGTCTTAACTTTCACAGAAAAATGTAATCGCTTCTGATTCATCCTCTTTTCTGTGGCCTTTTCCTGTATCCCCCCTGGGTCAGCTTGTTAGGCTGAATTCGGCATTGTTGATGGTAGAAAGAGGACGGATGACCTTCCTGCCCCATCCGTTCGGCCCACGAGGGTATTTGTACACCCCACGTGTCCAGTACGTCACTTGGAAGTGTGAAAACCTGTTTGAAATGCTGGCAAACAGCTTAACGGAGGCGGAAGTAGGGTACGAGCCCAGTACTCACCTATTCGGATGTGACAAACCGCCTGAAATGACTCGATGTTGGCCCGCACACATCGGCTTTAATCCGCGGATTCGATCCAAGACCGAGGCACTTACCCGAATGCAGGAAGCGGCCAACTAACACACACTACTATGTGGGCGTATCAGTAGCTATCTGACTTAGTACATAAATTGTTTGTTATGACGAGGAAAAACTATTAAGTGTCTATTGTTTTTATTTACCGGCAATGTGGTTTATGTCTCTGTTTAGCGATCGATTTCAAAGGACAGAAGCTTCATTTTCAGTCACATGGCGTGGTCCCTGTATATCCGCTTCAGTCGTTCACAGGCTTTAGCATCTACTGTGACTATACGTTCATTAGGAGTAGGACACTGTGCTTTCAAAATATAGCTTACTGGGCACAAAACCAAGTAAATCACCAAAAGTAGCGGTAAGGTTTGTCTCATCTGCCGTGTTTTACTCCCAACTACGCATATAAATGGTACAAATGTCTCTCAGCACTATGGGAGTTAACATCTCAGGTCATCGGTCCCCTAGAACTTAGAACTACTTAAACCTAACTAACCTAAGGACATCACATACATCCATGCCCGAGGCAGGATTCGTACCTGCGACCGTAGCAGCAGCGCGGTTCCGGACTGAAGCGCCTAGAACCGCACGGACTACGCAGATACATTGTAAGTAGGCTGTTTAGTTTTTTATATTGGTAATGCCACGCAGCGCTCCGTACGAAAATCACTGGCTGTGCTGTGTGCAGTCTGTGGCTGGTTTGCATTGTTGTTTGCTATTGTAGTGTTGGGCAGCTGGATGTGAACAGCGCGTAGCGTTGCGCAGTTGGAGATGAGCCGCCAGCAGTGGTGGATGTGGGGGGAGAAATGGCGGAGTTTTGAGAGCGGATGATCTGGACGTGTGTCCATCAGAGACAGTAAATTTGTAAGACTGGATGTCATGAACTGCTATATATATTATGACTTTTGAACACTATTAAGGTAAATACATTGTTCGTTCTCTATCAAAATCTTTCATTTGCTGACTATGCCTACCAGTAGTTAGTGCCTTCAGTAGTTAGAATCTTTTATTTAGCTGGCAGTATTGGCGCTCGCTGTATTGCAGTAGTTTGAGTCACGAAGATTTTTGTGAGGTAAGTGATTCATGAAAGGTATAGGTTATTGTTAGTCAGGGCCATTCTTTTGTAGAGATTATTGAAACTCAGATTGCGTTGCGCTAAAAATATTGTGTTTCAGTTTAGTGTTCATCAGAATAAGTAAAGAGGGAAATGTCTGAGTACGTTCAGTTCTGCTCATCTGTTTGAAAATCAAATAACGTAAGAAGTTTATCAGCAAAGTATTTCATTAATTTTTCTAAGGGGACGTTTCAACATGAAGTGTATGCTTTGAGTGTAGACACAGTATATGCGCTGTCTATCACAGACAGCATGATAGAAAGAAGCAAGCTTATCGTAGATCACACAAGAATTCGAAATTCCGGACTCATCAGTCTCTGAGGTGGATCTTCTACACTCACAGAAAGAAAGGAACACCAATAAATAATGAATGTAGACTAATGAAATTTCGGGAATACATTTCTCTAGACAACATTTTTAAGTCATCTTCTACACTCACTGAAAGAAAACAACACCAAGAAATAATGAATGTGGACTAATGAAATTTCGAGAATACATTTCTCTAGGTAACATGTTTAAGTCACTATTGATGCAAGTTCACAGGCTAAAGTAAACACAAGAAAAGCCATGGCAAACGTGAAATGCTGGTGCATTCACAGATGTGTAGTCACCACAATGTTGAATGCAAGTGTTCAAACGTACGTTTACTGTGTCATACAGGTGCCGGATGTGACGCTTGTGGGACGAGTTCCAAGGCTGTTGCACATGGTCGGGAGACATAGCGACGGTTAGCACTGTCTGTGGATGACGCTGCAGATGTCGTCCTATGATATCCCTTCTGCGCTCGTTTGGAGACAGATCTGGTGATCGACGAGGCCAAGGCAAATTGTCGACACTCTGTAGAGCATGTTGGGTTACAACAGCGGCATATGGGGGAGTGTAATCGCTTTGGAAAACATTTCCTGGGATGTTGTTCATGAATGGCAGCACAACAGGTCGAATCACCAGATTTACGGACAGATTTGCAGTCAGGGTTCATTGGAACACCACGGACCATAATTCCAGCTGTAAGTCCAGTGTGTTTAGTACGCTGACACGTTCGTTGCAGGCCCTCAGATGGCCTTCTAGCCCGTACACGGCCACCACTGGCACCGAGGCAGAACTAGCTTTCTTCCAGACAACACAACAGACATCCACTTTGCCGACCAATGAGCTGTAACTTCACACCACTGAAGTTGCAAATGACGGCGGTCTGGTTCAGTGATATGCATGCTACAGGGCGGCTGGCTCAGGGCTCCCGGGTAATTATGCGATTTATAATAGATTGTTGTGTCGCTATGGTGCAAATTACTTTTACAAGGCTGCACGATGTTGTAGAGTCGAATGTCGAACACCATGGTCTTCCCTCTCGGTAGTGGAACGTGTCCATCCGTACTCGGCTCTTCTCGGGACCGTACCTTCTCGTGACTGCCGCTATAGAAAATCACGTGCAGTGGCGACCTTACTGGCAAGTTTATCTGTAGTATCGCAAAAGGAACAACCAGCTTCTTGTAGCTCTGTTACAAGACCTAGATAAAACTCAGTGAGTTGCTGATAGTGCCGTCTATGTTGCCTTAAGGCATTGTTGACTAACATCAACTCATCACGTCCCATCTCAAAGGGAAGCAATGTTCACGAACGTTACAATGCGTATCTAAAGCAAACGTGTTTGAATCCTCATAATGGCAACACTACCGCCATTCTTACGTGACTGTGGCGAAGACTGAATAGACTTCATCTTTCAGATGTATAAAGACGCCTACCAAGGGTCGTTTATTGCACATCACTTTCCTAGCACTGTCATTTCTTTTCGTTGGTGTATATTGCGGAGATTCATGTGTTGATAGAGGAGATGGCCCATAAAGACACACAAATAGCCGGCCGTAGTGGTCGAGCGGTTCTAGGCGCTGCAGTCTGGAACCGCGCGTCCGCTACGGTCGGAGTTTCGAATCCTGCCTAGGGCATGGATGTGTGTGATGTCCTTAGGTTAGTTAGATTTTACTAGTTCTAAGTTCTAGGGGACTGATGACCTCAGACATTAAGTCCCATAGTGCTCAGATCCATTTGAACCATTTGGACACTCAAATATCTGAAAAAGACAGAACACACATAAGCTTATTTACACTATGTACACTTAATAACTGAGACACACTCAAGTTTGTATAGCCGTAGCTTCATCTGTGGTGCCTTTTTATACACAACGAGAGTAATTTTCTCGAAGGAAATAGACTTGAATGCTGATACACTCTATTAGTCTCTGAATATTCGTTATGATTAACAGTGTCATGCTACATGTACTGACCTCACAACTGTTTTCCGTAGTATGTTGTGAAGTCTATATTAGCGCTGGGTCTGGGATGAAACTTTTTCTTTTTTTATTTTGTTTCTTTATTAGTCGTTTCAGTTCCCCACAATCGAAGCACACGAAGCTGCTCTTGAACCAAAGGTTACAGAAGTTGTATTTAAAAATGGCTGAAACACACGAAAACTGACAATAAGAGATTATTTTGTGTAATATACATAGATGGACAATAGCGACGATTTTTACTTGAAGATAAGTGACAATAAGCGGAAGGTTAGATGAAAATACAGATGGTTTTCAAAGTTTTTTTCCTTTATTGTTATTTTCGTACCTTACAAAACGTACGCCGGCAGCGGCCTATTCACGCCGCTCTTCTGCCGTAGAAAAACAGACGGTAAAAAGGAAGACAGAAAAACAGACATACATGAATGGTAAAAACAGGAGACATACATAAGAAACAAAAAGAAGACGTTCGCGGAAGTCTCTGGTGGGACAAGTAAGTTCAACGTTGCACACAAACGTAGAAAACAGTTGCACACGCGAACGAAGGAGCACTGAAGAAGAAACACCGAAGCACTTATACGAAGAGAACACTGTAGCACATGGGTGACGATTTTGGGCTCACTAGACACACTATTGCACAAAAGAAGGGGGGGGGGCTGCCACAGGGAATAGACGAGAGTACGCTTTCCAAAACTCGTTCCACGATTTTATATTGCGATTGGTTGGAATACACTCGTTCTTGAACGTGAATGATGCCATGATACAATGGTGATGCGAGGTCACATTCGAAAAGTGCCACGCCAAATAAGAGTCGCAGAAGCGAGGTCATGGTAGTTTAACGTGCTCTGGTGGCATATATGCGTGGTGCCATCCATCGGAGAAATCGAGCGATAGAAGAGCGAGCTTGCCCATCAGGGCGCTGGCGGGAGATTTAAAAGTGCATAGTTGTGGGCGACGCGCAGCGCGCTGGGCGCTGTCCACTAAGATGTCATCGATACAAAACACACATAATCGGTTGATACATCGTAAGCTGCCGCACAGGACAATCATAAACGTTAGATGAATTGACATCACGTCGCTTCTGCAGACCATTAGGGTGCGACCAGTGGTCTCCTGAGAGTCAGACAGGCGACGGTTTGGAGTGTCAGTAGTCTATGTCCACAACGACTATACAGAGATATAGGATTCAACAGCCGACGAGGGACATCACATCCGCAGCTTTATTATAACTTTGCGGCATTCAGTGTAATCATAACAGAGAAAGAGTATATAATGAATGATTTCCTACTATTGAACTGTCAGTCTGTAAGACTCAGTGGAACAAAGAACACCCGTCAAGAACTCCAGTGCAGTCCTGAACGAAACGTCAGGAAGAAAACTGTTTGGTGCACCATAGAACCAGCAATTAAGACAATGAGTAGTTTTTACTCTTTATAGTAAAATATTTAGCAGCACATGTCCAGTTTTCATCTGGCAGTTCATAGGCCACAAGGTCTTTTAATAAATGAATAAATAGGTTACTTCGTTCGTACTGTGGAACTAACTGAAACCCTAGTCCCCTTCACGGTTGTCGAGTGTGGTGAATAATTGGCCACATACCTATATGTGTCATACAGGTTCTCTCATACTAAATTATTTTCCCTATGGATCACATCATATCCTTTTATGTGACTCGAGATATTTGAAAACTCCAGCAAAATAGGTATACACCATGGGGATAAACAGGTGATATACAATATGTACATGATTCAAAACGGAACAAAGAGAATCGAAGGTTAAGAGAGAAGGACTTACACGAACGATGGTGTAAGACAGAGATACTGTCTTCCTATTCTAAAATACTGAAGTAAAAGTGATGGAAATAAAGGCAATGTACTAAAGCGGGATTAAAATTAAGGATGAAAGGAAACCGATTAAAAAATTTGCTGACAACACTGGTATACTCTGTTAAAGAAAGAATTTCAGGACATGCTGAACGGAATGAGTAAGGAGCACAGAATATTATTTCAGAGTAGATAAAGCAAGATAAAATACGTAAGGAATAGCTGCAAGGTCAGCTAGTCACTTGACATTAGAACTGGCACAGAGTAGAAGCGAAGTGAGAGAATTCTAGTACTTTGGAAACAAACTGATAAATAGTTGAAAAGAATTATAACAGTCTATAAAGGTGAGCGGTTTCGATCATCACATGAACATCTTCATACCTGCAGCCATACTGATGGTCAATGGCTGTGCACGGAGCAGGAACCACTGACTGACGACAATCAAGAGCAGTTGACTACCGTCATTCAGCGGTTCCTGCTCCGTACACAGCCATTGACCACCAGTATGACTGTAGGTCTCAAGATAATCATGTGCGATCGTAACCGGCCACTTTCAATAAATGTGCCTTGAAATCTAGACTGTTATAGTTATATTCAAAGATTATAATTAGATCGCTGATATCTCTAATAATGTATTCAAAAAATATTGATAAAATGTGGACAAAGTGAGGAGGACATAAGAAGCAGATTGAAGCAAATGATTAACGGAAATAGAACTAGTCTGCTAGTATGCATCACGGCAAAAAAGTTGAGAAGGATGCGTCTTATAGTACGCACTTCGAATACACAAGTAGAGAAACGTGAATTAGGGGTCGAAGCGTTTTAGATTCGGTGTTATAAACAGACGCTGTAAATTAAGCGGACTGCTAAGTTACGAAATGTGGTGGACCTCTATCCTGACTTGGCAGTAATTTTAGATAACTCTATAAAAAAATAAGTGCAAGCTCTATTAGAAAAAGACATACCCCAGAAGATGTAGATATCAACAAATTTTACTTTCACTGTATCATACATTAAGTGAACGTGCAGTATGTTGTTTGTGACACTTTCCCTTAGTGACTTGTATGATGTTAAATATAGTACTTCTTTATCTCCCTAGTAAACTGTCCACTACTTCACAGAGTTACCACATTACTGACCACCGATAGACGACGCACGTTGAAAGCTGTGACAACGGTAAATAATTATACCACTATGGACCTGTATCTGTCGATGACTAAGAATCGTTTCAAGAGTAAGTGCAAGGGAACAACCAAAGATAGCGCCTGTGCACTACGCGTAAGGAAAAGAATCAGCTTGATATGTACATACTGGTATTCGTGCATAGCTCTGCCCACCCTGCAGGCCGTTAGTGGCGAGAGAATCAGTTCGCAGTAAGCGGCACACTTGCGCACAGCTGGACGAGGGTCTCCACATTTCCCCGCCCCAGTTCCGGGACCCCCACAGCCGCTGTTAAAGCCCCGCAGCACGGCCGGGCTGCCCGCAGGCGTATAAAACTTTAACGACGGCAACTCGCGCTGCGCGAGATTCCGGCCTCTGTATGGCTAGCTCATGGCAGCCGCCAGATTGCGGAAAGTCACCCTACGCCGAGATAAACGACACGGAACAGACACAGTCACCCAAAATGTGGGCGCGACGCCGCCGTCATGTGTGTGAGATATAACCGTTGACGTGTAAAGTTGATCGTCTTCAACATTTACTTAAACTGCAGCAAAACAGAAATAAACAGTGCAGCTGAAACGCGGGAAAACTTATTAATTATGATTCATCCTATGTAATTATTAAGGAAAACTGACAGCAGCGAAAACACACGGTTAACATTAACAGAACTGACATACTGCAGGGAGGAAAAAGGTCCTCTGGACATGTGTCCGGAAATGCATCCTTGCCACAGTAGATGGCACTGACGAATGACAGTTACTCCGACCACGTGCCTTGTGATCCTTGTGTTGCAAGCTGTGTGATTGATGCAGAGTACTGTAAGCAGCAGAATGGCCCGGTATTCATGCCGGGAACAAGCCTACATAGTGTTTGTGTACGGCCAAGGAGATAGAAACGGTAGGGAGACAGCACGGCTATGACAAAACAAGTATCTTCACAGACACCAACCACATCACACAATATTTCAAGCTCCCTTTGGACGTCTGCATGATTGTGGATCCTTTTAGATAAACAAATGTCCAGGAAGGTGGCAGACGGCGTGCACCAGATTTGGAGGGCCAGGTTCTACAGGATATTGAGACGAACCCTAGCACAAGCTGCAGGCCAGTGGCCTGTCAAGATGGTGTATCCTGCATGACAACCGCTACTATACCTGTCGCCGGCAATGAGTGCCAGGATTTCAGCACAGGATTTCCATCTAGTGGAAGGATTTTTTCGATGGTCGTTGCACCAGACCATCACATTTGTGTGATTTCTGTCATCAATTCTTAATACTGACGAAGCAGCCGTTATCAGAACTGGCATCAACAATCTGCATAATCGTTATCTATCAACTACAAACATGGCACGTGGTCAGAGGAGCTTCCATTCGTCAGTACCATCTGACGTGGCTGCGATGCTTTTCCGGACACATGTTCATCAGATCTTTTTTGCTTCAAATCCAGTCAGGAATCGGTCCGTGCAGTTTGTCGGTTTTATTAATGTGCATAAGATAACAGAAGTAAAAACGTTGCCTTCTTCCCCCACAGAACTCCCGAATAACCTCATCCATTTCCTCCAACATCTCCACATCTTTTACAGTGTCCACAGGCTTGATGCCCCCTGCCTCCTGTCCTGCTTCGTCTCCACTCCCTGCCCATTGCCGCGCCTCTATTGCTGTATCCTTCCCTCTCTCCACCTCCCCACCCTCTTTCATCAGGGCAATTTACAGCAACTCCCTCCTCGACGTTCAACATTACCATGACATCTACCCTTCCTACCAACTGCAGCCTGGCCTTGTCATCCCCCCCTCACCCGAGGGCTCCCTTTCCTCTCCCCTCCTTCTTCGAGAACGTACTTTCCTCCTTCCCCCCCTGAGACGATGTACCACCTCTTTGGCTGTTTTCCTCTCCCATCCCTTTCGTCACTGGCCCCCTTCAGTGCGCCCCCCACCTCAACCCCCCTTCTCTCCCTTCCTTCTCGCCCCCTTTTCCCTCATCCCTCGCAGAGCTCCCAGGTTTTTATTCATTCTCCAGTCTGCTGTGTTAGTGATGTGTTCGGTGCCATTATGTAGGTTCATCAAGTGATGTGGTTTTAATTATGTGCTAGACCTGTATATAGTCCATGATTGTGTTTATTGTGTAAAATACTTTTATAGATTCTTACCTCCATTTTACAGTCGCCGCTTTTTGTATGCTTTCTTCTCTTATCTTCCGCCTTTTTTTCTACGTTCCGCAATGTTTTCTTCTTTATATTGTTTTAAATGTCTTCCTGTCTTCTTGTAATGTCTCTTGGCTGAAGAGCAACGCCTATGCTGCTGCCAGCCCACCCCATATGGGGAATTGCAAATACAATAAAGGAAAAAAGAAGTACATGTTCACAGGAAAGTTCCTAAATCGTATGAACGGAAATGCTGAAAACTCCTGATTTTAGATGTTCTCTGACAGAAAAATTTCAAAACATAACTGTCAGGTGGCAATGGATGTTAAGACAAGGGTCCGCTCGACATAACGACCCTCAACTTAACTGACCTGTTAAATGCAGTTTCTCTTCAACAGCAAAATGTGCCACTGCCCCAATACGAACAGAAAATATTTCCCATCCAGAGGACAAAGGATAAATTTGGCCCGAATTATAGGACAATGTAGACCTAGAAGTATAATGGATGTTAAGACAAGGGTCCGCTCGACATAACGACCCTCAACTTAACTGACCTGTTAAATGCAGTTTCTCTTCAACAGCAAAATGTGCCACTGCCCCAATACGAACAGAAAATATTTCCCATCCAGAGGACAAAGGATAAATTTGGCCCGAATTATAGGACAATCTAGACCTGGAAGTATACAGTTCAAATACACTGGTTCGAGGGACGCTCCAAAAGTAACTTCCTTCATCGTTTTGGAAAGACGAGGTGGTACAGCAGGTGACACGAACGAATACCTTCTGACAAGTTTCTTGTATTGGACATTTTGCAGGACTGTATATAAACTTCAGCAGTTCTTAAGCAAAAGGCATGCTCCACACTAAGTTTTCTTTTTTATTTCGTGCACCCAAGCGGTTTTCGCTTTAGTTATAAGGCATTTGTTGTGGATGTCAGATCAGCGTCTAAGTTATTCTTTTTAATCCAAACAGATTTTTCTCAGGTAGCAAACTCGTTGGAAGTTCAGTAGTTATGGTCACTATTTTCTAAATATAAATATATAGCCCCAAATTTCGAAAACAGTGACCAAAATGAAAACAGTAAACTTTCAACCAGCTTGCCATATGAGAGAAAGATGTTTGGCTTACAAATAATGAATTACACACTTATCTGACATCCACTGAAGAAGCCTTGTAACTAAGGCGTAACGCACGTGGTGGATAAAGAAATAAGAAAATTTAATTTGCAGCAACCAAAAGGCGTTTTTCTTTTGAACTATTATAATACAAACGCTGTATGAATTCAAGCACGTTACTGGTTCAACTACAGAAGGGGCGTCAGCGGAGGAGAGATGATACATGTGCAAGGCGGCGAAGAAGAGAGTAGCAGCAGACTGGCTTCCCCGATGTTAGTCGAGTACACTTCACGATTGCAGACGGATGTCTGCCGACGACGCGCTCGCCAATGAAAGTGCGTGCTTTTATCCGTTATGAATGAACACGCAGGACTAGTGTGGCCATCATCCACGAACGCCTACAGGCCGTGTACGGTGAAGGCGTCATGTATCGTCAAATGGTTGGTCGAGGTGTTGCATGTTCAGAAAAAGAGGGCATTATGTGGAGGATGAATGTCGAAGTGGACGTTCCTTTACATCCTCCAACGAAAATAATATTGCTTAAGTACTGGATGTGGTGTTAGCGGACAGGTGCATATACCGACATAAAAAAAAGTTTTTCATAACCTCTGTTCCGAGAGTTCCGGAACCTGTACAGAAAACTGGAATAGAGATAAACATAAACATCATTTTCGCTCTTTTTATTGCTCATTAAAACCACACATTGCATGTTGTACCACCATAAAGCGAGACCTTCAGAGGTGATGGTCCGGATTGCCGTACAAAACGGTACTTTTAATACCCAGTATCACGTCCTCTGTATTCGTTGTGGCTTACTATCCACAAGTCCATCAAGGCACTGTTGGTCCAGATTGTCCCACTCCTCAACGGCGATTCGGTGTAGATCCCTCAGAGTGGTTCGTGGGTCATGTCTTCATAAACAGCACTTTTCAATAAATTCCCAGGCATGTCGATAGGGTTCATGTCTGGGTAACATGCTGGCCGCTCTAGTCGAGCGATGTCGTTATCCTGAAGGAAGTCATTCACAAGATATGCACGACGGGAGCGCGAATTGTCTTCCGCGAAGACGAATGCGTCACCTATATGCTGGCGATATAGTTGCACTATCGGTCGGAGGAAGTCATTCACTTATCCTACAGCCGTTACGGCGCCTTCCATAACCACCAGCGGCGTACGTCGGTCCCACATAATGCCACCCCAAAACAGCAGGGAACCTCCCCCATGCAGCACTCGCTGGACAATGTGTCTAAGGCGTTCGGCCCGACCTTGTTGCCTCGAAACACGTCTCCGACGATTGTCTGGTTGAACGCATATGCGACACACATCGATGAAGAGAAGGTGATGCCAATCCTGAGTGGTCCACAATGCATGTTATTGGGAGCATCTTTACCACGCTGCATGGTGTCGTGGTCGCAAAGACGGACCTCGCCATGGACGTCGGGATTGAAGTTGCGCATAATTTGAGTCGTAACACGATGTCATGTGACTGCACGAAAAGCATTATTCAACATTGTTGCATTGCTGTCAGAGTTCCTCCGAGCCATAATCCGTACGTAGCTATCATCCACTGCTGTAGCAGCCCTTGGGCGCCCTGAGCGAGGCATGTCAACGACAGTTCCTGTCTGTCTGCATGTCCGAACAGCACTGCTTTGATTTACTCTGAGACGCCTGGACACTTCCCTTGTTGAGAGCCCTTCCTGGCACAAAGTAACGATGCGGACGCAAACGAACCGCGGTATTGACCGCCTAGGCAAGGCTGAACTACATACAACACAAGCTGTGTACCTCCGTCCTGGGGGAATGACTGGAACTAATTGGCTGTGGGACCCCCTCCGTCTAATAAGCGCTGCTCATGCATTGTTGTTTACATCTCTGGACGGGTTTAGTGACATCTCTGAACAGTCAAAGAGGTTGTGTCTGTAATAGAACGTCTATCTTCACGAGTTACTGGAACTGGGATGATGCAAAATTGTTTTTGATGTGTGTATGTGTCAAAAGTGACTTACACGCTCAGTATTGGCTGTAGTCAGGACAGTCACGTGTGCCATGATGAGTTCGGTTTCTGAAAAGTGTCTGCAAGATGAGTTCCCAGTAAACTGGCCCTGAATCACAAGAGTGCAAGAATGGGAATCAGCCTTAATCACTTAATGCACTACATACGATATGTAAATGGTCGACAACGTAGCCTTGTATGGAAGTGAAAGATGAAGTTCTGAAAAGAAAAGAACACTGAATGTTTTGATATCGGCTGGAACAGAAGGATGCTGAAGGATTAATGTATTGTTCAATTGACAAATGGAAAGCTGCCGAATTGAATCAAGGAGAAAAGAAACCTATGCCATAACTTAACGAGAATAACTGGTCAGATCGTAGGACACAGGTTGAGGTATCAAGGAAACTTCATTTGATTATGGAGGGAAGTGTTGGGAGTAATAATTGCAGAGGGCGAGGAAAGTTTAACTACAGAAAGGAGGTTGTAGTGGTTATGGAGAGATGAAGAATCTTGCACAGGATACACTAGCGTGGAGTCTATAGGAAACCAGTCTTCAGACCTAAACAGCGACGACAGGTGCTGCAATTTTTCATAGGTTTTGAGGTTGAAATTTTAATATAGATTGATCTAAGGATTAGTATGGAAATATTTTTATCTTGTAGTTTGTCCAACTGTACATTCATCGCGAATAGATCACAGTCAATCTCTACAACTCCACTTGTTCTTAGTGTTGCTGTCGTACCAGTGATACTGTATTTGTAGATTATACGTCTGGTTTAGCTGGCAACTGTGAGATCGCTAGAAACACGGTTAGTGCCTTGGATACAGGCTGCACTACGGTGCCCCAGATTGGCAACTTGTGCAGTTCAGGGCACATTGTAAATACAAGATTTTCGTGGAAGTCACCCCCTTCCACATGCTGTTGCATTTCGTCAGAAGTCGCAGAACGGCTCACCGTGTACTGGTTGTCGGGGGTTACAGCAATCTTACGTTGTTAGTGACGTAAGAAATGAACTTCTTATATCGGCGAGCGATCTGTGTGAATAGTCAGACAGACAAAGACAATGTCTCGAATGCAGTTGGGGTCCTGAAATTCCCACATATCACTGGTGTAGTCCAGTAGCTTTTCGACTGCCGGCGCCGGCAGCCCAATGAAGAATCTTGCAGGCGCCGCGAGCCGTGCTTTCAACATCACCACAAACAGGATGAACTGTCAATGATGAACCTCCAGGCCGCTGACCTATGAAGATCGCCAGTACAGTTTTATAAGCGAAGGGCACCTGGGCACCTTCTTCTAGTTCGAGAATATTACCGTGCTGCTAGTTGCTGCCGAACGTCACATAGAGCTGTCGATAACTAGCTCTCCCGACAAAAATTCAGTACACATAGACACACACCCGTGTCGAGCCTCTGCTTATAGCTATCCACGGCTGTCACAAGTTGTCGAATGTGTGGTAGCTCTTCAGCAACGAACTGAGTAAAATACATGTACTTAACTTACACTTGCGTCACCTAATCGTTTGCTTGCCTGTCCAAATTCTTATAGTGACAGATTCTTTATGCCACTGTCCACTTATTTATCATTAGCAACGAGCACATAACATTTGGCTTTTCGGAACATAACGGTTGATAACTCACATCACAACAACAGACGGCAGATGGATAGATTCCTGATGTAATCATTACTGTAATACTGTTCAAATGGTCAATTGCCGAACGTTGATCTCTCTGTGTACTCTCTTTGTCGACTTTTCCTGGGTATCTAGAAATCTCACCAACGTTCACTAAATCATTTTATCAGTCACTGTCGACAAATACGTTGATTTCTCCTTATAGAAGAATCGTGGCTACGGCTGTACGTATCAATGGAGTGTACAGCTGCAACTCGGTGTCGCTTCGTGAACCCCCGCCCTGAAGAATCGCTGGAGATACATAAAGGGCTGATGTGAATGAAATTCAAGCGTAACATCAGGATTCGCAGAACCTGTCGCATCGTCTTCTTTACTAACATCCTGGCCGGCCGGTGTGGCCGAGCGGTTCTAGGCGCTTCAGTGTGGAACCGCGCGACCGCTACGGTCGCAGGTTCGAAACCTGCCGCGGGCATGGATGTGTGTGATGTCCTTAAGTTAGTTAGATTTAAGTAGTTCTAAGTTCTAGGGGACTGATGACCTCAGATGTTGAGTCCCATAGTGCTCAGAGGCATTTGAACCATTTGAACTAACAGCCTGCTGTTGCGCTCTGGTAGAAGCTAGTGAGAATCTGCTTTAACGCGAAAACATTTTCACATTTTGCGGTGGGATTACTAAGTTTGGCTGCAGTATGTCGTAAATTTTAGTTATGGTACAGTCACAGAACGATTATGATCGTTTATAATGACTCTTTTTAGAGCGCGGTGGATGCTGTCAGACAAAGTTGTAACTGTTGTCTCTTTTGCATGATATGCACAGGTCACCATTTAACTACTGATCTGACCTGTCATGTAGCAAGCCGTACAAAACAAAAAGTTGTTGTTAACATATTGCGTTTTCCATTGCTTCTCCACAACATATTAGACTAAAACCTGTGAAACAATGTGGTAGAACAATCCGAAATTTTCGAAGTCAAAATTGGTTTTAGAAAAAACTTACTGGAAATATGAACTGAAAAAAGTAAATCATGAACAATGATAGTACAACAACTTCTGCTTCAAGGCTACTTCATTGTGGTAATACAAAAAAGGTGGATGGTAGGTATGTGTAATCACTTCCTGGAGGTTTTGCCGTGAACATGTAGCTAAATGCACACCCGGCCAGAATGATTGCAGTTTGCCTAGTGTACAAGCGATCCACGCCTCTTTACGTACTTGCAAGAAAGGCGTGTCTCTTGCATATTGGACGACAGTGAATTCCCTGCTGAATGTGACGTACAAAGGATTGGGTCTTTCTTTCATTCGGAAGTCATACATCCGCCAAAATTGTCATTAGAAGACAAAAATAAAGCTAATTCATTAATGGCATCGGTAGCAGCAGCGCAGTAGAATTTTAAGTAGAAGATCGATATCTTTTAATAAATATACTGACATTTGGCAAAATATTAATGAAACAGCAGTGATACACCTGTGCGTGTGAATGTGTGTGCGTGTGTGTGTCGGCGTGTGCGAAGTGCGAGAGAGAGAGAGAGAGAGAGAGAGAGAGAGAGAGAGAGAGTTGCTTTTCAGCAGATAGCCTCCCACATAGTTATCTGTCTTGGGCCTAAATGAAAATGAGAGAATGGAGAATACAGCAAATGTGTCAGTGACGAGAAGGGTTTACCAATGTGAGAAAGTCGCTTACATGCCTCTCTTTTTACTTTGGCCGTCAGCGTCAGTATACTGTGTAGCCTTCAAAACTTACACCATTTATATTTTAGCATGGAATTGGACATGTTACAGGAAGGTTTTTAAACTGTATTTCTTCACAACTATAAAAAAAGGTAAACGTTCTAAATTTTCAAATACAGACGTAAAAATGACATTTCTGTCTATAATTAATGTCTACAAATGGATTTGTGAAGCCAAAATTATTTGAGATGCAAAGGATTTCATTACTACACAATAAAATAGTGACTTAATGCCCTCTATAGAATGATTTCATAAGTAACCACTAAAATGATTAATGCACGTCCTCTATATTTCTGTGCTGCACGTCCTCTATATTTGTGTGTCAGATTTTAAGATTGTTAACTAAATTAGCTATTACCAGACATCTAAGAACGGTGTTATCAGTCTTTATTAGAAGACCAGTAATGCTTATAGGTAATGGTAACCGAAACTTTTACAATTCTGAGAGAAATATTTTTCTATGTTGCTAGAACAAGGAAAGATTAAATGACTCATATCTCCAACGACCATAGTATTTCGGTATAAATGTCAATTTCTCAGTTTCAAGCGGTGCAAATGTATAAGGAATCTGCTGCGACTCAACCATATCCGAATGATTTTAGAGATAGTTCCTCGGTGTAGTGGCATGTTGTGCAATCAAGGAAAGGGAGCATGTAGGTTCGAATATATTCATTATACTTCCCACTGTTTCCCATTCCTCTTCTCATTGGGACGTGAACTGAATTTTTACTTGGTGTAGTAAGTCTGCGAATGGCCACTAGATATCAATTTAAGTTCCGGATATAGCCGCCTCGTTTGCCAGTTCGTAAACCCTTTTATTGCACAAAGCGCCTAATGAGATTTTCTTCAAAAACATTAACATATTTATTTCTTCCAACAAACTTCGTTACATTACAGGCTATGTCTTTAACGTATTTACTACAGTGTTTCCCCACTTCCTGCTCTGCACGGCACTAAAGATGATTTTTGACTCAGATATAATTAAAATCTTTTCGTAGTTACCATTTACAGAATACTTGATAGCCTTCAGGATTGCCTTTACTACCGCTGTATAAGATGAGACTAACGATGAACGCATATCTTGTTCGTAGTGACCTATTCTGGCTCACACGAGACCATACCAAGCATTACCTCCTAATGCGATTCTTGGACAATCTGTGTATACAGCGTCCTTCATAATTCTTATTATGTGCTTCTGAGTATTGTAGGGGAGACTTAGTAGGTCAAGTTTTGACAGAGAATCCATGTCCAGAAATAACCCGAAAGGATGTGAAATAGATATGAAAATCGGTTCACTTTCAAGTCTCCCACTTGACGGTACACATATACTACATACAACGAACGAGCTCTGATCTCTATGCTCTACAGGAGCTGCTACCCGATGCTATCCTGTTGTTCGTTGCACAAGAGATATCTGATTCGCAAGGTTTTTATACGCACTACCCGCAAACCCTGATGCACGTCTGTAGAGCACCAGCGTCAGTAGCCCTCGTTGCGAATGTATTAGTCTCCTGTAGCCGTTGTTGGAGTGAGTCGAAAACGGTGCGTGATGGACTGAGACGAACCTGAAAACAACCTCGGCATATGTGTTGTGCAGGTCCATCATTACGTGCCGTACAGCGAAGCGGGTGATATGAAAATGATCCTTTTGTAGCCCCGAGTCGCAACCCCTTTGATATGCACTACCCTTCTGTCACGAGAGATGACCGGGTCTGCATATGCGCCAGACGAAACTAGTACAACAGTATTCCAGCGGCCCTCTGTGGAGGTCACCAACGGCGAGATAGTACGTTGCACGTCACCCCTCTTTTGCAGCCAGGAGGACGGAGGTGTAATGTCACTCCGCGCCATCAGGTACGTCAGGACTCGCGGCTTATCCGGCATTGTGTGTTATCCAACGCGGAGTTCAACAGATTATGAGTGATGATGTGACATGAGTGATACCTCACTGTCTGTTGTCGATTTCCTACTTAGCAAGGCGCGAACCGCAAGAGAAGTGGAAAGAATGCTGTGTGGACAATGTAGAGTACTGTGTGCAAAGAGAAGAAAAATATAATTAAATGGAAAATTAAATATCTTAAATACTGATACATCAGTTTGTATCTCCATATAGAGAGCTTCGTGTAAAAAATAACTTCAGATCGTCACGAAGCAGTATTCAAACGACAAAACCTTTGCTGAGAGGCGCGCTTTCTTAACAAATGTACTCCGTCTCATTTTCAGTACACGGTGCCACATAACATACTCAAAAGAACATTACAGAAGAATGAGAAGATGAGTGAATGCATAAATAATTATCAAGATTAATATACATGAGAAATCAGTACGCTGAAGAAGCTGACTCTTTTACCTTTTGATTATTAATTGACCCCAAAAACAATAATTAACATCAGCCTTTGTCACTTGTGCTGATTGCATATTGCTATATTCTGTATAACAATATAATAAGTGAGCTAGTCGAGCTAATTGTATTAAGTTTGCTCAACGGCTGACTAGAAAAGAAGTGCTGTGGACCGAGAAAAAGAATAGAAATCACCCAAAACATTAGCTGGCCGAAGTTCTAAGTGTCTCTGATGATAACTGGACTACTCAATGTAACTTTCAGCTGTATTGAATCAATACAAACAAGTAGGTACACAGAAGATCCAGTGATCAAATTTATTTTATATGTAAATGTTATATTTCCGTCCATGGGCTGCTAATCAAAACTTTGGCTACTAAGTCACGTCAAACTCAAAAACGCGAGTAAAAGAAATTTAAAGGACCCTGTGTATGGACGGGTCCGCTCGCCTGCTCACATGTAGGGCTGCAGCTCTCGACGTAGTTCAGGTGGTAACATCCCAGGCAGGTTAATAGACACCGAATGAAAGTTATCTTGACAGCTATCCGCGGGGACTTATACACTATGTCATCAAAATTATCTGGGTACCTATTAGTGGCAATTAATTGTTTAAAGAATTAGTAGGGTGGGCGTGGTTACGGTTAAAACCAATTTGATCAGTACTTAAATGGCACTGACACAGAATGCAGCATAGCCTGCATGTTGCTGTTACTTCTGCAAGCAAGGGGTTGAAATTTAGGTCGCAGTCAAACAGAGAGAAGACTGTCCACGAAGGCAGCGCGCGCTTTCACCCGCCACGGTGCAGCGATCCAGTAGCTGAATTCGCTCTTATGTCATTAATTGGAATGTTTTGGGAAAAAAGAGGGCGTGATGCAGCCTCTGACACTGTTCGGAAAGTAAGTGTTACAGCCTTTAGAAGCGCCTGTGCTCTGCTGCAAGTAGCTTGTAGTCGATCCAGCTGAATGAGGTAAACGTGGATTTTATCTGCTGGAAAATAGCAGTTCAGCCGTTGACGGCGCCTCTCAGCAGTAATGAGGTGGGCGTGCTAGGCAGGCCGGGTAGCAGTTCATTACTGGCGTATGTACGGGAGGCGAGGCGGATGATGCACGCCGGTCGCTATCTGGACACTGGACGCGGTCGCATAAAATGTTGCGGTCGCGCGGCCTCCGACTTTTGAATAATGGTCGCCGTAATTTCCGGCTGGGATCGATTAATGCGGCCCGTCGCGCCGTTCGGCAGCTCTATAAATTGTCGGCTCTCCGAACCCGCGCGCTAAGTGAAACTGCTGCGCTACCCTCTGTCAGCAGGCCTGCGCTATACCGGCCTCTGTTAATGGCACGCCGGCTATGAAATGTTGAAGTTGTCACCGTGCTCTGCTTTATGGAGCCGGACAGCAAAGGGCGCCTACACCGACCACAAAGAGCGGAGAGCGCGAGGCGCCCGCCCGTACCAAGTTGGTGGCGTATGCTGACCAACGACGATAGGGGCGTAGCTTCCCCGATGTAATCCAGTTGTGGAAACTCTCGACTTGTGTGCGCTACATGTCAACATACGTCTCTTTCACTAAACCAATGCCTCATACGTCCAGTTATGGGGGTTACACATCTACATCTGCAAACATAGCCCGCAAGCTATTGTACCGTGCGTGGCGATAGGAACTGTATACCACTAGTAGTCTTTCCTTTACTGATCAACTCACAAACAGAGTGAAGGAAAATCGACTGCCTGTATGCCTCCGTGCGAGCCCTGTTTCTCTTATCTTCGTAGTCCTTACGTAAAATGTGTGCTGGTAGCAGTAGAATCGTTCTGCAGTTAGCTTCAGATGCTGGTTCTCTAGATTTTCTCAATATTATTCCCCGAAACGAAAGCCGCCTTCCCTCCAGTGATTCCCATTTCAGTTCCCGAAGCACCACAGTAACACTTTTGTGTTGGTGGACCCTATGGATATCTTCGATATCTTCTTTTAATCCGGCGTCGTTTGGATCCCAAACACTCGATCAATATTCACAAATGGGTCACACTACTATCGTATTTGCGGTAGCCTTTGCAGATAAACCACACTTCCCCAGGATGAGTTTGCAGTACCCCCCCCCCCCCCCTTGCCACCCTTGAATCTGCGGGTCCACATCGACTGAAATGCTCACGCCGCGCGGGATTAGCCGTGCGGTCTAAGGCGCTGCAGTCATGGACTGTGCGGCTGGTCCCGGTGGAGGTTCGAGTCCTCCCTCGGGCATGGGTGTGTGTGTTTGTCCTTAGGATGGTTTAGGTTACGTAGTGTGTAAGCTTCGGGACTGATGACCTTAGCAGTTAAGTCCCATAAGATTTCACACACATTTGAACATTTTTTTGAATTGCTCACGCTATGGATGATGATGATGTATGGTTTGTGGGGCGCTCAGCTGCGCGGTTATCAGCACCCGTACAAATTCCCAACTTTTGGTTTGTCCAATCTCGCCACTTGCCTGAATGATGATGAAATGATGACGACTACACAAACACCCAGTCACCTCGAGGCAGGCGTGCTATGGATCCTCAACTGAGAAGCCTAGCGCTGGCTGGAGTCGGAATGGCTCTACATTCCTGTCGGTACCCATCGATTGGAGCGTGTAAAAAGGCATAGTACACATGTGGTAAAGCATATATCACGAAAATGTTTTCAGTTTAAAGAAAACAACAGAAGTAGCTATACTGCATCCACACACAATACCTAAAATACTTATGCTAGGGAAAGAAGAATAAACCTTAGCCATATGTGTTTCACGTCAAGAAATATGTAGTGTTATAAATGGAGGTGGAACTAGGCCAATGCGAAGTACCGGAACACCTGAAAAAATTTCATACAGACGAGACTTACCGATGACAGCAGGAAACAGACCAAAATACATAACACTCCATTAAACTGTTTTTAATAATGTTCTCAACTACATTATTTTCCAGGTAATAGTGGCTGATCAATTGCCATGATAATTTAGTATGATTTTAACGCGCTAGTAGTCAACAAGCTTCCCACGATGGTTGAAATGGCTCTGAGCACTATGGGACTTAACATCTAAGCTCATGAATCCCCTAGAACTAACTAATCTAAGGACATCACACGCATCCATGCCCCAGGCAGGATTCGAACCTGCGGCCATAGCGGTCGCGCGTTTCCGGACTGAAGCACCTAGAGCCGCTCGGGCACAGCGGCCGACGACAAAAATACAATAAGTAAGAAAATCACTCATCAGTAACTTATGGTTTTAGTTACAGAATCAAAGCCAGAATTGATTACATGTTTCATTCCAGAACACTGACGAAGTTTCATGTCAATAGAACGGAACGACTATGGCAGAATAAACGCAAAGTCTTAGTATTTACCAAGGCGCATTTGAAATGCTGTAAGTAATTACGCAGCAATTACGGACATGACCGCCACTCAAATGAAGTAATGTAGACTTAACTCAGTGCTCTATTATGCAGTGCCTCTAATGACTGGTGTGCATAAAACCTTGCTCTTCGCTGTTCGCAAATATACTCATAGTCGTTTACGCAGTGCACACACCGTTACTTTCCTTCAAAAATGGCTCTGAGCACTATGGGACGTAACATCTTAGGTCATCAGTCCCCTAGAACTTAGAACTACTTAAACCTAACTAACCTAAGGACATCACACACATCCATGCCCGAGGCAGGATTCGAACCTGCGACCGTAGCAGTCCCGCGGTTCCGGACTGCAGCGCCAGAACCGCACGGCCACCGCGGCCGGCTACTTTCCTTCAATTAAATTATTACTCCATCGTATTTTACAAGAAACAGCCGTCCTTTGATTTTCTAAGTTACTAAAAGTCTGTTTGATACTTTTTTAGCTAATCGATGTTATACGAACACTCCGAAACGAAAGCTCCAATAAGATAAAAGAAATTTGATGTTTTATCGTAAATCAAATTTTAGAACAATCACTAGGAAGTGAACAAGTTACAGAACTCAGTTCGCTCTACAGAGCCGTATTAGAGAACAAACAAGTCAGAACCACCGCAGGGGAGAACGGAAGAATAAACTTACTTGAATTTCAGAGAGCAAACGCCCCCTCACCTTTTCATCAAGAGAAAATTAATGCGGCCTTGGGCTAAAAGTTTGAGTCTGGCAATCTGCTTTGTGCAGATTGGTCACTCCGTTATGGAACTGTAAAAAATTGCCTAAATGAAACTGTGCATACGAGAAAGTAATCTTTCATATTTTTAGAAAGAAGTTGTAAGAAAGAACACTCAAGTGTCCAAGGGAGATGTACTGTGCACTCCAAAGCACTAGGAAGAATACACATCTTCCATGAAAACAGATACAGCCCTCTTTGAATAATTCACTACACCATCACTGAAGATTTTAACAAAGAAAGAAAAGTACAAACAGTTTCTTTCGTACTTGGAGACTAAGTTCGTGTTCGTTTGCCTCACTCATTGAACATCGTCGTCTCCAACATTATAAGTATGGAAGTAGCGAATGTCTGTCGGAAGTCTGCTGACCACTAGCGCCTTAAAATCATACTACATTGTCATGGCAATTGATCAGCCACTATTACCTGGAAAACAATGTAGTTGAGCACATTTTTAAAAACAGTTTAATGGAGTATTACGTATAGAGCTGCAAAAAGATAAGGAAAATTGTATAATTTGAACTAAAATATTGTAACAAATTTTTGACGACGCAATAATACACAGCAATAAGAATAAAGTCACTGTCAAAACTAGAGAGACCAGTGAATTGTAACAGCTATTTCCACAGTGCACTAATTTTAAATCAATGGGAGGCCATAGACTGTGCTTAACGTTGAGAATAATAGAGTCAATAATTAAGAAACCCTAATGATCAACTAACAGGAAGTACAGATATACAGCTAAATGTTAATGGGAAAGAGTAAAGTACAAATTTTAAGGACTCAAAACAAAGTACACTGACACAGTTTAAAAGTTGAATCCGTGAAGACGTTAAAAACATTCAGGGGTGACAGTGGTGGGGATAAGTTCGTGAACGCCTACGTCAGACGTTCCCTCGACAGTGGATAGGCAGAGGAGGTCCTGCTTCGTGGGCTGGAAGGTCGCTTGATCTAACCCCTCTTGATTCCTTCTTTTAGGGTCACGTGAAACGTCTTGTGAACGAGACGTCTGTCGAGACTGAAGAAGATCTGGCAAACATTTTCACTGCCTGCGACACTGTTCAAATGAGACAGGGTATATTAGAACGTTTATGACATAACATTTTGCGACGATGACATGGCTGCGTTGAAGCTGGGAAACGCCATTCTGAACTGATATTGTAAATGTAGCAGCTTGTGAAATTTGTCAGGTAAATAGAATTCATTATTAGTGTACCACAGACTTGAAGTGCTCGGTCACGTTACATGTGCCGTTCAGTATGGAAAATTATCTGAGAGTACTGGACACTATACTGCGATAATTCTGTGGGTCATTATGAGAATTCGTGACTTGGGACCATCAGTTTGAGTCTGCGGGAGGGTAAGGCAGGACTTGAGAAGATTTTAGCTTACCTTTCGACTCGGTCGTTTCCGGACCTAGTACTATTCTCACATTTTTAATCCCAAATCGACGTATTTACCCTTCTCTATCATCCATGAAAATTTCTAACATCACAGAATCATCCTGTATACATACTCCCATGGTTCAAGTGAACAAGGTTCCTCTAGAGAAAACTGGTGAAGTACTGATCTGTTAGAAACAAGTATCTTCCATGCAGCTTAATCAATGAGCAAGTGATAAAACTACTGCCACGACGGAACTACTGAGAGAGCTCAAAGGACTTTCGGATTCATCACAGTGAAAAGAAGCATAGATTACGTAGCAGAAATCTAAAGTAACGTTTGCAGACGTGGAATTTAAAGCGAAGAATATAGTTTTGACACAAAAATAGACAGCGATCGCCAGAATTTCGGAAGATCAACTACTTACATATATCTTACTGATTGGTTGTCCCCAGACAGCAGCATTCACGCTTGTGCGAATTACATAATATTGTTCATTTGCAGAAAACGTGTGTTTGTTTTAATAACATGGAAATCTTGCCTTGGTGTTAACGACAAAAAGAAAAGAAATCCTCGATTCGAAGAAATTACAGCCGAGGTCTAGACGTTAACTACTGGGAAGACAGAAAGCAAAAAAAACAGAACAGACACAATGCTATAATGAAGACGATAACACGTTAAAATGGGCTTACTGAGATTGCGAGGAATAAAGTGCAGTTTCATATGCGCTGCGTACGTATTAGCTCCCAGAGCATTGAACACATTAACTAGTACTTGGTGCCGTTTCTCCCCCTAGGTATGACGTGTCATTTATTGGGAGAGAATACGCACTAACACATCGAAATAGTCTTACATATAGAGATTACAACAACCAGTGGCAAGAATCGTCTGAAGGCGAACGGGTACAACTTGGTCGTCGGCCGCTGAATCCTATGCGATGCATTTGTATCTGTCATCTCTATTAGAAATGTTTTGTTGACATTCAAATTGCAGATTGGCGATGACATGACTTACAGTAGAACGCCAACGGCCTCGTATTGACGTGGCGTATAAATAAATGTATAAATAAAAAAATTACAGATTATGAATCAATCAAACAGCTCATTTGTAGCCGGCTGTTGTGGCCGAGTGATTCTAGGCACTTCAGTATGGAACCGCGCTGCTGCTACGGTCGGAGGTTCGAATCCTGCCTCGGGCATGGATGTGTGTGATGTCCTTAGGTTAGTTAGGTTCAAGTAGATCAAAATTCTAGAGGACTGATGACCTCAGGTGTTAAGTCCCATAGTGCTCAGAGTCATTTGAACCATTTGAACCTCATTTGTAGTTCTACAAGCAGACGAATCACCGAGCGATATATAGGTTCCGTAAGAAATCTGTAAGGAAATTCGACACCTCGTTATAGGTTATGCTCTCCAATACGAAAGTCTATTGCTTTACTGAATTTTGCGATAGGGGCTGATCTCAGGCAACTCAAGGAGGAACAGATTTCGGGTCAACAACGCAACTCATATTCTATGTTGAAGTGCGTGCCAAAAAGTTTAGTTTTTCACATATTGTTACTAACAGAAATAGAGACACAAACAGGTCATTTGATATTTCGAAAAGTACTCGACTGGGTTTAGGAAGCCGAGGAATTTGGAAAAGCCGTGAAGCATGGCTTGTTGCTTCAAATGAGCGAGTGCTACTCCCAAAGCGATGATTTGAATAAATGATTTCATTAAAAGAATGCTATATCCCAATGAAAGCTACTACATTCTGAGACAATGAAATGACGCACCACAAGTGGATTATCGGAATGGGACGGAAATCGGTAGGTTTGATGTACATTTACAGACAACAAAATTATTACAAATTCACAAAAACTGGATGGTTTACCCGAGAGAAAGATATAAATTGAGCAAGTTAGTAATGCGTTGATGCATCTCTGGTCTTTACGCAAGCTACAATTAGACTTGGCACTGATGGACAGAGTTGTTGGGCGCCCAAGAGACTGGTATCGTGCCAAATTCCGTCCAATTGGCGCCTTACATCGGCAAAATCTCGAGATGTTTGGAGGGCCCTGCCCATAATGCTCCGAACTTCTCAGGTGGGGAGAGTTCCAACTATCTTCCTAGCGAAGTTATGGTCTGCCGAACACGAAGACAAGCAGTAGAAAATCTCACTGGGCGGATGGTCATTATCTTGCTGAAATGCAAGCCCATTATAGCTTGCTATAATGGAGAATAAAACTGGGTGCTGAATATCGTCAACGTACGGCTGTGCTGTAAGGGTGCCGTGGATAACGACCAAACGGGTGCTGGTATGAAAGTAATTGGCACCCTAGACCACCACTACTGGTTGTCGAGTCGAATGGCAGCAAGAGTCACGATGGCATCCCACCGCTCTCCAAGGCGTCACCAGACACGTCCTCAAACTGGAATCTCATTCATTGGAGTAGAATTGTCTTAGGTGATGAGTACCACTGCGAACTGAGACCCAATGACCGGCGTAGACGCGTCTGGAGTCGCTGAGGAGAGCGATGACATACCATACTTACAGTCGCCGCCATTCGGCCCCACAACCAGGGTCGATGGTTCCAGCGCCATTTATATTCATAGCGTGACCCCTTGGGTTTTTATGCGCGGACCCCTTGCAGCACAACGGAACGTCGTTGATATTCAGCGTCTAGTTTCGTTGCCCTCCCCGGCAAGCCATCTTGGGCTTACAATTCAGCAAGGTAATATCCTTTCGCACACGACGCCAGTGTACTCTACTGGCCATTAAAATTGCTACACCAAGAAGAAATGCAGATCATAAACGGGTATTCATTGGACACTAGAACTGACATGTGATTACTTTTTCACGCAATTTTGGTGCATAGATCCTGCGAAATCAGTACCCAGAACAACCACCTCTGGCCGTAATAACGGCCTTGATACGCCTGGGCATTGAGTCAAACAGAGCTTGGATGGCGTGTTCAGGTACAGCTGCCCATACGGCTTCAACACCATACCACAGTTCATCAAGAGTAGTGACTGGCGTATTGTGACGAGCCAGTTGCTCGGCCACTATTGACGAGACGTTTTCAATTGGTGAGAGATGTGGAGGATGTGCTGGCCAGGGCATCAGTCGAACACTTTCTGTATCCACAAAGGCCCGTACAGGACCTGCAACATGCCGTCGTGCATTATCCTGCTCTAATGTAGCGTTCCGTAGGGATCGAATGAAGCGTAGAGCCACGGGTCGTAACACATCTGAAATGTAACGCCCACTGTTCAAAGTGCCGTCAATGCGAACAAGAGGTGACCGAGACGTGTAACCAATGGCACCCCATACCATTACGCCGGGTGATACGCCAGTATGGCGATGACGAATACACGCTCCCAATGTGCGTTCACCGCGATGTCGCCAAAAACGGATGCGACCGTCATGATTCTGTAAACAGAACCAGGATTCATCCGAAAAAATTAAGTTTTGCCATTCGTGCATCCAGGTTCATCGTTGAGTACACCATCGCAGGCGCTCCTGTCTGTGATGCAGCGTCAAGGGTAGCCCCAGCCATGGTCTCTGAGCTGATAGTCCATACTGCTGCAAACGTCGTCGAACTGTTTGTGCAGATGCTTGTTGTCTTACAAACGTCCCCATCAGTTGGCTCAGAGATCGAGACGTGGCTGCACGATCCGGTACAGCCACGCAGATAAGATGCCTGTCATCTCGACTGCTCTTGATACGAGGCCGTTGGGATCCAGCACAGCATTCGGTATTTTCCCTCCTGAACCCACCGTTTCCATAATCTGCTAACAGTCATTGGATCTCTACCAACGCTAGCAGCAATGTCGCGATACGATAAACCGCAATCGCAATAGGCTACAATCCGACATTTATCAACGTCGGAAACGTGATGGTACGCATATCTCCTCCTTACACGAGGCATCACAACAACGTTTCAACAAGCAACGTCGATCAACTGCCGTTTGTGTATGAGAAGTCGGTTGGAAACTTTCCTCATGTCAGGACATTGTAGGTGTCGCCACCGGCGCCAACCTTGTGTGAATGCTCTGAAAAGCTAATCATTTGCGTATCACAGCATCTTCTTCCTTTCGCTTAAATTTTGCGTCTGTAGCACGTCATCTTCTTGGTGTAGCAATTTTAATGGCTTGTCTGCGTGCTCGCCATACCCCACCTTGGTGAGGAAGTTCGCCAGACCTCTCCCCAGTTGAGAACGTTTTCAGCATTATGGTTAGGGCCGCCCTCCAACCGTCTCTTGATTTTTTCTATCTAAAGCGTCAGTTGGACAGAATTTCGCACGATATCTCCCTGGAGGGCGTCTAACAACTCTATAAATGCACGCCAAGCCGAATAACTGCTTGCGTAAATGCTGGAGGTGGACCAACGCGTTACTGACTTGCTCAATTCGTGAAACCCTTTCTCTTGAATAAATCATCCAGCTTTTCTGAAAATGTAGTGATTTATTTGTCTCAGCATCTATATCTTTCTATCGGTTTCCTTCCCATTCGGGCAATTCCTTCTTGGTGTAAGTTTCACATATGTTTTCTATCACTGCAAATTATTCACCGTAACTGTACTTGGACAAAGATGAATCAGCGGATTGCACAGGTAGTGAATAAGGTATTTGACTCTGTTTGGTTTTATCGGTGGTTCACTTGCTATTCAGTCAGTTGAGCAGCGCTGGGGTATTCGTGTTGGAGGTCAAGTAGCATGCAGCTGAATTTTTCGGAGAAACAGATCTGTTATTTGCAATTTGGGAGAAAGAGCTTGGAATAAATTACTATGGGGATGAAAACTTGTTTACAAAGCTATTTCATTCTCTAAATGGGGGAGACATATGGAGAAATTTTTAAAGGTAACCCATGCATGAACAAGAATAGGATGTTTGTTTGTCAGAAGTATTAATCATTGCGCCCCTGAAAACTAATAATATTTATGATCAGTGTTTATTTGGTGTATTTGTTTTCATTATGTCACAAACTACGCAATTGCGTGCGATGTCTGTTATTTCTATGATGAGAAAATTTCGCAGTAGGTATAGTCTTCTTATGTGCTACAGGCATTTTTGTCAGTAATCAGAGTTTAATTTTTCAAGTACGATATTCTTGAATGTAAAACCAACCTCCGTCATTCTTGGTTAATTTCGCATATTTTGTCGTGTGTGCTTTGCACCTTTCGCCACATGCTACAACAGACAGTTTCTGACAAGAAGAAATGGAGAGCAGATTATTTCTCTTTAACATCAGCTGATTTGAACTTGCATTCGAGAACGTGAGTACATCAGACACAAAGTAACATGATAAGCAAGAGGTGAGTACTTTTGTTTCAGGATATATCTCATCTAGCATTATTGTGAGAAAACAGTACGTAGTCAGAATTGTGCTAAGCAACCATATTAATTTTCAGTGAATATTGTCGGTAACTTGACACAGTTGTTTCTTTCTGAGCAGATCAGTAATTTATTTTTGTGCTAATTCCAAGTCAAACATTTCACGTCATACCACGCAAATTTTATAATGTACTTCGGTATTAAGATTTATTTTTATAGTTTTCATGGAGCATACGATTAGTTTCTTTTGATAGGTAGTTAAATTCATTTTTATTATTTCAAATAACGCATTTTTTTTAAAGTTTTTGTTTGACGATACTATTCACATGCGCAACACAGGGCCAACCAACAGTCAGTATTGCACAGCTGTTGAAGTCTGTATCTAAAGTCCACGTTACACGAGGAGAAAGTTATGGGAAACAAAATATTCAGTACTGAAAGACACAGAGAAATTTTTATATGAAGCATTGAGTGGTGCGTCTATTCTTGTCTTAAAAGGTATTTGAGCTGAGAATACAGCAGCATCATTGCCCGACTGCTAATTTCTTGCCGCTGACGAACGCAAACGAGGCTATCAGTGTGGAAGTGCTAACAGCCGTAAAATATCTAGGACTATCTGTACGGTGCAACTGACGTGGGAGCAGAAGAGAGCTGTGACACATTAGAAGAATTATACGGAAGTGTAACTCGCCCACGAAATAAGCGGCTTACAAAACACACTGGGAATCTTTGTAGGTAGGATTACTATATTATATGACTAGCGGCATTCGCCACGGATGTCTGTAGCTGCCGCGGAAGTGATACGGAGATGCTCTGCATACACCAATGACTGCAGCGGCCGACGCTGAGAGAGTGGTTTAAGCAGCTTACAAAACAGTCCTGGACCCTAATAAGGTGGTATTCTTGTCGAGCACGGAAAATACCTACACAATAGTAGCGTTATTCGCCACGGATTTGTCTTGCAAATACAGGAGCGTTACCGGGACGCTGTAAATACAGTAGTGACTGCAAGCGCAGATGCTACATTACTTTCTCGGTCAGTGTTATAGTATTAAAATTCCATGCAGTACATTTTATAAGCTGAGTAGTAGAACTGCGAACAAGCAACTGATTTCCATTAGCATTGAAGTACGCCTTATCTGTTCAACACAAAAGCAAAGTTAAGCGAAATGCAAATTATGAATAACACAAATAAATGATCTTTCTGATCTGGCATTAAAATTACGTGTCAAAGTGATGTTAGTCGTGATGGGTAGTATCAGGCACAAGTATACAGTCCAGGTTTGGCAGAAACACTACCTGGCACCGAGTTCCAGGAAGGCTACAGTCGGAAGAGGCGATGGCTCGCAGGCAGTAGGCTGGCGGCTCGGTGTGGCTTCTTTTCAATGACATTCCACTTTCTAGATAAATTTAGTGGTACACGCAACAAATTTCCGGAGGAAATGTTCTCATCTTGCTTATTTTTTTACTGGTTTCGCTATGTGGCAGCACCATCGCCAGACACAATGTTGCCAGTGTTGGGTATCAAGGAATCACTTTATCTATTTACACAGACTGTGCGCTGTAGTACTTGCGTTGTTAGCAGCGACAGTGTCATGACTTGCCGTTAGGCGCCGATACTGGAATCGTGACATAGTGCGGGCTTTCTAAAATAATGAAATGATAATGTTGGTGGCCCTCTACTACGTACCCTCTGACTTAGAGTTGAAATATTAGAAGTTTTCGCTAGTTTCGTTGTCTAGAGGCTACGATACGTGGTTGCCGCATTACAGGCCAAATACTGCTGAGTCTATAGTATACGAAAAGAATACACATATGGCATATGGCAATTGCGAATTATGAATGTAACGTATAAATTTATAAATGAAAGATTGAAATTAAATAAAATCTGCAGGTACTATACGAACGACTTTCAATGATGAGTACGATAGCAGAAGTACTTTGGAGAATGTGGTATATTTCTGCAAAACACTTATTGGTGTCGATAGTCCAGCAATTGAATAAAACATTAGTTGATTAACAGGGAAACAATAGATTCCTACTCCACGTAATTAGTTATGAAAAACAACATAGCTCGCGAGATATTCAGTTCTGAACGCAGACTACGTCTTCACTGCAGAAGCCACGAAATCACTCAAGAGCACAGGTCAGCCCTCCGAAATACACTACTGGCCATTAAAATTGCTACACCACGAAGATGACGTGGTACAGACGCGAAATTTAACCGACAGGAAGGAGATGCTATAATATGCAAATGATTAGCTTTCCACAGCATTCACAAAAGGTTGGCGCCGGTGGCAACACCTACAGCGTGCTGACATGAGAAAAGTTTCCAACCGATTTCTCATACACAAACAGCAGTTGAAAGGCGTTGCCTGGTGAAACGTTGTTGTGATGCCTCGTGTAAGGAGGAGAAATGCGTACCATCACGTTTCCGACTTTGGTGAAAGTCGGATTGTAGCCTATTGCGATTGCGGTTTATCGTATCGCGACATTGCTGCTCGCGTTGGTCGAGATCCAATGACTGTTAGCAGAATATGGAATCGTTTGGTTCAGGAGGGTAATACGGGACGCCGTGCTGGATCCCAACGGCCTCGTATCACGAGCAGTCAAGATGACAGGCATCTTATCCGCATGGCTGTAACGGATCGTACAGCCACGTCTCGATCCCTCAGTCAACACATGGGGACGTTTGCAAGACAACATTTCCACGACGTTTGCAGCAGCATGGACTATCAGCTCGGAGACCATGGCTGAGGTTACCCTTAACGCTGCATCACAGTCAGGAGCACCTGTGATGGTGTACTCAATGACGAGCCTAGGTGCACGAATGGCAAAACGTCATTGCTTCCGATGAATCCAGGTTCTGTTTACAGCATCATGATGGTCGCATCTGTGTTTGGCGACATCGCGGTGAACGCACATTGGAAGGGTGTATTCGTCATCGCCATACTGGCGTGTCACCCAGCGCGATGGTATGGGGTGCCATTGGTTACACGTCTCGGTCACCTCTTGTTCGCATTGACGGCACTTTGAACAGTGGACGTTACATTTCAGATGTGTTGCGACCTGTGGCCCTACCCTTCATTCGATCCCTGCGAAACCCTACAATTCAGCAGGATAATTCACGACCGCATGTTGCAGGTCCTGTACTGACCTTTATGGATACAGAAAGTGTTCGACTGATGCCCTGGCCAGCACATCCTCCAGATCTCTCACCAATTTAAAACGTCTGGTCAATGGTGGCCGAGCAACTGGCTCGTCACAATACGCCAGTCAGTACTCTTGATGAACTGTGCTATCGTGTTGAAGCTGCATAGGCAGCTGTACCTGTACACGCCATCCAAGCTCTATTTGAATGCCCAGGCGTATCAAGGCCACTATTACGGCCAGAGGTGGTTATTCTGGGTATTGATTTCTCATGATCTATGCACCCAAATTACGTGAAAATGTAATCACGTGTCAGTTCCAGTATTATATATTTGTCCAATGAATACCCGTTTATCATCTGCATATCTTCTTAGTGTAGCAATTTTAAAGGCCAGTAGTGTATTTCTTTCCTCTGCGACGACGCGCAAACTGTTCCAATGTCCAAGTCTTTCTACCGACTCCGCGTTCGCCGCCCAGTCAGGTCCAACACTTCCCGTGTCCTGTGCCATACTCCCAGAACTGCCTCGTGTTCTCGACGGAAACAATGTTCCCCCTACGACCATATTGTCCCTCCACGTGTCCTTTTTGCAACTATCGCAGTGATTGGCTAGAATTCTCCCGCCCTGTGTTGAAGCCAACGCAGACCCACAAACATAATGAAACATCCAGAATGAGATTTTCACTCTGCAGCGGAGTGTGCGCTGATATGAAACTTCCTGGCAGATTAAAACTGTGTGCCAGACCGAGACTCGAACTCGGGACCTTTGCCTTTCGCGGGCAAGTGCTCTACTATCTGAGCTACCGAAGCACGACTCACCCCCGGTCGTCACAGCTTTACTTCTGCCAGTATCTCGTCTGCTACCTTCCAAACTTTACAGAAGCTCTCCTGCGAACCTTGCAGAACTATCACTCCTGAAAGAAAGGATACTGCGGAGACTTGGCTTAACCACTGCCTGGGGGATGTTTCCAGAATGAGATTTTCACTTTGCAGCGGAGTGTGCGCTGATATGAAACTTCCTGGCAGATTAAAACTGTGTGCCCGACCGAGACTCGAACTCGGGACCTTTGCCTTTCGCGGGCAAGTGCTCTACCATCTGAGCTACCGAAGCACGAGTCACGCCCGGTCCTCACAGCTTTACTTCTGCCAGTATCGCAGGAGAGCTTCTGTAAAGTTTGGAAGGTAGGAGACGAGACACTGGCAGAAGTAAAGCTGTGACCACCGGGCGTGAGTCGTGTTTCGGTAGCTCAGATGCTAGAGCATTAGCCCGCGAAAGGCAAAGGTCCCAAGTTCGAGTCTCGGTCGGGCACACAGTTTTAATCTGCCAGGAAGTTTCATAATGAAACATATTCGAAATGCTGGATTTACATTTAAATACTTGAAATTAAATAAATGTTCCTACGACTGGACCATATACACGCTGTAACACCCATCATTAAAAGCATAAACAATTAAATAAACATGCATCAAAAGAAAAAGGAGCAAAATGTAGGCCAGTGGCCTAATGTCTCTGTGCTTCCTGAAACACAGTAAATATCTAACCAATTTCTTCATGAATAGTATATATCGGATATAAACAAAGACATAGAGGAATAAATATATTTATAATCATGCTGCTACCGTTTCTTCGTGTAACTGTGGAGTACTTATGGCCTTACGCGATCGATAGTAATCGGCCACTTTGACCTCCAATAACTCATGTACTATTCAAGTTACATGCCTGTAATTCATACCAATTTACTTTTACACCAGTAGCTCTCTAAGGACACGGCGATCAACGTAATCGTAAGAAGCGTTTATAATTTGGAAATTCTTGCTGGGTGTTACTTGTATAATTTACCGTCAGATACTAAACTTTAAACTAATAAAGATATTTAAAATCTGATTACACCATCAGAGTCGTTGTGCGAATAAAAGTAATGTACATGTTTCTTTTTGAGATATCACGATTCATCTGGCTACTATTAATTTCTATACGAACTGTGAAATGTCTTCCATTAAGGTTTCACAAAGTCCGTCATCTTTGACACTCCCGGCGTGGCTCCTTCATCGATACAGCGTCACAATGGAATTCCCACCCACGCGGCTGGACCATGCGCTGGGGCTAACCCTCCCATCCGGCTTACATTCGCCACCACGTGTTTGCTGCCGGGCCCCGGCTGTCCGAGTGGCACGTGCGCCCACGCCAACTCCGAACTTAGAATATTTTCAGGACGCCACAACTCGTTCGTCTGAAACACAACCATCAGTGTATAATTCCACACAGTCAACATGGTTCTGACGAAGGTGATCAGTACATTACTCGTAAAGCTGTTTTGTCTTCAAAACCACAACAACGTTACTGCTGCTCTTCTTAAGTATCAATGCGTTAAAGGAATACGGAGAGGTGCACCTTCCGCACCACATTTGAAGAACAAGTATCAAAGTTGGAATTGACTTGCTATCTGAGAAGACGTCTGGGAGATGCCGACGACCTATTGCAGCACAAACAGTTGAAGAAATCGCGATGCCATGCTGCGAATGTTGCATGTAATGTGCGATCAAAAACCAGTGTACGAACTGTGTCGCAACAGCTAAACACTGCATGATCGAGAAGTGTTTCGGGTAGCAGAGAAGCAGTCTCTAGTGCCGGTTCAGACTGTCGTGAATAACGACTGCCGTTCCATTGAGCAACGTTTTTAACCTGGTACATAAACATGGTACGCAATTAACGAATTTTATCCTGTCATAAAAAAAACTGTAATATGTCTCTTTGAATAGTTTAGTCGTTATTTCTCTTCCTCACATCTTTCAAATGTTTTCACATAGATTCACTGTCCTACAATCACTCGTTTTATTTCGCATCAATATTTTTTTGACAACGAAAAATTATTGGCAAAACAAACAATCATTTCAAATATTATTAGAAACAGATTACTATCATTTTAAATCGAATATAATATAAAAATCAGAAACATAAAATTTTTGTTTGAATTATTACTTTTATCCACCAGAATACCGGTGCATTGTTATAAAACACCCAAAGAATAAGGACGAGGAGCACGAGTAACGGGTGGAGCACATATAGCACAGTCACATCTTTTTAAAAATGTGAATTTAGTTAGAGAAACAACCACGCGATAAGGCGAGAATATTGCGGTAAACCACGCATATCGTAGCATTTTCTGGAAACCTGGAGCCTGCAGTTAATTATGAATCAAGAGGTGTACGCAATTGCTTCGCTCCTACTTGAGACTTCCCTTTGCTGCGTGATCTGAGTAGGGCACTTCTGTAATCGGCAAATGCTGTTCAGTAAAATTGTACGTGGCATGACATACATAATGGCAAACACATTGGCGGAATTACTTTTAATGAACATGTCAATGTTCCGATGTCGTAGGCAAAGAGCCCATCATGTGAGCAGGGAATGTTTGCCCACCCCACGAGTCAACAATGTACACAAACATTTCCTTTCTGGCTTATAGTTACAAATCTTGGTCTAGAAACTGATATCAGGTTTCTTATGTGAGCTTTAGAGATTTTGTAGCCATTGCGTGCATATTCTGATACCAAAACGGCTATCAGCTCTATGGGGCTTAACATCTGAGGTCATCAGTCCTCTAGAACTTAGAAGTACTTAAACCTAACTAACCTAAGGACATCACACACATCCATGCCCGAGGCAGGATACGAACCTGCGACTGTAGCAGTCGCGCGGTTCCGGAATGAAGCACCTATAACCTCTCGGCCACCGCAGCCTGCTATTCTGATACCGTTCCAGTAATTGGTTTATGTCTTATTGAACTTGAGTACCACATTTGTCACCATTGTCTTGGAGAGAAACGGAAACTGTTGGTAGCAGGTTTCTGGAAGGTGTTAATCTGTGTCTGTTTAGATCAGAAAATCTGTTTTTAAGAAGATTTGAAACCTTTATTTCTCTTCCCATTAATTCCATTGTATTTCTGACATCATAAAAAACATTAATGTCCCATACTTCTGCGACAACAAACCGAAAACGAAACATACGACTGGATCGGAGAACGGGGCGTAAAATCTGTAAACTGTGTTCCTATCCACTACGCTATAACGCACTCGACTGTACGCCGCGCGCGTAGACAAAGTTACTTCGAAACATTGACCGAGTTATAACGCGAAAATAAAAAATTACGAAAATTCTTTAATCACCAATATGACCTTTCGCGTCATTTTATCAGAAAAAATGATACCAGTAACAATTCGTTTTCGAGACAAACAATGGGTTGATGCTTAGAAAAATGTATGTTAGTAGCATGTAAGGTACAACATAAAAACCGCTGAATGTGGGCTTCTGCTGAACATGACAAATACAACATAGCGCCTCGCTTTTTGATTGTGATGCAGGGAGCGTTCTTACCTCCTTTACAAGGCAAGAAGCCGAAATATTGCAGACTTACTTTGTGTTCTACGTGACGAAATGACTCCTCAACGTGAAATAGCCGGAAGTGTCGTCACAAAACTCTTAAAGCGCCACGTCATCTTTAGCTGACTCGACTCGTGACGCCAGCTTTGAGTTATACACTCCTGGAAATGGAAAAAAGAACACATTGACACCGGTGTGTCAGACCCACCATACTTGCTCCGGACACTGTGAGAGGGCTGTACAAGCAATGATCACACGCACGGCACAGCGGACACACCAGGAACCGCGGTGTTGGCCGTCGAATGGCGCTAGCTGCGCAGCATTTGTGCACCGCCGTAGTCAGTGTCAGCCAGTTTACCGTGGCATACGGAGCTCCATCGCAGTCTTTAACACTGGTAGCATGCCGCGACAGCGTGGACGTGAACCGTATGTGCAGTTGACGGACTTTGAGCGAGGGCATATAGTGGGCATGCGGGAGGCCGGGTGGACGTACCGCCGAATTGCTCAACACGTGGGGCGTGAGGTCTCCACAGTACATCGATGTTGTCGCCAGTGCTCGGCGGAAGGTGCACGTGCCCGTTGACCTGGGACCGGACCGCAGCGACGCACGGATGCACGCCAAGACCGTAGGATCATACGCAGTGCCGTAGGGGACCGCACCGCCACTTCCCAGCAAATTAGGAACACTGTTGCTCCTGGGGTATCGGCGAGGACCATTCGCAACCGTCTCCATGAAGCTGGGCTACGGTCCCGCACACCGTTAGGCCGTCTTCCGCTCACGCCCCAACATCGTGCAGCCCGCCTCCAGTGGTGTCGCGACAGGCGTGAATGGAGGGACGAATGGAGACGTGTCGTCTTCAGCGATGAGAGTCGCTTCTGCCTTGGTGCCAATGATGGTCGTATGCGTGTTTGGCGCCGTGCAGGTGAGCGCCACAATCAGGACTGCATACGACCGAGGCACACAGGGCCAACACCCGGCATCATGGTGTGGGGAGCGATCTCCTACACTGGCCGTACACCACTGGTGATCGTCGAGGGGACACTGAATAGTGCACGGTACATCCAAACCGTCATCGAACCCATCGTTCTATCATTCCTAGACCGGCAAGGGAACTTGCTGTTCCAACAGGACAATGCACGTCCGCATGTATCCCGTGCCACCCAACGTGCTCTAGAAGGTGTAAGTCAACTACCCTGGCCAGCAAGATCTCCGGATCTGTCCCCCATTGAGCATGTTTGGGACTGGATGAAGCGTCGTCTCACGCGGTCTGCACGTCCAGCACGAACGCTGGTCCAACTGAGGCGCCAGGTGGAAATGGCATGGCAAGCCGTTCCACAGGACTACATCCAGCATCTCTACGATCGTCTCCATGGGAGAATAGCAGCCTGCATTGCTGCGAAAGGTGGATATACACTGTACTAGTGCCGACATTGTGCATGCTCTGTTGCCTGTGTCTATGTGCCTGTGGTTCTGTCAGTGTGATCATGTGATGTATCTGACCCCAGGAATGTGTCAATAAAGTTTCCCCTTCCTGGGACAATGAATTCATGGTGTTCTTATTTCAATTTCCAGGAGTGTAGTTGGCACCAAGTTTCTATCTCCATTGCTGAAGAAGATACAGTCTCGTAAAATCAGCCGATTTATGTTTTGTGCAAACTTGTGTTGTTTCCCAGTTAAGTAACGCGTCTGTAAGAAGTCAAAAAGTAAATGCGTTGCGGACACAACTAATTCTCGAACGGGAAACAATGCAAACATCATGAGAGCATTTGAAACGAGAAGCATTGCTCTACAAATTGCAACTGCAGAATTACAGTTACGAGGCAGCTAATATTTCTTTTAGAGCCTATAGGTGAAATGTTGCGGCAGACAGGAAGTAGGCAGGTGAGAAAAACTTGCGGCAGCCGGAAGCAAACGAGAGATCTCGCCGCGGGCACTCGTCGGCGGGAAAAATATCTGCCGAACTCTGCCGGCAGCGGCAGCAGCAGCAGTCAGCGCCATCCGGCATTATCTTAGTCGTGCACTGGCTGCGGGTTAACGAGCCGTAAGACGCTTCTTGTAAACACGATCGTAAAGGACGAACGAGTTCCAAGGTAACAGAGACTTCCAGGGTCACCACCATACTGGATCTCTGTCCCAGGCGGAGAACAAACTGTGAAGCACGGAGAGAGAAAAAGAATCCTCAGACTTGCTAACTATCTCTGATGTCATTTATGCCATAAACCGAGTGGCCGAAACTCAAGTTAAGTGCTGTCCCATTTGTAGATGTTCTGTGTATTTCGTGTGGATATTGAGGACAGATTCGGAATGCAGCTCCAGTGTACACGCGCTGACTTGATAAGTGAGATGTCCGATACAACCACTTTTGTAGAGTACATGCACCCACGTCGCGAATTAACCGACTCTGAAAGTCGTACCATAATCGGTGGGTGACGCAAAGACTATAACACCCCGGAGATTACACAACTATTCGGGTCGACTATTAGGGTCGACTTTTAATGTCCCAGAGACGATGTTAACACACAAGTACACCGCCTCAGAGGATTACCACAATTTTTTAATGAACATCGCCTTCGCAGAGTAACACAGAGCGATCGACAGTGTACAGCAGGCATTGGCAACCTTCGGTGACCCACAGGCCTGGTGCACATAACTACCTACTTAAAATCGCGGGTTGCCTCGTCACGTGACGAATGAGTCAAAACTATAGCGCTCGTGTTTATGGGGTAACGCACCAACATGAAGGAAGGAAGGGAGAAAGGAAGATTTGGTTTACGTCCCGTCCACATCGAAGTCATTAGAGACGGAGCATAAGCTCAAATTGTCTCAACCGTTGGAAAGGCACTAGCTGGGCACTTTCAAAGGAAACATGCCGGTATTTGCCTGGAGCGATTTAAGGAAATCACGGAAAATCTAAATCTGGATGGCAGGACGCGAGTTTGAAGCGTAGTCCTCCAGAATGCTAGGTCACTGATACGTATGGCAACCCTATCCAGACACGACAAGCCAACAGACTATGCCTCAGAAACACGTTTATTTAAGAGCACATTCATTCAGTTGTTTACACATATTTACGCGTAGTAATCTTTGTTTCTTTACGTACTACATCTTACAGCAGCTGTCTCAACACTCATTTTGCAAAATTATGCAATGCTGTTACTAAAGACAAAATGTTCAGACTACGTAAATAAATGCAAACAACTGAAAATGGGATGCAACCGTCATCAAATGCCGTCATGGAAAACTAAGCGCCTATACAAGTAACAGTCAGCTGCCACTTCGTTCAGTTTCAACAGCTGTAGTGTTCTGTTACGTTGACAACGGACTTCAGTTATTTACTAATGTTAATACGAGAGAGAATGGAAATACAAAATTGGTCAATGAGGTAGGCAGTCCCAGTTGACAAGCAATTGAGAGTAACTTTACATTTTTTGCTCACAGGTCGGTCGTTCGATAGATTGTAGTTTAGTGAGTTAATATTTACAACACTATTAGCAATAATTTCTTTTTTTAATACTCGTTCGAAAATAATTTAGATAATTAATCACACAGAGATGGGTTGTTTCCGCAACACTACGTGAATTAAGTTTTCATTCCTTTGATCATAACGAAAATTTTAAAAATCTAATCTTGATTTTAATATATATCAACAAAACGCGAAATTTCGTTAGTCATGAGCTGCAAACCCGAGGCAAACCGAGGATCGGCTGAAATATTCGAAAATGCGTCACGGACAGAGCAACACGAGCGCCACACTCGCTCTCCCAGAAGTTTCTTCGGCAGAACAGATTGAAATCAATCGCCTGTGATTCTACAGTGATTCAGATCACAGCACACTTAAATATGGGACGCCAGAAACCGGTATCTTCCGCTGTCTATACAGTCTATCATGTGCTATCGAACTCTTTCTTTCATTTTTTTCTTCCGCGTTTTTTGATCTTATATTATTACTTACCATATACGGGTACCGCTCGGTTGTCATAAATATGCAGATCAAAGATTTGCCTTTACGTAAGGGACTAGCTGATAAGAACAAGTATTGACAATGTTTTTCCTCACTTTTATGTCCGAGAACACAGGCGCCTCTTTGTTGCGCTGCAAGGGACGTACCAGGACTTTTTTATGACTCCAGATGTCGAGGAGTAACATGTAAAGGCGATACCCATTACGTACAAAAAATCGAAGCAAAGCACAGCTTATTACTATTAACTATCAATCTCTGGATACATTTATCAGTTAAATGTGTTTTAAAAGTGGATACGTCTTGTAACGAACTCCGTCTTTTGTCTGTAAGTTGCTGTAAGGGTAAAATGTACCTATTGAGACCAGGTCAATTGTAATTATTTTTTAATCTTAGCTTAACCACTGTAACCCTGTATAAAATAACATTGTAAGAGAAAAGAACATCAAGGATTATGTGAAAAATTAACTTCTTTGTAATGAAGAATTTCATTATATTTCATTGGTTCACAATTGAGAAATATTTTCCGATCTTATTTTGGGTGGATATTAATGTACTTCTGAAATCATTAACCCTGTAGCATTAGTTTTTATTGAATTAACTCTACACGACTATTCACTTATACATTGATATAAAGAAAGGCGGAAAGAATTGTACTAAGATTATATCATCGAAAAATACTGTAGCCAATTTGACGAAAGCATGGTCAGCTAGAGTTTTCTGTCAGTTTTGTTAACATTTCGTGAAAATTGACACAGCGGAGCATCAACTGAAGATAAGATGTAAGTTGAGATCTTTACTTTTCTATTTAACTCTTGTTCTCACCATGACCTATCAACGTTGCCCTGGATGTGATGAAATGTTCAGAACTCATTAAATGCTTCATTCACGACCGATAACTGCGTAACTCATTGCCACTTAACCGCTCTAGACAAACTGATGCACAACCCTTGGAATATAGTTATTATTTTAATTAATTATTTCAAGCACTGTCTGAGGATTATCAAATAACCTTACACTGTGACTGGATTGAGACAACTGCTCTACATAGGCTTCACAGCCGATGACGTGCCTTCCAGTGACTTTGTCCATTTTGTTTACTACCACAGATATCTTAAGAAGAAAATGCAGAAAAGGTGCTTTGTTACAAGCAAAAGTGTATCTTCGACATCTATAACTTTGAAGATGAAGCTTAGACATGATTTGAATGGAGGAGGAAGCATTTTTTTTTCATACTATCCATCCCGTAATTTGCCTCAAGCGATGTAGTGTAACTACAATGAACCTAAATTTAATTGGTTGGCGGCGGATTTAAGCCCTGAACGAGGTTGGGTTCAGATATTGCATTCGTAGACCACAATTCAAAAGTGCGGTGTATTACATTAACCTTTTGTCAATGCATATGTTTAATGATTAAGCAGCCTGGAAGGATGCTGAGGGCTTACACACCGTCCTCCTCACGCCTTGATAACTAATTTTTGTTTTTAAACTTATTAAGCGCCGCTGAATCTGTTTCAACGACTGGAATGTTAGGAATGAGTTAATCTGAGAGTTTGTGATATTTTTTGATACTTGCAAGAGTATTAGTTATATTCGTAATCATAAATTTCGGAGTAATAGTGTTACTCCTCCGTTTCAGATTTATACCACATGAGCCGTGTAGTTAGTCAGGTGAAACTGATCGCGATTCAAACCAATGTACAAATATGCTGAACACCGTAACAAAACTGCCAGCAAATAATGCGATTATAATTCACTATTGCTATAACATCACACCGGAAACTTACACTATTCGGTCATTAATGGTTTCTCCTCCGCTTTAGTAAGATAATAAAGACATATCTCATTTCAGAAGAAAGTTATACCACGCCAGTTGCTTAAGATTTGAACTCCAGCTGGACATCCCGTTGGTGTTCAGTAGAAAAATGTAAGAAAAAAAAAATCATTCAAATTATTTAAAAATGTCTGAAACCACTTTTCTTTATTCTAATTTATTTTTCGTAACGCTGGGTGTCCCAAAATAATGTATACACTATTTGAAAATGAATAGCTCTACAATTAAAGGAGATATAAATGAAGTACAATGTTGGTGATGAATCTTATGGTCCAGTTAACAGCCCGACTTGGCAACTGTATTGTTCCTAATGGAATAGCATCACAGGTTTGCTCTTTAACAGCAGTCAGTGTGTGTGTGTGTGTGTGTGTGTGTGTGTGTGTGTGTGTGTGTGTGTGTGTGTGTGTGTGAAATCTTATGGGACTTAACTGCTAAGCTTACACACAACCTAAATTATCCTAAGGACAAACACACACACCCATGCCCGAGGGAGGACTCGAACCTCCGCAGGGACCAGCCGCACAGCCCATGAGTGCAGCGCCTTAGACCGCTAGCATTCAGTATTCGTGGTCTTAAGAGTACATCACAGACATAAGTCTAGAGGAGTTAAATAAGGAAATCATCTCATCAATCCGGCAGGGAATTTGCGATTGGGAAATGTCCTCAAACGAGAAGGTCAATAAGACCAGGAGTCATCAGTTGCAACATTTCTAACTAAGACTCACCTGTGGTAATGCTTCCAAAGAAGTACGGCCTGATTAAGCATCTAGATGACAGCCCACACGAGACTGATACTCCTTGTAGATTAGCATGCCTTTTCTCGGCTTCTCACTGGTTCAGTACCCGCAATTGTAGCGGTAAATTGCTCCGTTAAGATCGCTTTATCCGACCACAGCATTACATCTCGGAAACGTTACTCTTCTTCATATCTCATAATGAACCGCTCACAATATTCACTTCGCCTATCGGGACATCCTCTTTAAAAGCACGGAAAAGTCTTGTAATGTAATATTTAAATTTCTGAGCCCCAAAAATATCATTAAGGCTGCTTTTGTAGATTCCACGAGAGCATTGTCCCACACATTCTTCGGGGATTGTGTGTACGCCTGGATCACTGCATCAATAATTTCATTCTGGGTAGCAAGTATCTTTCTTTGCAAAAACAGACATAATGTCTTATGGGATAACAGCAATCAGTGATTTTATAATGTTACTTAAAATCCGTCTTGATTGCTATTTTTTTTAATGATTCATATGACCGATTTCGGTTCATTCAGAACCATCTTCAGATCTGATACTTCAGTTACAGGAGTAACCCGTCCAAATCCAGCAACTTTCACATGCTACGTCACAACCAATTTTATGTGACGTAGCATGTGAAAGTTGCTGGATTTTGACGGTTTACTCCTGTAACTGAAATATCAGATCTGAAGATGGTTCTGAATGAACCGAAACCGGTCATATGAATAATAAAAAAAAATTTGCAATCAAGACGGATTTTAAGTAACATTATAAGTATCTTTCTTCCACAATCCTCTCATCCTCACCGTTCCTTCGACGTCAAACTTCTTTTAACTGTTACCCTTGTTAGTGGTGGTGTTCCAAATTCAACCCTCACTCACAGTCTTTGATTTCCAGTAACACTTCAGCACCCATTTTCATTGATCCAAAGATAATGCCATGTTCCCTTAGAATCCTGATACAAAATTAAGCGTTGTTATGTTTCTCACCGCATTCTGACTTATTACCCGCAAAAACTGTATTTGTATCTCCTTTAAACAGATATTCAGTTTAAAATAATGTGTATATTATTTTGAGACACTGTAAATTGAGATACTTTAATCGACATAGCTTTCAGAAACGTTGTATCGATTAGTGTTTATATACATACACACAAAAAAACATTGTAAGGGGATATTGTCCGATTATCAAATATTTAAACTCAAAATTTATCTATTAAAATCGTATCAAGTAAGGTGAAATTATATGTATTGTCAAAAATGCAATACATGAGTCTATTACGCATTCGTCGCTTTTTAAGAACATCTGATAAAAATAATTATGGTTTACATCCGTTCCTTTCCTGTTTGATGTAAACTAACAATGCAGATTATCTAATGTTGTATGACATTTACTGAATTTTCAGTCATGATTCTATGACTTATCTTCAACGATTAGTCACGACTCCAAAATTGCAACACTATGAAGATATCGCGCAACAGATATCAAATCAACGTGAAGTGTTCCATGTGCTAGAATGTACAAATGATTAGCATTTCGACGCAACTGTGCAAATTAGATACCATAAGTATCATCCATATTCTTTATATAACGAAAGACTATGCAATGTGTTTCTCTTTCAGAAACCGCATTTGGATGATCATTGTTTGTGTGAAAATATTGTTTTGTCTTTGAAAGAACCAGATGGGTCTACCAGCATGGGTCAAGAAATCCGCAATGGCACGATCGTGACCTATCGACACTGTGGTTTACCACTGCATAATATTGCTGCTCGCATTTGCCGGAATCCTATGGCTGACATTCGAATATGGAATCTGAGGTCACGAGCACCATCCACAACACCATGCGGGATCTCAGTGCCCGAGAGGTTCGATGATTAGTTTGCTCAGTCGAGCTGGATCAGGAAGGCACATCACGAAATTTGACTCAGGAAATGTGCTTAATTGCAGCGGTACACGTATCTACATGGTCAGTGCGAGGACATCTGGATCGCCATGGACTGTCAGAACGGTGACAATTCGTATAGTTTTCTTTGACGTGGCAGCAGAGAGATGTGGCAACCGAGTTGAGCATTCCCATTGGCAACACTAGACACATAAGTCTGGGTTTTGCATATAGCTTCACGATGGATTTATCCGTGTTTTGAGCTTCTGAGGACAATGAATGTCACCACATTGCATTTGTCATTGTCATACGGTCTCAGAACATGGCGTAATATTGTAGGATGCGATTGGGTGCACACCATGGTCATCCCTGGTTGATATGGCTGGATAACATGAATGGCAGACTTCACATTTCCGAAGTGTCAATAACAGTGGATGTGCCTTACTTTTATTATTTCTGTGGCATAATCTTTCAACAAGATTGCTCAAGACCGCGTGGTTCTCTCGTTGTCTTTACGTAGCTCGCTACGTACGATGCTGGGGTGTTCACCTGTCCAACATGTTCCCCAAGTGTCTAATTCTTTCCAAATATGTCATCGTGCGTTGCTGGGAAACGGGTACACACCCAAGTGCCAGCCACTCTGATTCATAAGCTCAGGAGTGGAGTTTGATTAGTTTTGTGTGACGTACCCTCATCTATCTTCCAAGATGAGTTTGCCTCGATGCTCAGCAGGTTTATAATTGTTGGTGCTGTTACAGGTACATTTCTACACCGTCAAATCGTGTATTATTGATTCCTTCCACTACACTCTCTACACAAAACAAGTCATTTCTCCTTATTTCCTATCTTTCGTGATGTGTTAAACTGAATGGCCAGTATATATTCCGGAAATTTTTCATATTACGAGACTCTCTGCTGGTTTACGTGTCTCCCCCACATATGACGTTTACAATAACGTGCAATAATGCGTAGGTCATGCCAACAGTCTTGCCGTAGTGGTAACACCGGTTTCCATCAGGTAATCAATGTTAAACGCTATCGGCCTACGCTCGCATTTGGATGGGTGACCGTCAGACTCTTCCGAGCACTGTTGGCGTGAGGGATGCACTCAGCCCTTTTGAGGTCAATTGAGGAGCTACTTGACTGAGAAGCAACGGCTCTGGTCATGAAAGCTGACAACGGCCGGGAGAGCGGTGTGCTGATCAAATGTCCCTCCACATCCCCATCCAGCGACGCCCGTCGGATGATAATGACATCGCTGCCGGTCGGTACCGTTAGGCCTTTCGGTGCCTGCACGGACAGAGGTTAGTTTAACAAGTAGATAATATCAACACCTTAGATGAAACACTACATTATAGAGCAAAAAGCACCATTTCTCTACTCCAGTAGCTGACCCCTGCGTACTAGTCTGTGTCTCCCAAAATCAGTGGAGGGACCACTAACATAACGCCATGTCTTTCAGCTTCCGCTCTGAAAAAGCAGAACTTCATTTTTGTTCCATTATTCGCTTTTTTTGTATTTTTTAAAAGTAATACAAGTACAATAATGAGTCATGTACTCATTTATTGCTATAGTTTGTGTTGTATTCCGCTGTGAAGGTTACAGTGGCAGGCTAGGCAACAAATAGCGCATACAGCAAGATGTGCTATTTACTTATTTTGTAGAGTAATGTCATGGTTGACATGAGATGATATAGGAACACGATAGATACTTGATAGCTAAAACTCAATACTCAACGGGATAATTGGAGACAGACAACATATTGATAATGAGGAAATCAAACTTACCCATTATTCGTAACCTGATTACATTCAAGAATCATGAATGTTGTCTGTAGGGCATCACGTCCCATGTTTCGTCTCATAATTTTTCTCGGATCGGATAACATTATCTGGATGGTGTATCTGGAGAACAGTCTTAGAACTTATTTGCTGCATGCGGAAAAAAATCATGCTGCATCCCAGTTTATAACGTAAAAGGTAACTTGCTGAATGTGGATTGTAACCACTGGATAACATAACCACACTCTGGACAAGATTGCACTAGCAGTGATATGTAGGTGATGATCGTGATTTATGTTACCGTCAGTGCAGGGAAGCATGTCTGTTTAATAGGATGTTTTCCAAACCGGGACAAGCAATTAATACAGTCGCTTCCTTCCAAGGAGATATGTAAACTCGGTCGAACAGGAGTCCCCGTGACACATGCACATAGAACAGTACTTCTTTCGTGCTACCGAATATCGACCCAGTCCTGCAAATTGCGTGTCTGCAATATCAGCCTTTCTTCGATGCAGCAAAGCACAATGTATTCCTCGTAAATTATGTCCTTGGAACAAGTTCTTTGCTGCATTTACTTGCCGCTTGTTTATGACTCAAAATTTAGAACAATGAACCGAGTCGAGTGGCTATAACTGCATAAGGGCGCATCCGTCGATATTCAATTAACGATTCGCTTCCTCCTTTCCTGCTCCCCCCCCCCCCCCCCGTCCCTTCCCACTCTTTGTGGTGAAATACGACAGTGATCCCGCTATCTTCTATTATTTAATTCACATTTGGTATTAGCTTATACTAGCCCGAACATGCTACCCTTCATGTCATTACGTAACGATTTGAGTATTACAGTAATGTCGGCCACCGTTCAGTTCCATTACCAACTGGTAAGACTACATTTCGTGTTATGCTTCCAAGCTGTAAAGCAGTAACAAGAAGACCTAGAGCTTCTCAGGCTTGAACGTAGGGCATAGCCTGTCGTTAATTCAAGCATCGGACAATGCCAGCAAAAGTACTGATCTACAACAGGAAAAATTATTCTTTTGCAATTCGTACAGAAAAGCAACATTCCTCACATAACTTCTTCATTGATCAAAGTTTTCATTCGACGTCATAAACGTAAGCAGGTCATCCATGTGTACTGAAACTGACAGATCAGCAAGACTTCTTCATTTATTTATTTCATTTTACACGTCTAGTTCGTAGGACCTAATTGAGGAGGAAATCTCCAAGGTCATGAAACGTGTCAGTAGATGAAATTACAAAACAAAAGTAATAACAGATAAAATAAAACGTTTATCAACCGTAAACATCAAGCCATAAGTTTAGGTAAACGCAATCAACAATAGAACACGAGAATTAACTTAATTTTTCAAGCGAGTCCTCGTGAGAATAGGAGGCATCCATGAGGAAGCTCTTCAGCTTCGAATAGAAGGAGACATCCATGAGGAAGCTCTTCAGCTTCGAACTGAAAATGCGTGGATTACTGGTAAGACTTTTGAATTCTTGTGGTAGCTTACTGAAAACGGATGCAGCAGTATACTGCACACCTTTCTGCACAAGAGTAAAGGAAGTGCGATCCGAATGCTGATTGGATTTATGCCAAGAATTAACTGAGTGAGTTGATGTTGTTGTTGTGGTCTTCAGTCCTGAGACTGGTTTGATGCAGCTCTCCATGCCACTCTATCCTGTGCAAGCTTCTTCATCTCCCAGTACCTACTGCAACCTACATCCTTCTGAATCTGCTTAGTGTATTCATCTCTAGGCCTCCCTCTACGATTTTTACCCTCCACGGTGCCCTACAATGCTAAATTTGTGATCCCTCGATGCCTCAAAACATGTCCTACCAACCGGTCCCTTCTTCTTGTCAAGTTGTGCCACAATCTCCTCTTCTCCCCAATTCTATTCAATACCTCCTCATTAGTTATGTGATATACCCATCTAATCTTCAGCATTATTCTGTAGCACCACGTTTCGAAAGCCTCTATTCTCTTCTTGTCCAAACTAGTTATCGTCCATGTTTCACTTCCATACATGGCTACACTCCATACAAATACTTTCAGAAACGACTTCCTGACACTTAAATCTATACTCGATGTTAACAAATTTCTCTTCTTGAGGAACGCTTTCCTTGCCATTGCCAGTCTACATTTTATATCCTCTCTACTTCGACCATCATCGGTTATTTTACTCCCCAAATAGCAAAACTCCTTTACTACTTTAAGTGTCTCATTTCCTAATCTAATTCCCTCCGCATCACCCGACTTATTTTGACTACATTCCATTATCCTCGTTTTGCTTTTGTTGATGTTCATCTCAACTGAGTGAGAGAATCCAATTATTGCCCGAACCTCCCGTTTCTGAGCCAAAAATAGGGTCTGAGCATGGGATGCGTTACTCCAAAATATAACGCCATACGTCATTAGGGGATTGAAAATAAGCAGTGTAGACTACTTTTCGTGTCGAACTGTCACTTCAGATAGCGTTCGAATTGTAAAAATGGCAGCATGAAGTATCTGAACAGGATTCTGAACGTAGGCTTTCCACGATAGTTCACTATCTATCTGAACACCAATAAATTTCAACTATTCAGTTTCACTTATCGTATGCGAATTCTGTGAAATAAAAACGACCGTTTTTCTTTTTTACTGTGTAATAGAAACTGTAAAAACTAAGTCTTACTGTGATTTGGCGTTATTTTATTTTCCACAGGTCATGAACTTATTTGATTGCACTATTTAGCATTTGATGACCCGTGCTACAAATCTGAACATACAGCTGCTGTGTTATGCCTTATACTGGACGTTAGTTAGGGTTAATAAGTTACTTCCCTACCAGCAGTAAGTTACGATGAGCAACTGTAACAATTTGCGAATACCTATTTTCCAAATAACAGTGAATAATAATATTGAAATAGCGAATTAGGATAACAACGTGGTCGACGACTGTAGGTCTCGCAAGAAAAAAAAATTATATTCTTAAGCTGTTGATTATAATGAAACGTATGCAAGCACTACCTATTCCAACGGAATACTGTTTAGCCGTTTTTAGCTGTGCAACAGAGAGGAGAAGAAAAAATGCATCATATTACTGAACAGTCGGCATTATGGCGAAAGAATGATGAAAAAATCATTCGACACGTCTGATGGCTTAATATCTCTTACAAGAACTACCGATATTCCACTAAATGCCTGTTTGTTCAAACACGACTTCCGTGTACACACAAAAATAATCTTTAAAGGTATTTTACAGGTTTTTCTCTTACTGATCTCATGTTATACACTACCATATCTGCTAATGAATTTATAAGGTTTCCTCGATTATAACAATGGAACTGTGTCACTGAAAGTGTATTGAGTTTCAAACATGTGTCATGTTCATGCGTCGATCAAGTGTACATGTCTACAAAAGGAGCAGGACTATGGCAGAAGCCCGTGGGCTCTCCCGTTTACAAAACCTCAATCCGATCCTTATTTGGTAACGACATATAAGAAGATTCTGCTTCATATTCGCAGATACAAAAGAAACCATTGATGAGCCTTAGCAATGACTTCGTAATACTCCAGTTTATACGAAAGTAACATGGGCTACACAACCAAATTTCTTTATCAAGTCAACGCAAATAGTCCCTAGACCCTAAGGTATGATTAGGTTAACGACAGCTAGGTCATGTATGCAATGGAGGAACACACAATTGAACTTAATTGTGAATGCCAAGACATGCGGCAGGATTAGAGATACAGCTATAGATTTTTATATTTTTTTTTTTCATCTTTTGATTTCAAGAAACAGGAGCAAATCCGATTATCTGAGATGGGTACATGGTTCACAAGAACGAGGACTGAATCGACCAGAAGTATAACACTAAATGAAAAACAGACGTTGTTTTCAGAAGTATTCTCAGTAGTGCAATGATGTGGACAGTAGGCGTCATAAATTTGTTCGCATTTAGGAAAACAGATTACCTCAAAATGCAAGACAGTTACTCTCTATCTCTCAAAACCACAATGACTGACTGCTACAAATCTAGCATAATGTAGACAGGCTTTCCAGCGTGATGTGTGAACTTTTACGTACTGGAAACTTTACATTGGTACATGTGTGACATGACTGTTACACCTCGATACGTGATACCGTTTCATTTCTTTTCTCTCAGTAAATAATGCTTATTTTATTAAGACCATTGGTCGTGTTTGCTTGGGAGGAATGATTTGCGTTTTTCTCGTTGGGAAGACGCGCTGCTGGTGTGGTCTTAGTTATTGTTTGTCGGCAGAAGTCGGTCATTCGGTCTCGTTAAGAGGAGTTAACATCGCTGGGGAGCTGAGCAGTTTTACGCGGAAGTGGAGCAACGGCCGCTCCGTGGCTTTGTCGGCTGGAGCCGGTGCCCGTCCTCAGTGAGAGCATTAACCACCGTGCTACCACTGCCGTTCCTGGAGAATTATTGAGCATAACGTTATTGCCTGTTCTGTATGGCCATTAAAGGGCGGAACACTGGGGTGACGTTCTAGCAGTGTGACAATGTCGATTGCTTACGCTCCAAAGTGTTGGTGTAACGAAATGTAATGAATCATACCGCTGCCGAGCTTGATATGAAGAGGTCGACAAATCGGTGAGACATTGTTCCAGGCCAATATCAAACTTTTGTTTATAAATGTGCATTTTGTATGCCAAGAAGTGGAAGTTCCAGCTGCATTCCCCCATTTATTCGTGACAAAAGAGGAATTCCGATTCGTCACATTGGTAACAGCATGGAGTCGTCCTTCCCATGTGGTGTTGTTTGGGAAGGATGGTAGCTGAGAGCAGAGAACGAAATTTATGGTCTATACGTCTCCCAAGTTCCTTCTGGTGCTGATTGGCGGACCATGCCTGGTTTTGTGGAAATGTAAATACTGCAGGTGTGGCTGAGCGATCCGTATTCGGCACAGCTCGCAACGTGCTAGTTCTTCCACGTAATTTGTGCTGCCTACTGCACTATAGCATTTGGTCTCTTTTTGGCTAAATAAATTGTCCCGATAACTTTCAATTCATAAGCTGCCGAGATGAGGAAACCTTGCTGTATTTTCTCCAAACTACCTAATACGTAATTTGGTTCATCCTATAGTGTTAGCGTCATTTTGTGTAATTTCTGTTAAGACTGTACAGACATTGCTCTCTGTCAATGATATATGAATCGTGTTCATCAGAAAAATAAAAAGGAATAGAAAATCTGTTGCTCACAGGCCTGAATTGGCTTTCAAGATCCCTAAATTTTCCTACAACATCTCGATGTGATCTATGAATAATAAATATAACCTATTGCTTACCTAAGTAGTTCTCACTGTGATAGTGTCTTTGTTGTGTACAGTCGCCAAATACAACCACAAGCTGTTCAGATTTAAGGAGAGACATCATCAAGTTTGACATGCCATTCGAGGTGGCCGAGAGGTTTTAGACACTACAGTCTGGAACCGCGCGACCGCTACAGTCGCAGGTTCGAATCCTGCCTCGGGCATTGATGTGTGTGATGTCCTTAGGTTAGTTAGGTTTAAGTAGTTCTGAGTTCTAGGGGACTTATGACCACAGCAGTTGAGTCCCATAGTGCTCAGAGCCATTTGAACCATTTTTTTAAGTAGTTCTAAGTTCTAGGGGACTGATGACCTCAGAAGTTAAGTCCCATAGTACTCAGAGCCATTTTAACCATTTTGACATACCATTAAATATGTCTAGGCTAAGAAGGCAACATCGTTCACCCATTATAGGTTACCAACTTATAGCAAAGATATAATTACAAAATCAATTATCTATCTCTTTCCATGGACACATCTGATGGCCCCACACTTAATACCCCATGCTGCAATACGTTAGCACGTCACTAGAGGGTCCAAAACAAAGTAGTGCAGCCAATCTCTCCTTCATCAACAGAATGAGCAGCTTTGCTATTGTGGTGCGGAAATTTCGGTGTACTCCCTTACTGCAAATGCATTCTTGCAAAGAAACAAAAAATTAATTAAGTAATTTTGTGATTTCGCCGGGGAAGTAAACCGTAAGACTCCTGCTGGTATACACTTGCAATTGCCGGAGACTACATCAGTCATATAGAGTGTGATTTTTTCCACAGTGTACACTTTCTAGGGACTGATCGATGAGAAGATACGGAACAAATAAGGTCTCATAAACTTATGTCTGGAAATAAATGGTGTCCATGCTAGAGACCTTTATTCAATCATACATTGTTACAGAGACTGCGGCCTAGTACGCACTGTGACGCGCAGCCACAGCTATGGTATGTGCTGAAAATGGTGTCGATGTGCCTCAACGCATGCGTCTACGCTCTGTGTCATGTTTTGTTACACACGTTCACATCGGCCTGGCTACGTCCGAACAGTGTCAAAGACACCATAGATACTTTTGAGATGGCCCATAACCAGAAATAATACGGGTTCAGTTCCGGTGAACTAGTAGTACGTGCAACTATACCTCTCGTCCGATCCACCGACCAGGAAGACACGATTAAGATGCGTCCGACCGTTAACGGTGAAGTGGGCTGGAGCACCATCAGGTAGCAGCTACATAACCAATCGAATCATCAATGGCACTTCTTCCAGCAGCGGAGGAAATGTCCCCGGCTAGAAACGCCGATAGTTCAGCCTGTTAGGCGACGTGGAAGGAAGACTGGTGCCAAAACACGGTCCCCTATTATCTCGACCTACACATCCCGACTGCAACGATGCTGACGATTCGCTGTAACCATAGCAGTACTATCCGCAGATGATTGTTATCAAAGTTGAAGATACCATTCCGCCTAAAGCTGGCCTCATATGTGAATAGGGTCGATGACACAAACGCAGGGATCGTGGTTGCCTGGTGAAGAAACCAGTAACAAAATTGGTCCCGATGTAGAAAGACTGCCGCTAGTAAGCCCTGCACACGCTGTAACGATAAGGGTAGTAACAATTGGCATAAAGAATGTTCCACACAGCCGTCTGGTTTACCCCGCACTCACAGGCGAACCGTCTGGTACTGACACGGCGATCGCCTTCCAGTGTTAATCACATTTTCCTCCAAGTCTGGTGTCAGAACATTTCCGGTACATCCTTCATGATTTCCTGTTTCCTGAAACAACCTAGTCTCAGACAAACGGCGAAACTCTGTTGCAAGCATTGGATGCTGTGGTTGTTGTCGGCGGGGATAAGTCTCGTCATACTACCTTGCTGCCAGCCGTCCGCCGCCAGTTCTCTTTACGTAAGTAAACACCACGTCGTCAGGGTCTCGATTCGAATACGGAACAATTGTGTACAACACTGTATCGCATCCACTACAAGGTGAGTCAGCAAGGGAAGTGAATTGGACACAACATTACCAATTACTATGAGAGAAGAGGACACTAGGGTACGTATGAGGAACAGTACCAGCCTCTCGTAGGAAAACATGCGTACTGTAACTGTAGCTGCGTGGTACAGCGCCTATTAGACAGCAAACTCTGTACCGACGTATCACTGAATAAATGGTCTCTAGCATGGAAACCATGCGTTTCCGGACATACGTTCATTAGACTTTTTTGTTCCGTATCCTCTCAACAATCAGTCCCTAGAGTTTGTACACGGTGGGAATCACCCTGTATATTGACAGTTTCTTCAAGGTGGACGGGATCTGCACTAATGATGGTTGGCTTATCGAAAAGTTACAGCCAATTTTTTATTTCTCTTACGGTGACTGTTTGGTGTTGAAGAAAATATCTCACCAACGTTCTAATCAGTGAAATTTTGTCTGTAATCTACGATCCAACATGTATTCTTTGCATTTCTGATAAATTGCACTATCGATGGTGCTAATCGTACAATTGACTATTGAATTCATCTATGAAGTAAGGTTTTACATTTATAAAAGTAAATCCACAGCAACAAGTATCAATATCATTGCGCTATTGGACATATTTATAAAAAGACTGGTATTCGTTTCATGTGTTACCATTCCTCTTGGCCACCGAGTATGTCTTCCTACGAACAATGTATCCACAATATCATAGAGTTAATCGTCTCTTCTTATATTGTTAAAGTAAAAATCTACAGTGGCTAACGTAAAAATAATCTGGAACAATATAACAACAATTTTCAGACGTCTTTGCATTCACAAGTAGGTCGCATTTTACCATTTTCCTTCGTTGCAATCATGTCGTTAACACCAACGTACCACAGGTAATACTATAATTCGGTATCGGGGCTTGGTATTAGCTAAACGATCAACTAATGCATAAAATAGTCCGAACAATAGTCCATATTTTAAAGTTCTAAATTTTTGGTTCTTTCGGGATTAATGGTGGACAATGTTATTCCTTAATAGATAAATGTGATGAATATCTTTCATCCATATGTTACTGCCTCACCTCTTGAAGTCGCTGATGTGCAGTAAGCCGTCAGAAAGAGGCATACTTTCACTCAAATCTTCATAACATATTTTATTTTTTGAATAACGTTCGCACCAGGAACGTTTAGTCTGCCTTAAGCCTAGCTTTCACCTCTCACTGAAATGAAAATTTCCCACGACCGAGACGTGATTCGAATTTCACAAAAAACCATCGGTCCCCATGCTCTAGTAGCATTTCTGGTGTAGGTTAGGTAGACACATGTCGTCCAGGTCTTGAAAGATTTGCACGAGGTCATTAAGGCACACGGGATAGTCATCATTATATCTCAAATAAATCTTCATACTCAAAAATTCGCTCCTAGAATCAGTTGTATGTAGAAAGTAATAACGTGGCTGCCACTGACGTTGTCGGAAACTGAAGTCGAATGTTCAGCTCTGGGGGGAAAATGCATTTTAAGCTCGCCGTTTATCGACTCCTCTGTGCGCATAGGGGACCTCGCGGACCGTTATCTGCCGCTCGGCGGCAGGTGTATCGCCGCGGCAGTCCATTGGTCGCTGTCCTAAATCGCCACCCTGCATTGGTTCCAGCAGTGCTGCCAACGAAGCGGGCGTTATTTGCACCGCCGGGTGCCAGTGCGGTGCACCCGTTTCTCTTCTGCAAAGTTGTCGACAGCAAGTCACTGCACCGTGAGTTGCTAGGTCGCCCAATAATGACCGGTCCAGGAGCTACGTCAGCACAAAGGCGTCGGAGCGGCAGCCATTGGCTGTTAAGCAGCGCGGACTGTCGCGCCTAACTTACGTACTCGGCAACTGCGGAGGAGATATTCGCTGCGGTGCCGCGGCAAGCAATAGGGGGAAGTGGTTCTGGAACTCCCCATCCTCCCATCGCGCAGACTAAACAGACGTCAGCTTACGTGGCAGAGAGCCTTTGCTGCGTCAAAGTATGTTACTGGCCATTAAAATTGCTACATTAAAAAGAATAGGAAGTAATGAAATTTTAATTATTGTCCATATACACACATACAAAATGCTAAAAAGTGTGTATATAGCTGTTGGTGATATTTGCGTATATAGGATTATACTTCAGTGCACAGGTCTGCCATCTCCGGCAGCAGCAATGATTATAAGCAGGGTCTGGATAGAGTGGAACTAAGATTGTAAGGCAAATGTAAGTACGTCAACCAATGTTGCTTCACTTCTGTCCCAACATTCATTAATCATAATGGCTGCCGAGTAGTGGCGTGCCAAACTCTCAGAAACTCGAGACAATAGTAATTTTTTCTTATAGCCTGTGTGTGGTGTTTTTTCTCCCGCACAAGTGCGGAGGAACACACACCATTCATTATCTGCGGGCATATAGAAATGATGAATGAGAAATTTCGACATCAAATGTAATCCGGAACTGAAATCGATTACTGACAACAAGCGAAAATTTGTGCTAGAGAGGGCTCGAACCCTGAATTTCTGCTTACCGGGAGCGGTGGCCTTAACAACTTCGGCTCTCCGAGCACTCTATCCGCCCATCCCAATTCCCCAAATGTGGTTCACTAAATATCAGTGGTTCAGAGCGACACTATCGTAATTAAATTTTGTAAGAAAACGAACCTACAGTGCCACTGTGTTGTCGGAGCTAATGTTTTCCCTACGATCCATCATACAAATATGGTGTCGGAACATCGTAACTACAAATTAAGTATATTTTCAGTGTAATCGATCCTTTTGCACTCATATATTCGGCACCTTGTGTGGCCTTTTATCGTACCTGCTTTACCCAAAAAGAAATTTTGTAGCCCTACATCACAGCAAAATTACGTTAGTGTTACAGAACGCTATGGTCAGAGTAATGTGCGGGGAAAGAGTTTGATTGAAACAGCAGGAATTGTTTTAAGCTTTTTATATGTTCTGTGTGGTGTTTATTGTCTAACATCACCCAGTAATCAGTGCAGTAAACGTGATTACTGTGTTTGAATCATTATATTACAGATATTACAATAACAATCAATGAATTACGTTACAGTACAATATGCTGTGTTCTGTATAGCTTACCTAACCTACATTTTGTCTTATGGTTGACAGGAGAAGATTAACAGTTGCAGATTAACGTTACAAATGACTTTAGGGAAAGCACGAAAGAACTATTTTCTGAAACCAGATTCTTCATCATAAAATACAAGCCACGAAACATGTACTACGTAAGAGTAGACGTTCGTCTAAACAGGAAACAAACAACTATGGAGAAGTTAATAATACGGTTGTAGGCTAAGCACTATTGCACGGATTGGGTTAAAATATTTTATCATTATTATTATTTGGATATTGTTGATGACCACAGTGGCGACTCTTCTGTAGAAGGCAAATCAGTGTCTGATGACCCAACAGAGCCTTAACGATCTAGTCATTCTGAGACTAAAGATAGTGAAACAATAGCTCCAGATATGAAAGACCTTACTCTAATTCATGTATCAATATTGAAAGCGGAACAAAGCAACGTCGTTATTACGCCATGAGAAATTGTTATTATTTTTTTTTGTTATAGGAATTTAACATGCTTGTCAAAAAGCGCAGGACTTGATAACTGAGAGAGACGCAATAGACAGTTGTGTTCGTTGGCAGTCAGCAGACAACCCTGATGAAACAGCCGTAATAACTATAAATAAAAGCACAGGCAATTGATACTGTAAAAGTACAATAAGCGTGCCACAATCGATCCAACTTATTGTATTCCTTAAATAGTTATACTAGAATGGTAGCTTACTCTTCCTTTTACAAGAACTTCCCGCAAACGCAAATGTGAGGATTGTAAACGAATGAAAAACATTAGAAAAAAATCTTCTCAGGAGGGAAAAGCATACATTCATTTAAGCAACTACAAAAGAAACTGATAGGTCCACGTTGTGGACTACCTGCAAGGTGCAAGTGTGAAGTTTCATTCGATCAAAGACAGAAATTGTGTGAGACATCTTATGGCTTAGAAATTACAATTAAGGAACGTGATTACCTGAGGAAGATGATCACGGAAATTTTAAGAAAAATAATTTGTAACAGACTGGAAGAAATTGTTACGTCCAGTCATATTTGTACACTACAGTGTACATTTACTCACGAAAATTAAGTAGTAAAACTGTGTAAAACCATATTTTTGCATCATATGGTATTATCGATCAGTGGGTAAAAGCAATTCCAGAAGGTGTAGTGAGTGAGAGCAAACGCGGCAAGCGCGCTAATCATAAACGAACACCATATGACACTATGGAAGGCATTGGAAATCATATAGATTGATTTGAAAACGTAGAATCACGCTACATTGTAAAATACAATTCGCGGCAATACGTAGGTAGCGTCCTCAGCGTTCGACGGATTTGTAGACTCTACGTCCAGAAGTGCCAAGAGGATTGGAAGAATCATCCATGATCTTGGATGTAGGAAAACGCTTTCAATACAAAATACAATCTTGGGCTTTTCAAACATACAGAGGATGCATGCGATGAGTGTAAAGCGTAAAAGAATCCTTAACCAGAAAATAAGACTGACTTAGAGAAAAAGACAAAGACATCCTAAGACAAAGACGTGGCTCGAGCAGAAAAAGATTCTGACAAGCTGAAGGCGGAAACTGACAGTACACCTATTGTTTGATTTACAGCAGTTACTTAGCTGTCTACATGGTGTAGTATCCCTGCTATATTATAGAAAGGGGCTGAACACATACAGTCTGACTATCTGCAACATGTGAACACGAAAGGGATTGTGCTTTGTGTGGCATGACGGAATTGAACGTAGAGAAAGCATAGACATAGCTAGATGCGTCTACAAATTCCTGTATCAGCAAAGTGAGAATGGCTACATAAGTAATTCTTTTTTTTTCCAGTTGCAGTGTTCATAACAGAAACAGGTTTGTATTTTTCATTTATCTTTACGGTTTGAGTACTCCACAAATTCATTCACTTACTCGGAAGTTTGTCGATAAGGAGCACATCTATAATGAACGGGACGGCATGCATAGTGCTATCGAGTGTACAAAAAAGGGCCGGAACGTTTAAGAACCTCAGGACTGGTACACCCTAGCCGCGACAACCAAGCAAAACAGATACTTCATGGAAGGTCCGAAACAGGGCGAAAATAGAAAATGCAGAAATGGTAACATGGTCTGAGATCAGAATAATAATGGCTAGTAAGGAAGAACCATTAACGATATCATTTTAACATGAATATGTCTTAGTCAACAACACAATTGTTTCATGTCTTAAGTTTCGAGCTCTCAGGACTAGTGTGGAGCATGCTGTGGATCACACATTTCCATACTCCTCACATCACTGCCCAGTTCAGAGAAAAATTTTCTGATCTGAGATTCCTCTGCCAAGTCAATAGTTTACCATGAATTGTATGGGAAAGCTCACAACACTGACGAAGATGAATGAAATTTTAAAACTATTTTAATTTCAATATTAATTTGAACATCGTCTGTACTTTCTTGCTGGGAACTACTTTTTGTTGTTGCATATTACCATATACGTGTGCTAGAAAACTTTGGAAATAGTGAATATCACAGAGGCGTTGTTACTGTCATCTGAATTTATGAAATAAAGATATTTTTGTAGCCACCCGCTGTTGCAGCACAATTTCAGTGAAATATGATCCTAAGTGACATTAGTCAGACATCAATGCCTTGATCAATAATCCTGTATCTAAAATAACTTCTGGGACGAGTTTTGCTATAAAGTACTTAATGGTAATGGTACAATAGGACACTCTAAGCAGTACTCGCAACTATACTTTGATAATGCAATTGGGGTGGGTCAGAACGTTATCTTTGGTCTATTCACCAGCGTCCACCAACTGTATCTTCTCTCGTTTCTGCTCTTCAGGAAGTGTGTGGACTGCCGTTCCTCCTCAAACTTCCACACATCTCATTGAAAGTGCCCCAACAAGGCCGTTATAAAGTTGAATGGTGTACACAACGCTCGTTAACGTCCACTAGCAGGTGTTCAGATGCTTTTAATCGGCAACGGCCTTGCCGCAGTGGTATGAACGATTGTCGTCAGATCATGGAAGTTAAGCACTGTCGTGCTGGTCTAGCACTTGCATGGGGGACCATCTGGTCTACCAAGCGCTGTTGGCAAGCGGAATGCACTCACTCAGCCCTTGTGAAGCACACTGAGGTATTATTCGATTGAGAAGTGGGGGCTCCGGTCACGAAAAAAATGGAAATGTCGTGTGACGAGGGCCTCCCGTCGGGTGGACCGTACGCCTGGTGCAAGTCTTTCGATTTGACGCCACTTCGGCGACTTGAGTGTCGATGGGGATGAAATGATGATGATTGGGACAACACAACACCCAGTCCCTGAGCGGAGAAAATCTCCGACCCAGTAGGGAATCGAACCCGGGCCCTTTGGATTAGCATTCCATCACACTGACCACTCAGCTACCGGGGGCGGACTCCGGTCACGAAAACTGACATACGTCCGGGAGAGCAATGTGTTGACCATATGCCCCTACATATACGCATCCAGTGACGCCTGTGGGCTGAGCATTACACGGCTGGCCGGTCGGTACCGTTAAGCCTTCATGGCCTGTTCAGGCGGAGCTTAGTTTTAGATGCTTTTGATCATATACTGTACGATCTTGGACAGAGCAACGAAAGCTAAGTTTGTCCTCCTCTTTTTCTCAACATATTGATTCAATATTCGTATAACAGACGCAGGATACCGTCAAAGCCAAGCAGGAACTACCACGGAGTAGGAAATCGCAGTCTCGACTGCCCATGATCCGGCAACTCGAATTGTAATACTCGTTGCTACGCCTTTCTTCTTCCATCATGAGACGTAATCCATCCTCAACATTAAAATGCCGTTTGGGTACAAGAAACACCTTGATCAAATTTATAAATGTATGCGTCGTTAGTCCTACTTCGTTTATGCGTTTCGCTCGAATGCTAAACGTTTGAATATCAAAGCATATGGAATACTTCATTCTAGTATGACGTTTCTTGCAAGTCGCAGTCATGCTTTTGTAATTTTAATGCCCATCAGTATACCTTAGTGGTGGACACAGTTCCTCCTCCTGCCAACCGCAGCCAATAAAAAGTTTTTGATCAGATTCGCAAGCAAAGATTATTAGTGCGAAATTCCGCGACAATGATCTTTTCCGCAGTGATGTCTCATACCGCACAGAACTCTCTACTTGACAACAGGGCAGAAACTTATATACTGCTTACGGTTATAACATACCTTCATTTTCGACTTGTAATAACCGAATACTGTTACGCGTCGCAAAATGCAAAGTCCCTCGTTTGAACAAAACTAACTGAATATGTTGCCCAATGCATTGGTCAACGCTTTCTCAGTGCAGGAACAGAGCGGAGGGGAAGAGGGATGTGAGATATGTCGTTGCACTATTCCCTAGCATGCCTCCAGATTTACTCAGATTGCAAAATAATGTCACTCAGCGTATCCAACGACATTTACAACCAACTCGCAGCAAGTGCAAAGCTTGACTTTAGCAAAATGGTTGCGATCTAAACTACTTTACGCAATGAGAAGACTGCTACAATTTCACAATTATGCTCCTCTAAAAACAATTATAAATGATAGAAAGAGTGACTTACAATTAATTTTGAACTTTATATAACTATGGCTTGTCAGTGAAGACTTGAATAACATAAATTCATTTTAATATAAACTCAATAAATTTTTCACTTCCAACTACTCAGAATCAAACACACATGTCATTAGCATCGTCCCCCCAATATTTCACTACTATTTACTCTCACAGAAGAATCATCCCAAAATTAATGTATAGCGTTTTTCCATTATCAGATCACAGTAAGAAAGAGATTCATTTCTGCACCACCAAGCACTTGCAGAAAAAACGTTACAATAAGAAGCAGAAGTCAGCATTCCGAAACAGATTAAATTTTAACGTTGCATTGACTATAATGCATATTTCAAATCATAATGTCAAATACATCCGAGAACTTTAAGCCATCATGTAAAGAGTCCACTAACAGCATTCCGAGCAAGGGGCAACTCGATAATGCCGTCAGTATGGGCAGGGACATACTCTTTAACCTTCTATTTCGATATCATTGTAGTCATTTGTATTGACTGGGACTTCAACTTTGATCTTCTATCTTTCATACCATCTTAGTTATTTGTAATGGAATTCGAACTATTTTACATCATTAATACTAATATTTAGAAAATCCAGTGTAATGTGCCGCCATAAACGTGAATTCAACCTTCAAAATTTCGAAGTCTCTTCAGGACTTTTCTGAGCTTTTTGACAGAATGGCCACTAGGTCTACAGTGGATTATTACAGGGGAATAATGTAAATATGGTTTATTCGGTGTGTTAAGCCGGTTACCACTCCTCACGTCCTAATACTCTCACTAAGGGGAATATCACCATAATAAACCAACACCCCAACACAGAAGGATCCAGTTTCTAGTAGGCGACTATGTACAGAGACAAAAGGCGGTTGATGTAGCTACCGCCTTTGTCAGAACAGCTCAGAATACTGTTGTTACGCTGTTACTCCAATGCAATTATTGTGCCCATATAAGGTGCATATCGGCCAACTCTTCAAATCGTAAACGTATCCATACTGTTGTATATCACTGTAAACCTACAATTAAACTGTCCAGTCACATAATGTGACCATCTCGCAAATATCTGAAAAACTAACTCTAGCACAGCGGAAATTTGCGAGATGTGCAGAAAGAGAGTCAATGAGATTCTGGAAAGTAGCAACAAAGATGCGGAGTCATGCCAATCCAAGTGCCGTGGCCAGTTGCGCTACAGTTCTCGGTTGAGTGCCCAAGGCGTGTACTGCCTGACGGAGGTAGTGAGACAGATTCCAGACTGGGCCTAATTCCGAAGAGTCTTATGGCCAGGGGAGTACGGTAAACTCGCCGTGGTGCTATCTGAACGAGGCACCTACATGGTGAGCTGTGTGAGACATTGCACTGTCCTTCTGGTAGATGCCATCGTGATGTGGAAAAACAAACTTCATACAGGCGTTGACATGATCCCAAACGGTGGATACATACTTGTGCTGATCTATTCTGCTATTCAAAATATTCCCTCGACCATAACGCTCCATCCTCCGGCCTGGGTATTTTCTTTCAAACGTTTCACTCCGTGCACACCAACGGCCATCTGTCCGACGGAGCACAAAAATTGATTCATAGCAACAGGTTACCAGTCACCAGTCAGTGGCACTGCCGTGCAACACTGAGGTGACACCGTCGGTAGCCCCTTGGCTCATCTGAGCCGTCAGCTGATCCACAGTTGCACGTCTGTTCGTCTGTACACACCTCCACAGCCGTCGTTCACCCTTGCTTTCTATGGCCCGTGGTGCACCACAGTTTCCTCGGGGCCATTTATTGGATAGTGCCATTTTGCCATGCACAGTATTCTTTAACCACTGTGACACTTGAACTGTCCCATATTCAGAAGTTACGGAAATGCTTTAACCTTTGGCTCGAAAGCCAGTAATTATGCCCGTCTGGACGTCAGATAAATCGCTCCGTTTCGGCATTACAACGACAACACTATTTTGCGTTTTTCTCCCGATACGCTATACCTACCCTCCGCTGCTAATGCTGTCAGGTGTCATCTATGAGTGGTCATTGCACGTTGTCGGCGAACAAAGTTGGTGGCCCGTGTAACACTGCCGGAAAATTTAGCCCATCATACAGCTGAGCAGTACTGAATCTTAACTTGAGGTAGGAAAGCACATAGGGCGTTATTGTTGTGAACATGGAAGGACGAGTACCTTGAGTGAACTGGAACAAGTTCGCTTCCAGACAAGTCTCACGGAACATATCCTTGATATTTGCAGTGTTCTACAGATGCTGCTAGTGCGACTGAGATACAAAGAGTGAAGCAGGGGGGGGGGGGGGGGGCGGGGGTAAGATATGAAATGGGATGTAATTATTCTATAGCGACCAACGAAAGAACGCAGTTCCCCTGTGTACTAATACTAAGAAAATATACCTGAATAACATTATTAAATTATCCGGGTGATTTCGGGTCCATAGTGCAGAGTTATACAAGTGTAAACAATGCCATCTTTTGTGAATTTGAGTTACTGTACATGAGTTACCATTACTGTGTACACAACCAAACAAAGTTTTGCATCACCTCGCTTCCATGAGTTCCGGAACCTGTACAGAAAACTGGAATAGAGATCAACATAAGCATCATTACCGTCCTTTTTATTGATCATGAAAACCATACATTTTATGTTACGCCACCATGCAGCGAGACCTTCAGATGTGGTGGTCCAGATTGTTACACACAGATACCTCTAATACCCAGTAGCACGTCCTCTTGCATTGATGCACGAGTGTATTTGTCGTGGCGTAATATCCACAAGTTCACATTCGGCATGTTGTTGGGCCCATCTGTATCGCGCTGCATGATGTCGTAGTTGCACAGATGAACCTCGACACGGACGTCGGGAGTGAAGTTGCGCATCATGCAGCCTATTGCGCACAATTTGAGTCGTGACATAACGTCCTGTGGCTACACGAAAAGCATTATGCAACATTTTTACGTTGCTGTCAGGGTTCTTCCGAGCCATAATCCGTAGGTAACGGTCAGCCACTGCAGTAGTAGTCCTTGGGTGGCCTGAACGAGGCATGCCATTCACAGTTCCTGTCTCTCTGTATATCCTCCATTTCCGAAAAGCATGCCTTTGGTTCACTGCGAGACGCCTGGACACTACCCTTCTTGAGAGCTCTTCCTGGCACAAAGTAACAATGCGGACGCTATCAGACCTTCAGATTTGACCGTCTAGGCATGGTTAAACTACAGACAACACGAGCCCTGTACCTCCAAAAAATGGTTCAAATGGCTCGGAGCACTATGGGACTCAACCTCTGAAGTCATCAGTCCCCTAGAACTTAGAGCTACTTAAACGTAACAAACCTAAGGACATCACACACATCCATGGCCGAGGCAGGATTCGAACCATCGACCGTAGCGGTCGCGCGGTTCGAGACTGTAGCGCCTAGAACCGCTCGGCTGCACAGGCCGGCCATGTACCAACTTCGTGGTGCAATGACTGGAACTGATCGGCTGTCGGAGACCCTCCCTCTAATTGGGGCTGCTCATTCATGGTTCTTTACATCTGTGGCGTGTTTATTGACGTCTCTGAACAGTCAAAGGGACTGTGTCTGTGATACATCTTCCACAGTCAACGTCTACTTCAGTTCTCGGAAACGTGGTGATGGAAGACTTTTTTTGATTTGTGTGCGAATGGAAGCTATAGAATCAGTTTGAATTGCGGTACTCACCTCCACCAATGGCTTAATCGAAAGCTGAAAGAAAAAATGAGACAATTTACCGTGAGTAGTCTTTCGATGCTAAGCACCCAAGTGTTCTCATATTTGTGATAACTGTACGAGTATTCATCTAAAAAGTCTGCCGTATATGCTACATAAGCAACAGCTGTACTATTTTGTAAACAGCTCGTTCAGCTCATGTGACCTCACTTGGTTTCGTCTTCTTGGATCTTATGAAACCACTTGTGTGCGAGAAATTCCGTAACTGCGAAGAAGACATTAAGTGTGTTTAATGATTGTTACTACACGCTTATAGACGCTGGAGATGATAGTTTGCTGTTTCAAGAAGTCACTAGTCTGGGTAAACCTCAGGAGAATCTTCCTCTTAGCGCCCTGATGAAGAAATCATTTATAGTAGTGTAGTTGGTTCTAATAACATCAGAAGCCACTGCATAATTATATGATAAATAAGTTGTTATGGTCCTTAGTCCGAAGAGTGGTTTGATGCAGCTGTCCAGACTAGTCTATTCTACGCAAACCTCTTCGACTCAGCACAATTACTGTAGCTTGCAGCCACTTACAAACGCTTGTAGTCCAGTTTTGGCTTCCATACATTAGTAGAATTTTTAACCCTCCACCATAATTTCAGCTGATACTAAATCAACTGTTCTCTGATGCCGCAGCTTATATCCTACCAACGTATCCCTTCTTTTAGCAATTTGTACCATAGAGGTAATCTTTCCCAACTCGCTTCAGTAAGTTTTCATCGGTTATCGTAACCACTCTTCTATCTTCACCACATTTCTAGATGTCTGTTCTGTCTGCACTGTTATTCGTCCAAGTTCAACTTCCATAAAACGCTTCATTCCAAACAAATACTTTCAGAAACTACTTAATCTCACCGAAAGTATTCAAACACCTTTTAGTGGACATTACCACGTGATGTGTTCCTTAAGACGTCGTAAATTCTGCTGGAGACATTTTCGATGAAGTGTCTGAATGTGTCTGGAGGAATGATGGTTCATTCATCCTCAAAAGCAAAAACCAGAGAACAGCGTGACGTAGGATGCTGTGGTATTTAACGAAGTAGAAATTGTAACTCACGCCAACGGTCTTTTATTGGGTTCTGGTAGGGATTCTGGGCAGGCTAGGTCATTTCAAGCATATTATTGTAAACAGTGCATTGCCGAAGAGCCACTGTATTAAAACAGAACGCATTATCACGTTGCAGAAACATGCATAGACTCATTAGCGTTTCCCTAAGTGCAATAAGGCGACCACACCCCAGCAACGAAAAATGACCCCATACAACAACACCACCTCTTCTGTTCTGCAGTGTTCACAAAGTCAAATGTAATCTTTCACGGTCGTAGATGACAACTAATAAAACGTTCCGGCCTGCTATGCCGTTGTCGAATGTGTTATCCCATAAACCCAGCGTTTCATTGGCCGGCCGCTGTGGTCGACTTGTTCTAGGCGCTTCAGTCCGGAACTGTGCTGCTGCTACGGCAGCAGGTTCGAATCCTGCCTCGGGCATGGCTGTGTGTGATGTCCTTAAGTTCGTTAAGTTTAAGTAGTTCTACGTCTAGGGGACTGATGACCTCAGATGTTAAGTCCCATAGAGCTTAGAGCCATAAGAACCAACCAGTGTTTCATCCCCATCTGCGGAGTACATTTTCACTTAGGATCGTATCTACTTTGAATCCCCGATTCACACCGGGCATCGCTACTGATTTCACAAAAATTGCACTATCGCGGAGCGGCGTGACGTCACATGTTTTGCATATGGCACAACTGGCCCCTCTCTATTGCTGTCGTCCGCCGTTGCTATCATCCCATGGAGGAAGACTGGCGCACACCTTATTCAGCACCGGAATCCACGTGTCATTAAATTCCAACGCCCTCATCCCTCCTGTTCAAATTCCTGGGCTGGTTTACAATCTCTATGGGTACTCAAAATAAACAAATTTTTATTGCTTCGTTACGCTGTCACGGTCGGAAAAGGAAACTGAGGATCTAGTTGCGTAAAACAGCCTTGTGTTCCGTTAATCAAAGCGTAAACAATAAGAGATTTAAGTCGCCGGTGTCATCGGGTCCCCTGCCATATACGCTTCCTGCAAGCAGGAAGTATAAATGCCTTCGGGATTCACCGTTTCTGTCGTGTATTTGGCGATGAGGCCGTCTGTGACGGTATTGTGAGAGAATGGTGCTGGAAACTGAAGACTAGTCCACAAATGTGCGTGATAGACGTGGTCCAGGAAAATTATTGATATTTGGCTAATGGGCTGGTGGAACGCTGTCGGTTCACAAATTTCGAACTTTCGGAAATAACACCTCAATTTGAAGAGCATCTCTCCTTCACAATGGCACAGAGATATTGGGTTACGATACGTTTGTACACGGGGAGTTCCAAAATATCCAACCGATACTCACAAAACTGAAAGAATAGGTTCGGCCATAACACTCCTTCAGCACTACCATTAAGAGACGAAGTTCTAAAAAGAGTCGCGACTGATGACGTGTCTTAGGCACTGTATGTAAACTCTGGAACTAAGCGACAGTTCTCGTAATAGACTCAAACAATTCGATCCGATGGTGTCAAACCGCATAACGTTACAGTTTTACTATCGCAAAGGAATTATTACAGCATATATCATGTGAGAATACTGTGACACCACAAATTTATTATGAGACTCACACAAAACTCAGAGTGGCAATCCAAAACCAATGGCGTAGGATGATTTCCGGAGGAATGTTACTCTTTCACAACGATGCTCGACGCAAAGCAATGAATGGAACTCAGACTTTTTGGGTAGGTGATTTATCAGTTTCCTCTGTAGTTCAAACTTTACCTAAGGCGACTCAAATCTCTCGCCCAAGATGAAGACATGCTCAACAGTTCAAGAACAACGATGAACTCTAGGCTGTCAACATCCAGATGAAGCACCAGTGTACAATTCCTCGATCAAGCGATAAAGAAATTCGTGTCACAATGCGACAGACATTTGAACGTAGGTGGCGACTACGACGAGGAGTAATGTCAGCATGTAAGTTATTCCATTATCTATTTTTTTTCTTTTTTAACACATTTGGGGTGGCGCCAGAACCTCGAAAGCATTAACAGTCTGAAAAAATTAATCATTCTCAAGAACAGTATCAGTTCCTTCGTTATTGTCGGAGACACTTGAAAACACTGCCACCCTATGCTGTATGGGTCTAGTGATGTTACTTTCACTGGAATCGTCCTCAGAGACGAGCGTTCAATCACACGGTCATCCAGAACTTCATTCTCACTAGGAACGTCGGCACAATCATCGTCAAAGAGCACCGAAAGTATTTTTAATTCGTTCATTTCCTTCCGTTTTCTGAACGGGGCTATCTGTAAAGCAAAACGGACTTCAAGATGAAAATGGTAACTATCTGAAATATAATAATTCGATCAAAATGCTAAATAAGCTAAAAGTGCAAGAAGGCTATCATGTTTGATACGTTGACTAATGGTGTAAATACTTGAATAGACGAAATAGTTAAAATGTTTCACAGAAGGTAGCCACTATAGAGAGCATTTAGGAAACACATGTTATGTAGAGATTTGTCTGTAACGGATGGCGCACGAAAAACGAGTAAACTCGGGATCACTTCTGCAATGTTAAGAGCCAATGAAAGATTTAGTTATGAACGGCCTTCGTATAGCCAGTATTAACATTTTTATCTTTTTCAAAAAGTGTTATAAAAATTTAATAAATACACCTCAGTGAAACAACTGATCATGGTGGGCTCGTGAACGATGAATATAAAGAGAGAGACTTGCGGAAATCCCTTGTGATCCGACATAACGCATGGAAAAACATAGAAAGAGATATAAACAACATTCCCAATTGGCAGCACTGTCTCAAATCGTTTGAGAGGCACAGAATGGCATCTCCAATGTTCCCAGCTATCAAACAAACATTAGTCTGTTACCTGAGACCATACAGAGATTAATTTGTGTACGCGATTTAGTCTCGATGCTCTGGATGGCGATGCTGGAATACTGTTCCAGAATTAATGTAGTGCTTCTGGTGTTGTGGAGAAAAGGGTGAAAAAGTGCTCGCCGATAGACTACGTATGCATGCACGACGGAATGGAAGTTTAATATCTTTCGGCCCGGCAGCCATTTTTCATGCGGATAAGGTCCTGTCAGAGGAGGGCCTGTATCCCTCGAGTATATTACACCGCAAACGAGATGCACGTCATCATATTGGACGTTTTACGTCACCCGGAAGGGAAAACTTTGGCACTGCTATCCCACGTCTCATTAGTTGCCGCACGGGATGATCCGTCTTTTGTTCATCCTTTTGTGGTGTGACTTACACCATAGTGAATTCCTATATCCTGCGATGTGACGTAATATTTAATTCCTTATACTCGTACTAATCTCACATTAAGTGTTACTTAGAGCACGTGATTATATTGTATATTCGTCCTTGCATTCTGGGTATTTACGAGGGTTGGAACTTTAAAAGTGGCAACTATTTATTTACAGCTCGTACCAAATAGATACGTGTTTCAAAGTTTTACTCTCATTCAAAGTAGTCACCAGCATTGTGCATAAACCGTTGCCAGCGATGTGGATGTCGTACGATACCCCTAGCAGTTCCAGTTGTGTTGACAGTTCGAGCGGCGCGGTCTATTGCCCGACGATTTTGTAGCAGTTCTGAAGCGAATGCCGTGAAGTGTTTCCTTCAGTTTAGAAATCGAGTTGAACTCACGAGATCTTCAGTCAGGGGAGTGCCGTAGGTGATATAGCACTTAGCAGCCCCATCAGTCAAACAAATCAGTAAGAGCTTGCACTGTACGTGCTTGAGCATAGTCCTGCAAAATGATGTTCGTGTGATGCAGAAAGTGTCATCACTTCTGTCTCTATCCTGTTCGGTTTTGGGACAGAAACTACGACCAGCTTAGAGACAGAAGTGATGACACTTTCTGCCTGACGTGACCATCATTTAGCAGGACAATGCTCAAGCACGTACAGTGGAAGCTGTTACTGATTTGTTTGACTGATGGGGCTGCTAAGTGCTATACCACCTATTGCACTCCCCTGACTTAAGACATCGAGAGTTCAACTCGATTTCTAAACTGAAGGAAACACTTCACGGCATTCGCTTCAGAACTGCTACAAATTCGTCGGCCAATAGACCGCGCCGCTCGAACTATCAACACAACTGGCACTGCTAAGAGTATCCTACGACTTCCACATCGTTGGCAACGAGTTATGCACAATGCTGGTGTCTACTTTGAAGGTCAGTAAAACTTTGGAAACGTATCTATTCTGTTCGAGCTGTAAATAAATAGTTGCCACTATTGAAGTTCCAACCCTCATAACAAGATTCGTGAAAAATGTGGGATGAGGCCGAACTCTACCAATGAACTTACAGATTACGGTGATGGGTGTCTTCGAAGTAGAAATCATAAACGGAGTGAGACCTAATCTAATGTTGAGAGATGGACAGAATATTAACTGAAGCGCCGCTGTTACGTAAGCACTATTCCGGCGTCCTTCCTTCCCACTGTATTTCTGCGGTTTCGAAGAGTCTGGGATCGAAGGTGCAGTAATTCCTTCCTACTCGTCGTTCTCTCTTACTGAAGCGTGCACGACTGTAAGGCTGGCCGCGACTTAGTGCGAAAGTTGAGTGCATCATCGTATTGCTGTAAGACTTCCACTGACAGGGCAAAAATGACGAACTCTCAGTATCAGACGGCCTCTAACTAAGCTAACATCTATGAGACTATGTAGGGTGTACGACGATGCATGCCATAGCAAATGTGTTCCATTGGAAAAAAGAGCGATATCTGGGAAACTTCTGACCGAGCGGTTCTAGGGGCTACAGTCTGGAACCGCGCGACCGCTACGGTCGCAGGTTCGAATCCTGCCTCGGGCATCGACGTGTGTCATGTCCTTAGGTTAGTTAGGTTTAAGTAGCTCTCAGTTCTAGGGGACTGACGACCTCAGAAGCTAAGTCCCATTGTGCTCAGAGCCATTTGAACCATTTTTGGGAAACGCCCGATGCTATTGTCTACCTCTCAGACGAAAACAATGTCCGTCCAGTGCAAGCAAAATGGTTATATTACTTATGCCCCCTCCGCCATGAGAAAAAGTATACGCTCCGTCAGGGCTGCACGATGTAGCCGCGCGGTCTAGGCGTCTTGTCACGATCCGCGCGGCCCCACCGTCGGCATGGGTGTGTGTGCCGCCATTAGCGTAAGTTAGTTTAAGTTAAATTAAGTACTGTGTGAGCTCAGGGACCGATTACCTGAGTTTGATCCCATAAGACCTTACACAAATTTCGAATTTTTGCTCCGTCAGGCGGTTCACATGGTTCAAATGGCTCTGAGCACTATGGGACTCAACTGCTGAGGTCATTAGTCCCCTAGAACTTAGAACTAGTTAAACCTATAGAACCTAAGGACATCACAAACATCCATGCCCGAGGCAGGATTCGAACCTGCGACCGTAGCGGTCTTGCGGTTCCAGACTGCAGCGCCTTTAACCGCACGGCCACTTCGGCCGGCTGTCAGGCGGTAACAGGGCACAGAGTAGCGTTACAGCTATGAGCCTTCGACCAAAATAGCTCTTTCTTTGCGTATTCTTTTGCTTATGCCAACTTACGTTTATGAGCCAGTAGCGAGTTGTGTAACATATCACTCGTTTCTGTTACTATTTCGAACACTGCTGTAAATTCATTTTAATAATTAACCACAATTTGGAGAATAAAGTTTAGCCTTGTGTCCTGTTTTCTTGTACTGTCGTCACACGTTACGTAACGTGACTGTTTCACGTGTAGCGGCAGTGCAGCGAGTCATCGGTTGTACTTCAGAAGTCGTTTATTCGCTTTCCTTTCCACGCTTATATGGACAACTTATACTTGACAACGGACCCAAGTGACGAGTTATGAGTTAAATGGGTAACGGTGGAGACGTAAATTGAGTCTCCGAGTGAACGGAGACGTCATTTCGGAAACGACCTCAAAGGATCAGTTGGCCGTTAGAAATCGAGTATACAAGCCTAATTTCTGATCTCTACTTCTGGCCTATTACAAGATGCCTCTGTTTTTCTGGAACTCAGTGCAGATTCGTCAGATTTGTTACTCAAATTAATTTCGTGACTGTACTGTGTAGTGAACCCATACAGATTACAAAAATGAAAGTATGCGTGTTGTGACGTCCCTTACCTCCTCCTTCACTCGCCAGGAGAAGACGCGACTCGTAACGACGTTTTTCCCCGTCGGTGTGACGTGGAGCAGCACCTATAACTCTCGTAAGAACACAACTCCTTGCGTGGTTTAGAAATATTCTGTTATCTGTCCGCAACAGTCTTCTCAGTTTGTACGAACTGGTAAACAGTAATCGTTTATTTTTATTTTTATGCCCGGTTAGTTCAGTGATGAAATAAAATCTTGACTCTTGATTTCATTATTACGGTCGCTTTTCACATCATACATAGCGAGGATGAAATTTTTCTGTCTACTATTCCGTTGCTACGTCCAGTTATTAACAACGATCCCACGTAACTCTAGAGATAACTTACGCTAGAGTAAGTGTTTCCTTTTATTTTTTTAAAAACGCCGTGATACTGGTTTAAACTAATCACTCTTCACTGTCCATTATTCATGTACTCACTTAGTCACTTAAAATGTTTAAAGATTAAGCCGACATTTAAGATTTTTCTTTTGGTTCAGATTTTATTGTTCTTTCGGTAATTAATTGTTTGTCCTTACAACACACGCACACCGATATGTCAGTCAAGTAACTTCAGTTCAGTAATCGCGACGCTGACGACAACTTTGGACTAATCAGCGTAATTGTCTTTCTTCTTGTCTTCGTTTTAAAGTGTCCTGCTCAAGACTACGAATTGTTTTTCTGTCGTTGATGCAATGCTCCCAAAGTTTATAACTGTTCGTCAGTACGAAGGCTGAGTCCAATAAGCCAATATCATTCAATTAAAGTCTAGCACTCGTCTTACTATACCGTCGAGTTGAGAACGGTGAAGATTAACTTTCTTCAGCCAAATGACTGAGCAATACTTCAGTCTCTACCTCACGAATTATCAAACTTCCAAAATTGAAACAATCTAAAAGCATTTGCGTACAGACAACTATCGTAAAAGTACTATAGAGCGACTCAAGAGCAACTAACTAACTGAACATTCCCATATCCAAGTTGCATTGAAGTAGCATTGAATTTCCTTTTCGATGCGGCTGCAACTCTCTTCCATGGTAAATGTTATCTTTGAATTACTTTTTTGGATTTAACCTTCGTTCATATGATTTTGAATTTATGCTATAGATGTTTGATAAAGAATCTATGATACTCCTTTCCTTTTATCTCCCCTTTTTGTAGGCTATTCTCAGTATTTGAATAATATAGGTGTTAATAAAAATATAACTAGTGTAGATATTATCGTCAATAGTTGCCATCACTGTCAAGATAACTCACTTTCCTACTTTAAGATTCCACAAAGTTTGTTAATCGTGGTTTTCTGCCCTTGGGACGTTGCATTATGGGTATGTTTGTATGTATGTATGTTTTATATCTCCTCCTAAACGTTTGACTGATTTCAACCAACTTGGTACACATACCACTTAATGTCTGGAAAGAATTACTGTAGGCCTAAGAACCACCTACCTATGAAAGGGGCAGGGGTGTGTGTGAAAAATAAGTGTAGCTCACAACGCGCGAAATCACAGGCTTTGTTTATCCAGTATTTGACAATGAGCGCACTAAATGACCAGCAACAAACTTAACAAATACTTTCAAAGCTCCAGGAAACTTTTTCTTGCTGGCAACCACCACGTAATGATCAAAGGAATAAAATGTTTATCACTTGCTATATTTCCACCGCTCATGCAGTGAAACTGCTGTATCACGCACGAAGTTTCAATTTATTATTCTTTTACTACCAATTGTATTTACTACACATTTTGCAGACAGTATTCACATACACCACGGAAAGTACCTACAAAATTGTATCGTTATAAGACATATAGTTCAGGAGAAATGATCTGTAGGACCTGGAGGATCCAGTGGGGCATGCCTGCTGAGCCACACCTCCAGCAGCTATCTTCTAGAGCGCCCTCTGCCACTGCAATATAGGACGGCTGGTGGTAACTTGTCTTGGAGCCTCACTGCTACGACATCATAGTTCATACCTAGTGCAGTGAGCTTTATTCTTGTCCATACTGTGAGAGCTGGACTTTATTTCTTGCTGTGTTAACTGTAAAGAGTAATGAATCTCCGTTCATTTGGAGAAATACAAGTTAACTGAACCTCTTTTTTCTTGGTTTAACTTGTTCACTAATCATTACTGCTTCTGGGCAGCTTTTATATGACGACAGTTGCCACGTCAATCTGTAGCCCACCTATCCTTATCATTGTGTACGAAGTTAGACGCAAGTGACTCTATTCAAAAGATTCTCATGTAGTATCCATACATTATGAGCTACATAGTTCAGGAGACATGACATCAAAATCACTGAGGTGTGGGAAAAAATAGCAGCAAGACATATATGTATTCATTTATTACGTCTTTTTTACCTACTGTATTTGCAACAAATTTTACAGACAGTAAATATCAATGAATGTTCTTGCAAAATTATATCAGGAGAGATTATGTCATAAACATCGATCTCTGTGAAATCATAGTTGCCGGATGTAATTCGCCGCAGAAACAGGTGACATATGTGTGATATATGTTAAATAAATGTGTAATATATGTAATATGTGTGTACCCTAACAGAGCTGAGGATAAAAATCTCCTAAACCCCTGGATCGATTTATACCAAACGTGGAATATATATTACTGTCTGGAAAAAAAATATAGTGGGTATAGAACTAGTAACCTCCTATAGGGGTTAGGGTAATAATGTCGAGAGAAGAAGGGGGAGGAAGTGTTGGGGGGGGAGGAAGTGTTGGGGAGAGAGGGAGAGAGAGTGAGAGAGAGAGAGAGAGAGAGAGAGAGAGAGAGAGAGGGAGAGAGAGGGAGGGAGAAGAAGGACATGGACACAGATGGAGTAGGTGGGAGCAAAATGGTCAGAGGAAGGGATGAGAGGAGATTGACAGAGTGGGGATGAGCAGATGGACTTAGGAAAGAAAGAAAAGGAGATAGCCCGAGAGAGAAGAACTGAGAGTTGGTGGAGGAGGAGATGCTAGAGAGATGGGAAGGAGTAAATTAACAGCCAAATACACTCCTGGAAATTGAAATAAGAACACCGTGAATTCATTGTCCCAGGAAGGGGAAACTTTATTGACACATTCCTGGGGTCAGATACATCACATGATCACACTGACAGAACCACAGGCACATAGACACAGGCAACAGAGCATGCACAATGTCGGCACTAGTACAGTGTATATCCACCTTTCGCAGCAATGCAGGCTGCTATTCTCCCATGGAGACGATCGTAGAGATGCTGGATGTAGTCCTGTGGAACGGCTTGCCATGCCATTTCCACCTGGCGCCTCAGTTGGACCAGCGTTCGTGCTGGACGTGCAGACCGCGTGAGACGACGCTTCATCCAGTCCCAAACATGCTCAATGGGGGACAGATCCGGAGATCTTGCTGGCCAGGGTAGTTGACTTACAGCTTCTAGAGCACGTTGGGTGGCACGGGATACATGCGGACGTGCATTGTCCTGTTGGAACAGCAAGTTCCCTTGCCCGTCTAGGAATGGTAGAACGATGGGTTCGATGACGGTTTGGATGTACCGTGCACTATTCAGTGTCCCTTCGACGATCACCAGTGGTGTACGGCCAGTGTAGGAGATCGCTCCCCACACCATGATGCCGGGTGTTGGCCCTGTGTGCCTCGGACGTATGCAGTCCTGATTGTGGCGCTCACCTGCACCGCGCCAAACACGCATACGACCATCATTGGCACCAAGGCAGAAGCGACTCTCATCGCTGAAGACGACACGTCTCCATTCGTCCCTCCATTCACGCCTGTCGCGACACCACTGGAGGCGGGCTGCACCATGTTGGGGCGTCAGCGGAAGACGGCCTAACTGTGTGCGGGACCGTAGCCCAGCTTCATGGAGACGGTTGCGAATGGTCCTCGCCGATACCCCAGGAGCAACAGTGTCCCTAATTTGCTGGGAAGTGGCGGTGCGGTCCCCTACGGCACTGCGTAGGATCCTACGGTCTTGGCGTGCATCCGTGCGTCGCTGCGGTCCGGTCCCAGGTCGACGGGCACGTGCACCTTCCGCCGACCACTGGCGACAACACCGATGTACTGTGGAGATCTCACACCCCACGTGTTGAGCAATTCGGCGGTACGTCCACCCGGCCTCCCGCATGCCCACTATACGCCCTCGCTCAAAGTCCGTCAACTGCACATACGGTTCACGTCCACCCTGTCGCGGCATGCTACCAGTGTTAAAGACTGCGATTGAGCTCCGTATGCCACGGCAAACTGGCTGACACTGACGGCGGCGGTGCACAAATGCTGCGCAGCTAGCGCCATTCGACGGCCAACACCGCGGTTCCTGGTGTGTCCGCTGTGCCGTGCGTGTGATCATTGCTTGTACAGCCCTCTCGCAGTGTCCGGAGCAAGTATGGTGGGTCTGACACACCGGTGTCAATGTGTTCTTTTTTCCATTTCCAGGAGTGTAGAAGAGGAGATTGACAGGGAGGGACGAGCATAGGAGGACAGAGAGAGGGAACTGGAGAAGGTGGACAGAGAGAAGTAGGAGGAAGAGATAAAGGGGATGTGGTGGAGACAGAGGGGTAGGAGGAGACACACTCAGAAGAGGATAGGTGGAGGAGATGGAACAAGGGAGGAAGGATGAGATGGCCAGAGGGGGCAAGAGGAGAGAGGGTCAAAGAGAATGGGGAGGAGCAGATGAACAGAGGGTGGGGGGAATAGCAAGGGGACAGAATGAGGTACAGGAGATGTTAGACTCAGAGAGTGGTGGAGGTGGACAGATAGAGGGGTGCAAGAAGGTTCAAAAAAATGGTTCAAATGGCTCTGAGCACTATGGGACTTAACATCTGTGGTCATCAGTCCCCTAGAACTTAGAACTACTTAAACCTAACTAACCTAAGGACATCACACACATCCATGCCCGAGGCAGGATTCGAACCTGTGACCGTAGCAGTTGGCGCGGCTCCGGACTGAGCGCCTAGAACCGCGAGACCACCGCGGCCGGCGTGCAAGAAGGAAATGGATTGAGAGGAGGGGGAAGGTGTAGATGGGCTAATGAAAATGAAATAAATATGTAACCGTGCAACGCAATGTAGTCAGACCTTTATTACAGCACAAATTTCTATAATGTGATAAGCGTACCGCACTTGTGATCTAAACATTTCGCACTGAGAACTACACTGCGGATGACAGTAAATTTTCGCTTCCTACATGCCATTTGACCATAGTACCCATTGTCGATCACACTCTTAAACCATTTCCTTATTGTTGTACTTTGACGCTACCGTGTTTAAGAAAACGAGTAAAACAGAACGAAGAATAAAACAACTAACGTTACCGTACAGGACGTTACATAACACAAAAAGTGTCTGATAGTCCGTGGGTCAGCCTTGCATAACATATTTGCTAATGGTAGTCACAATTTGTACTGCACCGTTTGGAAATAATATTGTTGCATTGGATTTAGTATCGAATCAGATGATACCAAACTATGCTACTGACAAGGGTAATACGTGTCAAAATTGTGAAAGACTCACTATAAACAAATACTGGTGATACTAAGAGTGATCAGAAAACTGCAGATGCAAAATGTAAAGCTGTTGTTTTGTGCGCCCCTAATTTTTAGAAATTCGATCTGAAACCAATTTTGGAACTGTGACCTACTTCGTATAATGTCACATGACCTTGGATAATGATGAGTGTCTTATACGAAGAACTATGCGTAACGATTCAGATTCCGTTTGGTCGTCATTTCCCTAAATCGTTTAAGGCAAATGTCAGGATGGTTCTACTGAGAAGGAGATGATCGATTTTCTTTCCTAGTGTACCTTCAGCAACCCACCTCCCCCACCGAAATCTGTGCTTGTACTCCTTCTGTGATGACATCGGCGTCGAAGGAACGAAAACCGATTGTGTCCCTTTCTTTTCCATTAATTAACATTCTCTGTTGATAGCGTGAACTACTGAGGGAGAAACTGTTGTTGTTCACAGCAGAACAACCTGAGAGTGCAAGACTGTGAAAAATGATACACTGAGGGACACACAATTCGTAAGACGTTATACGAGCCGACGATAATACCACTTAGCTTGTATAAAGTATACAAAACATCCGGGAATAACGACGGACCTGGTTCGCATCTCACTCAATACGTAGTTAGATATGCCTGGATGTATCTCTGGATTAAGCACTGCATCAAATTGTGGAACAAAAGTCATTAACCTATCACATTCACTAATAACTAACATTTCGCACACGGCATATGGTCTCATCTATGGCACCCTGTACTTATTTATTTCTTCGTTCTCAGGTAGTGTGGGGAGAGGATCTTCTACTGTGTGTTTGTTCGAAGCAAACTTCACTGAACTTGCTAGAGACTGCAGAATATACCAAGAGCCCTAACTGAAAACATAGTTCTGATATTTGGTGCTGTTAAGGTCTTTAGTGCGAGAACTGGTTTGATGCAGCTCCCATATTTGATAACCAGTGCAACCTACAGCTAACTGAGCGTGCTTACTGTAGTCAAACCTTGCTCTTCACCTATAATTCTTCCATCCTCATATATACTAGTGAAACCTGTAGCTAATTCACCGTGTTTACTGTAATCAAACTTTGCTTTTCACCTAGAATTCTTCCACCCTTATATTTCCCTTACTATCTGACTGTCCGTTACTCGATCCTTCAGATAGTATCCTATCACCCTATACTCTTTCATAATTATCCATACTATTCGGAAAATGTATACTCCATGGTAAGTGCATCACACCTCCATGAAAGCTAATGCACTTACTCCAGCCTAACCAATGCTGTGGCCATCGGCCTCCAACGCCAGCGTGAAACACATTAGTTTTATACCGGTGACGTTCAATTTTAATTTTGAAGCACTCATCTCAGAACAGATCTGATGTGAGAATTGTAATTTAGTTAGAATTAGAGCCTAAAAAACGTTATAATGATCTGCGGAGTACTACAGATAGGTACTACATTTTTACTTATCAGTTTTGGGAATTTTTTACTCGAGTTGTAATTTCAAGAAATGGCATCCCAAAACGTTCTGCTGCAGCAACGAGTCCATTCCGACTGCGGTCCTACCGTGATTAGGGTTGCAGTTGACGGGAGCAAGTGAATTTAACTTGGGAGTATCCGCGGGATCTCCGGCATAACTGAATATTTAGCAGCGACGCGCGCCCGCCGTTGTAATCTCGCCTCGTAAAGCCCCGCAGCCGCACATTTGGAACCGCAGATAAGGCCGACCGACCGCCGGCGCATGCGCAGACCGCTTCGCCAAATGTCAGCAACCGTGCTGGAGCACTAGAGCAGACCACAGCTGCCCGCCGCGGCTCTGCGAACCATTACCGCCGTACACAGCGCATCGTAGCCGCGGTGGCACTAACCGATACACTTTCCCGACATTGGATGATGTAAACTCAAAATATTGAACTGACATCAGCGAAAGCCAGAATTCATCGGATTTGCGCTTCCATCAACGCACGGTAACTGTGACCGCACCCATGATCTGAGCTATCAGTATTAACGGTTCTGCAGAGGCCTAGTAATACAATTTTGAGACTTCACGACAAATAATGCTGGGAGCAGATGCTACTAGCCAGTATCCATTGTACACTACTGGCCATTAAAATTGCTACACCAAGAAGAAATGCAGATGATAAAGGGGATCATTGGACAAGTATGTTATAGTAGAACTGACATGTGATTACATTTTCACCCAATTTGGGCGCATAGATCCTGAGAAATCGTACTCAGAACCACCACCTCTGGACGTAACAACGGCCTTGATACGCCAGGGGCATTGAGTTAAACAGAGCTTGGATGGCATGTACATGTACAGCTGCCCATGCAGATTCAACACGATACCACATTTTATCAAGAGTAGTGACTGGCGTATTGTGACGAGCCAGTTGCTCGGCCACCATTCACCAGATGTTTTCAGTTAGTGAGAGATCTGGAGAATGTGCTAGCCAGGGCAGCAGTCGAACAGTTTCTGTATCCAGAAAGGGCCGTGCAGGACCTGCAACATGCGGTGGTGCATTATCTTGCTGAAATGTAGGGTTTCGCAGGGATCCAATAAAGGGTAGAGCCACGGGTCGTAACACACCTGAAATGTAACGTCCACTGTTCAAAGTACCGTCAGTGCAAACAAGAGGTGACCGAGACGTGTAAGCAATGGCACCCCATACCATCACAATGGGTGATTCGCCAGTATGGCAATGACGAATACACGCTTCCAATGTGCGTTCACCGTGATGTCGCCAAACACGGATGCGACCATTACGATGCTGTAAACAGAACCTGGATTCATCCGAAATAATGACATTTTGCCATTCGTGCACCCAGGTTCGTGGTTGAGTACACCATCAGAGGCGCTCCTGTGATGCAGCGTCAAGGGTAACCGCAGCCGTGGTCTCCGAGCTCATAGTCCATGCTGCTACAAACGTCGTCGAACTGTTCGTGCAGATGGTTGTTGTCTTGAAAACGTCCCCATCTGTTGACTCAGGGATCGAGACGTGGCTGCACGATCCTTTACTGCCATGCGGATAAGATTCCTGTCATCTCGACTGTTAGTGATACGAGGCCGCTGAGGTCCAGCACGGCGCTCCGTATTACCCTCCTGAACCCACTGATTCCATATTCTGCTAAAAATCATTCGATCTCGATCATCGCGAGCAGCAATGTCGCGATACGATAAACCGCAATCGCGATAGGCTACAATCCGACCTCTATCAAAGTCGGAAACGTGATGGTACGCATTTTTCTTCTTTACACGAGGCACCACAACAACGTTTCACCAGGCATCGCCGGTCAGCACGTTGTAGGTGTAGCCACCGGCGCCAACCTCGTGTGAATGCTCTGAAAAGCTAACCATTTGCATATCACAGCATGTTCATCCTGTCGGTTAAATTTCGCGTCTGTAGCACTTCATCTTCGTGGTGTAGCAATTTCAATGGCCAGTATTGTATATTCCGCCTTTTTTTAAATCTACCGGGTGTGTTAAATGGTATGTTACGAAGTGCAGTGATTGACTTATGGCTGCCATGTGAGCATATTTTGCTAATAATGGTATGTTCGAAAACACTTCATTTGCATGTTAGAAACTCTGAAATGTGGAACAGGATGAAAGCAGTCTGGGGTGACGCAAGCTAGCAACAGGTAAGAAATTCATATAAATAGCAATCCAGAAATATGGCGCTCCAGCACACTTCGACATTACGGTATGTGGTACCTCAAATGACACATTTGGCAACATATGGACTGGCTGGGTTGGACGTGGACAACCAATAGTCTATCCCCACGCTTACGAACCTGACAGCACTGCTTTGCCATTTCAGGGGGTACATGAAAATTCTGATGGGCACACAACAAGATCTTGTGCTCGGAACAAATAAGTTTCTGGAGTCATTCTTGATATTCTTCCAAGATTCCAACGAGTCGTCATAAGGGCACATACAAAATATACCGAAGTTTGTGAGAACCTTCTGTAAGTGAATTAAATTGCTGATTACTCACAGTAATCTGCATTCTCTCCTTTACTCCTACCCTAATTTGTGATCCAAACCGCCTAGGTTTTCGTCCATACTTCAACTCATTAGCAAAACGTTTTAGAACGTAAATTTAGTAAAACTAAATTTTGCCACGGTATCCATCTATACCGCGCAGGATTAGCCGAGCTGTCTAAGGCGCTGCAGTCATGGACTGTGCGGCTGATCCCGACTGAGGTTCGAGTCCTCCCTCGGGCATGGGTCTGTCTGTTTGTCCTTAGGATAATTTAGATTAAGTAGTGTATAAGCTTTGGGACTGATAACCTTAGCAGTTTAGTCCCATACGAATTCACATACATGTGAACATTTATCGATCTATCAACCACCAGGATTTGTAACATCCCTAGTGATACACCCTGTGTATTACTTAACGGCTACAAACACAAGTACCAGTAGCAGGTACCAAACTAACGGCTTATTTAACTTCCAGTCCTTTACATAATTACTGACACAATATGAAAAAGTAAAATACTTTCATCATCTCCTCATTAAGACGTATGATCTTATGTTATACGTTTTACACAATAAGCCAACTGTTAAAATTATAGATTATCTCTATCTCTCGCAGCAGCATGACTCACAGAGAACAGTTACAAAGAATACGTTAATCGAGCAGTTGACAATAAGAGCGCTTAGAGACTTTCAGTAAAATTTACATAAGTCTTAATACTTCATCGAAACGATCGCTCGCTGACAGCTCGCACGAAGTTAGTAAGAGGAATACGGTCTTTCACTTACGATACTGTTGGTGTACATGCAGCAGAACTTCAGCATCAAGCAAGACGTTTTAATTTTTACACTTTAATTCTAACTCCATTCGACACACAGTATACACATAAGCCATTGAATGTACGTGCAAAATTATATCATTAAATGACACGGTGTTCAAGATATATGAAGCATAAAGATTGAGTTGGGAGTTCGGTTGTTTAAAGAATCATGTTTACTGGTTAATGGTGAACCATCAAATGTATCTGTGTGACGGGGCGAGACGCGAATCTGATTTATGAAAATAATTCTTCGGTAGAGGGGTGGGGGATCGTCACCGACAACCTCCCCCTCTCCTGCGTAGAGCACACGCAAAATAACGCATCACCGGCGCAGAAATGCACTGTCATACAGAGCGGTGGGCGATTGCATTCGGTTTTTCCGAAAAGGACGGCCACGTCTGTTGACTGTCGTCTACTGACTTGCAGACTTCGAGTGCTCTCGTTGCGATGACTTTACTACGTAGCATGGCACAACACTATTCGCGCACAATATTTGCTCCGAAAGGTCATAATGCGGCAAGTATGATAACATGCAAATACATTACTGTCTCATTATGAACTGTGCTTGAGATAGCGGCAGGAAGTATGGTTATTCCAATTGCAACACTTACATCGATTAGGGGTATGTTTATTTTATGTAACTGTGTATTTGCAATTTATAAAGTGTCTATTCTGTGTTGTTTAAACACCTTGACGTATGGTAAGAAAATAGGAGTTTTGTAATGTATATATGAAAAAGTAAAAAGGATATGTTGAAATTTTAAATTATCATAGTATGAATATTTTTATAAAGAAGAGAATGTTTGTTAAAAGCTGATTCATGCTCATGGCACTTGTATTTGTAACATGTAAACGCTGTAGGTAAGACCCTCCGCAACGAAAGTGGCATGGATCGATTTAAAAGGTGGGTTTGGCGGTCGAACTGCGCGGGTCCTTTGTGTGAACGACACGCAGTATGTGGCTAGCCTTAGCACCACACACCCCTACGGTGCTAAGAGAGGCAATTAGAACCTGCATTAGAAGGGATTTACCTCAGATGTGGATCTGGCTATTATTTGGTATTCACGGAATAACAGAATTGCTCTAATATGTTGAAAATCCGAAGCCAAGAAGAGAATGCCAAGAATTCGAAATTACCCTTGTCCATTAGACACACACGTGGTTGAACTTCGAAATTCTCTCAGAGGTTAACATTGGCGTGTTCCACAGCACGTTTGTGTTATACTGTCGCTCAATAAAATGGAGAAACGTGGCTATAATGACTTCTCAAGGCTTCGCTACTTTGGTAGGATACAGAAGAAACAGAAGAGAATTTTGTTTTCAGGTTAAGTTCCCGCACAGGTTGCCAGGTGACTGACATATAATATCCACTTGATACAAGTTTCATATCTTAGATGACCAATATTCCAGTAGGTTGTGATGTCTGTTACGGCACATTTACTACCCTATTTTGGTTTATGGGTTATCCAGGCAGTGTATCGTTATCTCGTGTTGCTTAATTTGGTGTCTTTTTTTTAATGCGACTATTTCTATTGCGGGATTCTGCTGAGAAACGGTCTATTCTGAACGTCTATGCCTGCCGAGTTGTTGGTCTTACTGATCTAGTAAGTTAATATGATGACATGGATATCGCTAGTTGTAGCTTACAACTTATGTGAATACATATTCTAAGAAAAAGAAAATGCAAACGACGCAACATGAAGGAATTGTTCGAATGGGACGGAAATCGGTAGCTGTGGCGTACATGTACAGACAAATAAATGATTAAAATGTAGGAAAAAATTTGACGATTTATTCAAGAGAAAGAGGTTTACGAACTGAGAAAGTCAGTAACGCACTGTTCTACCTGAGGCCCATATGCACTCATTGACAGATTTGTTACACGTCCTTCTGAGTGCTGTAGTGCCAAATTCTCTCCAAATTCTGTCCAGAATCCACATCTGGTTTGAGGGCCCTGCCCATAATGCTCCAAACCTTCTCAATAGAAAGAGATCAGGTGACCTTCGTGATACGCCTTTTTTTATCTACATTTGTGTCTAAGCTTCGGTGTCTGGCTGAGCCTCCTCTATCGTACAGTGAAGAATTGTCGTTTACAATGGAGCCCCCAACGCTACCGTTACTGAAATAATTTAAAAGCCAAGATCGCTTAAATACTGCTTACTAGATGACCGGTTTCAACTTACTAAAGGTGCCATCATCGGATCTGTGAAGATATAACATGACAGGTTTGAGGGAGGGCTTACATGAGTTACACTATATACATTACTGTTAGTACAGTACCACATACCTGAATGTAGCTTAACATGTATAAATCATTTGGATATAACGATACATGAGGCAGACCAGCTGATATGAAATCATTGTCGCAGAAATAAAAATTAAAATACAACTGCTCTCATGGTCATTCTATTCCATCAGATATATAAAAGCGAAGTCACAAGATAAAACTATTTGACACATGACCGCAGCTGCGGTGGTGCTGTACTAATAGTAATGTATATAGTGTAACTCATGTGAGCCCTCCCTCAAACCTGTCATTTTATATCTTCATAGATCCGATGATGACACCTTTAGTGTGCTGAAACCGATTATCTAATAAACAGTGTTTAAGCGATCCTGGATTTTGAATTATTTACACAACAGAGTGATCGCCCCACAACACACTATGTGTTCACTGCCAAAAACTACCGTTATTTCCTATGATGCTGTCTGCACAGCTGCGAACCAAGTGAATTTGTGTACAATCTATACTCCATGACGCTATGTTCAGGAAAATGTCTTCTTAATGCCTGTTTATAATATGTAATATACGTAGATTTCTCAGTCAAAGGAACTGTGGATTCAGGTTCAGTGTTAAGGAAGACTTCTCTAGTGGAAACCATTAAGTGGAGTAAAGAGTGAGTAAATTGACGTCAGATACAACACGGGAGGCTTTTACTCTAATGTTATTTTCAGAAATGAGCCATGGAAGAACGCACGTGGGGTAATAGAATAGTAACTGCATCAGCGGATGGACGAATGATATTTGGAATAGCATTTTGGGGTCTTGCCCACTCGTCGCTAATAGGATGTCTACGGGATGCAGCGTTCTCGGAATGCTATACAACGATTTCAGACAAATGACATTAGTAGTTTTGTTTCCAGAAAGCAAACTGACAATACTTAACTTTCTTTACAGCAAATGTCGCTAGCGAGAGGCGACGTGAAAACAGTAGAATTCTTGATACTGACAACGTAGCACTAATCACGTTGCAGACTCGGCCCGATCTTGTGCGAGGGGCGTGATTGGTGCAGCGTGGTCCGATTGGGCGCACCATTGGCCGCCGTTTCTTCACTGCCTTCTCAGTTGTTTCGTTTCGCATCTTCGTTCCGGCGTTTATGGTTACTCCAGAACAAGCATATTAAGAAAAGTGACAGAAATTAAAATCGGGAAAGACTTAACAGAGGGTAACAGACGCAACCCTGTGAACCTTTCTTCCTGTAATGACTCGCTTAAATCAACTGTCATCAGAGACTGCAGCCGGCGCTATAGACAACCTGGGACACGCATAGCCAGTTACCACTTGATAATTGTCAGGAAGAACACAACTGAAAGCTCACAGAAACCAACCTGTTTCCTGTTTGACACGGTAGAAATGTAGAAGTGATTTTACTGATTCAGTTCACAGTTTTACAGTGCCTGTCGAGAAAGGAATTATTACAATTCTGGAAGGCATATACTGGGTGTTAACATATTTATACTTGATGCTGTACATCTTATACGTGACACACTTTGATCGACACCAACAAAGCCGTTCTCTTCAGTTTGATTGGAGCTCAGGTGGGGAGTATGCACCACAGTTAAACTAACAGCACATGAAGAAGACAGCTACGTCATTAATCAAAATATTGTGCGCATTAATGAAACAACAGCTTGGTGCAACTCCCGGGAGCAGTTCATTGTGGCAACTTACAAGATGCACAGTCCAAAAGAAGCAAATACACAAATATCATGTGGAATTTAGTACCTTTCCCTCAAACGGGAAGGGCATCCCGTGGTAACCTAACGCTGACTCCTGGTTCAAGAAGACATGCCATACCCCGAAGAAGTGATACAAAATCCTCAATTCGAGTTATCATTCGGAGCATTACTTTAAAAATGACTAAAATGAGGGTCAAAAAGGATCATTGTGAAGCTGGGAAGGATTGTTAAATTACACTTCAAGCATGTTGTGGTTTATTATTGTGGGCTGGTGTAAATCGTATGGTGAACTAACAAAGTGTTTTTGGGTCCAAGAAACAGGTAAAGCCGTCTTTCCCACATAATGCCACGGTAACGAATCTGTTGTTTCACCTGTTTTGGACTTCGATGATTGAAGGACAAATGACAAGTTGGCACCTACAAGAATTTTATGGAAAAAGTGAGTGGAAACATATTGGAAAGTATATGTCATTGCAGAAATATAGCTGCCGATCAGCAAACAGAACTTAAATTTAAATTCATAATAATTTTTAATAATCAATCAGTATTGCACCCTTAGATATCACTTGGGTCATTAAGGACCAAAAGAGATATGTACATACTATTTTAAGGTAAGGAGCAGCGTTAATTAAAACGAGCTTAGATGACCACAGCCTGTTCTACTATTAAAATGAGGACGACTTTCCTTATTATGTTACAACCACAGCAGTTCATTCCATGATGTGTGCTCTCTTATTCATCGTAGGTTTTCTGGTCATAACTGTTAACAGATTTCGTGATACACACAAAAGGAAGTACTCCCTGAGATTAGAGAAAAATTGCTCAGTATTACCAAAGGGAGTGAAAACTGTTCGCCATGGTAACCTGACATGTCAACCTGACACGGTATAAGAGAAAAGGGCAACTGTCATCAAACCTCTTGTCACGGACGGCGCAATAAGACATAGTAAACAATCTGATTACATCCTTAGCCACGAGTTGGTATAATTACTTTAGCGAATGTTGCAACACTTCCTGATTTAACTTCTTAACCTACAGAGTCATAACCGAAAATGGTAGAGCACCGGCAATGAGCTTCCGACTCTGAAGTCTTATGGTGACATGGTATGGAAAACAATGCAGACATTAAGCACCTAGTGGAAGGTTCAGTAGGGCTTTCCTAGCGTGTTTTGTACATATAGAATTGGAAGGAAAATCACCATTGGCCGAAATTTGTTGTTTTATTGTCAGCAAAACCGATTTTCGGTCACTTAATGACCATCCTCAGTGCTGTAATATATAGCACTAAGGATGGTCACTAAGTGACCGAAAATCGATTTTGCTGACAATAAAACAACAAAATACGGCCAATGCTGATTTTCCTTCCAATTCTATCCACTATTTGGTCGTGGTGTACACAACACGCCATGGAGTCGCCAATCAATATTTTGTACATATTTCTACAGTGATCACAGAGATTCGTTGTATGATACACATCGTCCACATAAACATTTGTTTTGTACTTGTTGAGGAAGGGAACAATTGATGTCGAATATTAATCCTATTAATAGAATGGAAAGATTTTTTAAGTTTACTAAATGAATTTTCGGTTCTGCATAAATCATTTGGAATTCGTTTGGTTTCATGTCATCGAAGACTTAAGATTATTTATATGTATCTAATATTTAAATGTTAGGTATATCTGGAGACAGTTAAATTCTTTATACATCTTACAAAGTGGAATACACGGCAATGTATCAGCGTATTATTTCTTTGCACCATTTAATTTATTACAAACTTTCTTGACTGACGTCAGTCTTCGTGATTATCGACACGATACCCAGGAGTTAATCTCCGAGATGTATTATACTTTTACACATGAAATTATCACCCAGTGACGCATGATTTCTGTTTATCTGTCGTATTCTCCAGGCACGGAATTAAGCATATGTATTCGTGTTCAATATAAAAAGGTGTATCTGCGAAATTAAATTAATCAAGGCAACGCAGGAAATTTTCTTTCTCCTATATCTTTCTTTTACTAGCCATAGAGACGAGACATATGTGCGTAACGTCAATAACAGCTCTTCAAACCAACCTACTACATCTGAGAGTATAATTTGTCGGCTGGTGACCGTCTCAAATAACTTCATGACTGGGGCGGAAGAGCGGACTACTCGCAACGTAATCAGCTAGTTACAGTTCGTTATCCCGCAGTGAGAATCTACGTGCTCCGCTAGTATTCTCGGTAAGCTGTGATCAAAGGACATCTGTGTATGGAGGCAGGCAGTGCGCTCAGAACTCCCGTTGGCGACGTATTTTTCAATAACTCGAATTTCGCACAAACTCATGTCCTGTTTTTGGGAGTGCTTTGTTCTGTTTTACAGTTTGCGGCGGAAAATTGAAAAACGACAATATTACTTCGCGCATCTGCATCCCTAAAGAGAAAATTGGATCTCTGAAAGACCTGAATGCTCCGGATATTAGTTTGTGCTTTCGGTGTGTCCAACTATTCTCAGCAACGGACGCCTCTTCATCTCGTTTGACATAGTTCCACTGAGCTAAGAGAAACAGGATGATAATTTTAAAGAAACCAATAAAATTACGTGCTTTTAAAAAATGTTTTATGTAACTTCAGTTATACTAGTGAGAGGTAACACGTTACTGCACGAAAAAATATGTTTAGAGTCCTGTAATTTTATTATTTCACAGTCAATTTTTCCCGCATAATAATATCATTATTATTACATAGCGACAACAAAATGAGTATGAATGCAATGGAATGAATCGGGTCAAATGTACCTTCTAGCGATGTTCTTGCAAACGTAGGACCTTCCTGCTGTACGCAAAATTAGCTTAGATTGAAAAGGTGCTCCGGAAAAAGAATCGAAGGCAATAATCTTGCCTTTCCAGCTTTATAATGAGACATTTCGGTAAGTATTGTGCTATACCTGCATGAAAAATTTCATCAACAGGAGCTTATTAGTAACAGGAACTAGTCCTAGTCGAATCTTGCCATTCTTACCTGAGACAGCTGCAGTTGATTCGGCATAACTTGATCCCCTGCTGTTGCAGCGGGCTCGGAGCGGCAGCTTTACAAGCCTACCACAACCAATAACGTAACGCGATTTCGTAGAGGTTCCTATGGCAACGTCTCAGTGTTGTCACAGCTTTCTTGTCGGCTACCTCTTCTGTCTGCAGCCGTCAGCGCTTCGCAGTTGAAAGCTGGCCACATCCCTGCAATTTGTCAGGCAACTTCTGACGACGTCTGGACGATAGGGCTGTTCTTAAAGCTACAATCACGTACTTCGTCATTGGGGAGAACGAAACAAAGACGTTAGAGAACGACGACTCGCAGCGTTTCTGTGATTAATGTTTACTGCAGGTACAATAGTTTATCGAAGATACGAAGAAATGTGCCTATTTCTGTGCCTTTGAAAATGTCATGTAAACAGAATTCTTTCTTCCGTTTGTGATCATTTTATAAGCAAGAACATAATGTGCCACAAAGGTTAGATTCTAGACATCCTTTCGATGATCGTGAAATTAGAAACAGTTTCTAACACTCTCACTTATCTACGAATGCTGGCGTCAGTGGAGAAAGTTTGTGTAGTAAATTTAAGGTAACAAAGAAATAATATTATGTTGATACTTCAGCGTAATAAGCTTCAGAACAAGTAAAATGATATTAACTCCGTCCACGGAGTACGTCAGGTTTAAATGATGGATATGTGCAACCAATTTGAGGTCCTCGCTGACATCGAACAAAACCAGTTTCGTATGTTTTACCTACGTTTCGTTGTAGAAGCAAAAATTCCTTTCGTAAATTACAAAAATATTTTTCTGTGGCGTGTTATGTAATTACTGCGATTGGAATGTATGAGAATTTCATTACCTGGCCAGTCGTATTGCAAAAGCAACTGAATCCCTACAGTTCCAAACGCAGCTGAGAAGATATGGATAAAATATATCAATAGATGGGAGGAAAATCCTCTGTACTCGGCAAAATGCTTGATGGTCTAAAGCGACTACCAGCGACCAAGATCAAGCCAATTTAGGTCGCTCCATCGTGAATCCATATGCAGCGGACTTGCAAGAACACAAACTACTACATTTTATCACAAGGTATCAGTCGTTAGTGTTTCAGTTTCCGGTACCTACTAGCAGATAAATATTTCTGGGACTTCCTGTTACGATCTGTAGACAAGTTATCGTTCAGGTGATAACATTAGCAAGTTTTCAAATCGCGTTGTTGTCACTGTGCAGAGTGGGTGGAAGGATCACCTTCTGTGTTTGTGGTTGGACTGAGTGACTTTTCTATGACATACGCGGGGCATTGAGGAGCCTAGATTGCAGCCCTATCCAAACTCATGACAAAGTGGAGGTTGCTAATTAAATTTAATTTTCATTTACGAGTACAGATTCGAATTACATGTGAAATTACGAATATAATGATATCGGCCGCAGGTTCATCAAGTTCCCGTAGACTGAAGAAAGCGGAGAAATTTTCAGATCCGCAGATTAAATGTTGCCAATAATTTGCAGAACGGCGAAACCCTGTGGTGGCTCCGAGCCTTTTCTCTGCATTTCGGGCCACGGCTAAGTCGGCGCACGTACAACGCTCATACAATTGGCACCACTTCAGTCTCCTCAACTCCAGAGCTGGGAGGCCGGCCTCTCACTAGCTGGAAAAATCTGGAACCGCCACCTCCGTTAGCTTAGCTAACAGAAACTCTTCCTGTTAGCGGATGCCTACACTGGTGAGGCATCCTAATCAACAAAAGTGGCGACAGACGCTCTCCCTATTCCGTTATTGTTCTCAGTTGAAGCCACTTCGTGTTAAAAGTAAAACGTGCGTTACCATCATTTGCAAAGTCTGTACACGTGGTTACGTAACTCGGTTGCTGCCATGGGCTGAGTCGTTCGTTTTAGAACCACATTTTCTCAGTAGAACACTTGCAGTAAATTCGGTCGCAGTTCCTAATGAGTGCTACGGGCATCACGACTTTTTCCATGGTGAGGTGATACCCAAGCTACTTCATGCTGCCTCTGGCTGGGGTATCGTTCAATCGCAGATGTCATGTCTATTGCCAACTTTCCTCTTAATTAGAAGCTCTAAAGTTTCTTCACGAACTTCTGTTGGTGAAATGGCTCTGAGCACTATGCGACTTAACTTCTGAGGTCATCAGTCGCCTAGAACTTAGAACTAATTAAACCTAACTAAACTAAGAACATCACACACATCCATGCCCGAGGCAGGATTCGAACCTGCGACCGTAGTAGTCGCTCGGTTCCAGACTGTAGCGCCTTGAACCGCACGGCCACTCCGGCCGGCCCTGACCTGCAGAAAGTCGTTACCGTGTCGGGTCATTTCTTAAACAGTGACTGTACAATGTAACAGGCTGTCTCATATTTGATGTGTTCTGCGGTGAATATAAGTAAATTACGTACCAGATTCTGCCAGTCTGTCTGTCCGTCGGTAGCTATATCCTACTGCTCTACGTCAATATGTTTTTATTTAGCAATTTGCTGTCATGGACTGTGGCTGGTCCCGGCGGAGGTTCGAGTCCTCGCTCGGGTATGGGTGTGTGTGTTTGTCTTTAGGAAGTGTGTAAGCTTAGGGACTGATGTTCTTAGCAGTTAAGCACTTAAGTCCCATAAGATTTCACACACACACACACACACACACACACACACACACACATTTAGCAATTGAAACCCCAGTTAGACGAGTAGGAGCCCAATGTCGCCAGGCTAGAGGGAACCGATGACTGACAGATGAAGTTACTCCATTTCGGATCACGTTCCATCAAGCGGTTTCAGAAATTACGAAGCAGGTCTTCTACTGTCGCTTTTACACAATAACGTTCGGTATTTCGAAAGCCCATTCATGCAGACCAATGTTCCACCTAAAGTAGACTGAATGCTAAGAAAGCATTAGGTGAAGGTAACCTTTCACCCTCCATCAGATGTCTCGGCACTTCTGGGAACGGCAGAGTACGACTGAAGGCTGTTCAAGACAGTTATTTACAGGAGTCCGTATGAATATGGAAAATCATACTTAGGGAAGGCAATGCGTAGTGTTGAGGATCACATCGTGGAAGGCAAGCGACATACCTGCCTCCTCACAACTAGCAAGTCCACTATCGCCAAAAACTGTATATCACCTGGTCATTTGCTGAAAAACAATGGATAAAAAATAGCGACAGCTTACGGTATATTGATAAGTTTTACTTATGGACCGTCTGACAGCACCTGTCGATAACACAATTTTAGTGCTATATGCGGTTCGCCTTTATTTTCTGCAAGACATCATCAGTGGCCTGGAATATGTACACATGTTTGCTATTTCATATACCATTTGGTCACTGTACGTTTAGGTTATTAAAAGTTCTGGTGGTTGGTATTTCGTATTGCGTAGTAGTATTTTGAGCTGTACTAACAGGTTGCGTGGACGATTTCCTAAATATTATGCTCCTATTGCATTTTTGGTGTTGTTTTTCTCCTTATAAATGCCAATTTGCGGTTTTTCCCACATTTCACGGCACTATCAACTGAACACTTGTTTCGATGCAATGTTTTGGTTTGTGTTGCCGACTGTCGGAAGTTATTACCAAAGATCGAATTTTACTGCCAAACTTTCCGGTGTAATTATTGAAGTATCCGTGATCTGTTTGTGTACGCATTTGTGCGTGTGTGTGTGTGTGTTTGTGTCCAGAAGGCGAAGGGGGAAGAGTGGTATTTTTCTGGTCGTGTGCGAGGGACGATTACTTTGATATTTTACCTTATCATTTCTTTTATTAAGTGTAGTGTGGAGCCTGTGCTTATGTGTGTTTGTTCATTTATCACTTTTTTATTTTCAGGGATGGCTTTCTGAATGTGGAAGTTTTCCTGCGTTTGTATTAGATGTTTATCATGGTTGCTTATTCACATTATTTTCATTTCTTGTTCCATGTTTGTGGGATGGTGGTTATGGTCTTTTAAATGTTTTACAAATGTGGAATGGTTTGTTTCATACTTCCAACACCTGCTATGTTCTTTGTATCGTGTTTTAAAATTCCTGCATGTCATGCCTATGTATAATGCAACTTTGACATTTAAGTTACCATATTCCTGATTGTTGGAATTTGTCTTTCTTGGTAGCTGGTTGGCTTAGGTCTGATTGGAGGGTTTGCCCAGACTTATATGTTATTTGGAAGCCCTGTCTCTTTAGGATGTTTGCAACTCTGTGTGTTAGTTTATGTGTGTAGGTCATGGTGTACCATATGGTTCCTTTCTGTGTGGTGTTGTCATTGTACGTGTTGAGTGTGTTTGTAAGTTTTCAGCTTGTTAGTTCTTTTGTATTCTGGAAGTGCTCTGTCTATACTTAATATTTTACGCAACTGAGGAAGACAGGACTATAAAAGTCTTAGATAGCGACACCTACTTCAAGCTTGTGGATCAACATTATTAACAAAACAGTGGAAAGACGGCTGCCCGAGACCTTTGTCAGTTGGGATGGCGGTTCCCAATTAGATAGTGCCCGGAATCCTGTCAAGGAAAAGCTTTGTGTTCTGCGTAGTCAGCGTCGTTCTGCGATATTATCATGTGAGGACGATCGATGTGATATCGAAGAGGCGAGCTCTCAGCAAGCGCACCGAGCGCAACTTGAGACAGGGCAGTTCAGTAGCACAACAGCTGTCCTTATCCCTGTGATGTGCAAAAGGGCGTCAGCGCAGAGGGCTAGGACCACGATGCACCCCTCTGCCAGCGAGGCATTGTGCAAATCATTCGGGCATGTGGCGGCGGGACCAAGGCGTAATATCCGGTCAGCCGTCCCCTGCGGTCGCTTCCTCGCATGACTGCCAAGTGAGCCACCGACCTCTGCGCGGTACCAACTCGTACAGCGTAGAATAACGCTGCCTTCCTCTTCCACAGCCTGATTATTAATTTGCGGAGACTGCAGCATATATTGAGCCATACAACGTGAAGAACGCAAGAAACTGTTTTCTTTAATTGTGGCTTCTTTAGCTATGTGTTTCATTGGTTTTATATTATTCTGTGCACTATGAAAACTGTTTATTATTTATGTCATTGTCTAGAATATTGGCACTTGAGCATATGTCAATTACTGTCCCTTAACTCTTCCTCTTTTAACAATCTAACTTTTGTCGTGTTCTATTTCATCTCTTTTTATTACTGTAATGCCTCTTATACCTTATAAGCCCATTACAGGTTTTACAGATTGTATCCCCCTTTATTATTTTACTTTGTTCAATTAATCATTGGAGACTTGTGTATGCCTACAGTAGTGACACCTGCTGAACTTACAACGCAAACATTCTGTGGCTACTGTGCGGCAGTTTGTTTTGAACAGTAGTGCAGCTGACAACATGACTCGTGCCTATGCTGTTCTTTATATGTATTTGACGATGCTGGTGCTGATTTTGTATTTAATATTTGACGATGCCGCTATGTCTGCAGGACATTAGGATATTGTTTTTTTTTTAAAAAAAAAAAACATGTATGCCTCTTCATACTTCAGCGCACAAATGCGTATGTATGTCAGTACTACTTTTCATTGTGGTCTATTTATTGTTTTAAGCCGTAGAAAATCTGCTAATGAATTTATGTTTCTCCCTATTTTTCTGCAGATCTGAAGATGGTTATTATAGACCGAAATCTGTTGACAAAAAATTTTGTGACCATAGATGTCAAGTAAAGGAAAGGAAAATGTGCGAAGTACCTCCGCATTAATCTACTTCTTGGCACACTCAGACGTGTACGGAGGCTATAGTGGGGTAAACCTGAGGGTTTTCCGCAACGTATCACCCAAGCGTGGAGAGATCTCAGTGATTAGGTCTTTCAGACTCTCAGAAACAAAGAGTAATTCATTATTTCAATTGCAGTGTTTCTAGTGACATTCGCACAGTAAGGAAAATTACAAATCTAATGACAGTTATCACAGGGGGACTGCGTTCGCGTTTAACAAATCGGAAAACTAAGTAGGTGACTTTCAGTTACATTATCAATTTTTCTCAACCTTCTGGACCTACGAAAGCATAGCCTAGGTGTAGAAACATCACATGTTGTGGGCGTATCAGTTTTAACAACACCTGAAGAAAGAGTTTAGTAAAGTTGCAAGATGACATTAATTGGTAGAGAAGAGAAGCACTACGTTCCTATTGGTGACACAAATACGCCAGCGCAGAAGAAGACGGTTTTCTCACGGGAGGCACCCTTTGGGTGCCACCACAGAATGACCAACCCAAGTGCCGGCGTCAAATGCTGATAGAGCGCCTATTGCTGCCCCCCCACCCCCAACCAATAAGTTTGGTTACAGGAGCTACTTTTTTCCTATGTTAGATATTCTACTGTGTTTCTTCCCACGGTACAAATCCACGGGGACCTTTTATCTGAGCCTATTCCGTTGAAAATTGAAGACGGAGACCAATTGGTTCCAGATTTCAGCCAAAGCCCTTCCGGGTGCAGGTTCACGACGGTGTTTTTGAATCCGTATTGCCGAAGTCGACAACATTTTTACTGTACGTCAACTGGTTTCCATTACTTTCGGATCAGTAATGTGTAAAATCTGTTGATACCACAAGACCGCCCACATGCTTATCTCGACCACAACAATTACGCGTGCTCTCAGCATGGTTAATGAGCTGTCTGTACACCACTCACCAACTGACCGACACTGATGCGGTAGGAGTTAGCAAATTCTCTCCCCTTTGGATCCGAATCTCTAATTTCTGATGGTCAACCACAATATCTCCTGTACGTTCTTTGAGATGCTTCCCACGTTTCACTAGATGTTGTTCTAACTTTTATACCTTTTTCGAATGTTTTTCCTCTTATAACTTTCGATTCGCACGGAGGACAGGCTATCCAACAAGGAATCCAGTATTGGTGCGACTGACGTGGACCCATGCTGTAACAACGCTACCTCACAATCAAACGCATCTTTAAATGGTCAGTATATGTGGTAATTATTCCATTAATTTACTGCATCTCTATTCCATGTCTGTGGTCTTTCCTCTGTCCCAGGTTATAAGACCTCTTCTGGCGAAAGATCTGCTGTAGAATCGACCTCTGGTACTTTCACAGTCAAGGAACAGAAGATTTGTACGCAAAATATCTTTTATCTGCTGATAGGGATGTGGAAACAGAAAGGTCAGCTAATTCTATGCATTTGTCTCCTCTTCGACCTCATCAATTCAATTTAACATATTTGGTGTAGTTGGCAAATATCAGTTCCATCTCGCAGGAAGACAAATTAAACTCTGTCACAGCATTCAAAGTGAAAATGGAAGGAGGGAGATACGGCAGCATGTGAAGATTTTGACACAACACTGGAAGACTTAAGTCGAAACACACACTAATGTGTAGGGGAGAGTAGTACAGTAGCTGCCTTCTTAAAGTAGCGTCCTCTACTAAGGTTTCCCATTCCACCTCCAAATCGCAGAAGGGTGCAGTGCGCAGAAGCCAGCTTGTGTATCCATCTGCACTGGAGCCGGATATCTTTCTCTTCTCTTCAGTGCTTTGCTACTCTGAGTGCTTGATGGTGTTGCTGTAGCTCTTAACACACCGAAGGTATTTTCAGGCTAGAGTTACGGCATTAATTTTGTTGCATTATTTCGGTTATCTATGTTTTGCAGAGAATAACTTCTAATAAAAGTTTCTCGGTAGTTTATATGAAAGAACGTACAGTATGACTGCATACTACTGCGTTGTGCAGTATCGGACACCTGACTGTCTTCCAGAATCGACCACAAATTATATTTTCTTTTTCTTACTTCTTTTCAGATTGAAATGGCAAAAAATAAAAATAAATGGCAGTTGGTGTGAAGAGTGCATGATAATGGCTGTGTTCTAGGTTATGTCTAAGAAAATGAACACAGACAGGCAGCTGAAGGGTTTTCAACAGTTTCAAAAGGAAAGAACCGCCACTGAAGAGAAGAGATTAGAAGGAGAAAAATACAGCCTGCAAAGGAGCTGAAAAAACTGAACTTCAATCGACTGTTCCAAAATAAAATGTACACGGGTGGCCATGGAAGCCAATTACGAAGAGACGAACAAAACGGGATTTTACTGGAAACACTGGGTCAGTGGAAGAGATTGAAACGTGTCTTACATGTTTGGAGACATTTGAAGAAGACTGGGTGCTGTGTAACAAGTGTAGAGGATGGGCATGCGTTGGATGTGTGGATCAAGGGAATATTTTGTATTTTTTGAGCTAAACATTGGTGAATTGAGCTGAAATTAAAACAACAAAACTCATTATTATGTGTTCCATTATTATTCAATAATTATTAGGTTGGTTGGTTTTGGGGATTAAAGGGACCAGACTGCTACGGTCATCGGTCAATTATTATTAGCACGAAGTATCATTAACAACCGATATTATCACCCAAAAGACAATAGTCGATACTGCAAGACACTTTTTACAACCCTTGTAATTTTAAAAGTTACAGTTTCGATGTAATTCAATACTGTAAATATGAAATACGAAACATTAAAATGCGTTACACACCAACATGCCCTGAGGTAAGCGATAAAGTACTAATATTCCGATTAACCACAGCAGGTACACAGTACATCCAAAAACGTTAAGCCGGCCCACACTGCACTTCTCTCCCCTAAGACGTCCTCAAAGTATTATTACGGGCCTTGCGGAAACCAGCCATGAAAAAACTCGATACCTTTTGAGATGTTATTGCCCCAGGGTCATACGCATTTGAAACATGATGTTCTTAATGGCAGAACTATTCCAGCAGGTGTGGAAGACGGGTGAGACAGGCGAAATAGCGCCACACTCCAGTAATGTACTTATCCCGGTTCCCTGAAAGGCAGTTGCTGACAGGCGTGCTATTATCGAATTATCAATTTAATAAATTGTGGCTGCAAACTACTGACTTAATATAAATTTATATGTCAGAAGGTATTTTGCAAAAGTATATGTCTGGAGCGTCACCTTGTACAGAAGTGAAACGTGGCCGATAAGCAGTTTAGACAAGAATAAAATAGCAGCTTTCGAAATATAGTGCTCCAGAGAAATAATGAATATGAGTTTGGTAGGTCGGATAAACTAATGAAGTTTCTATTAAAAGACGACAACGGTTGATAGGGCATACTTTGATGCATTAAGGTACTTTAGATTTGGTAATCACGGAATGTGCGAGAAGTAATACTTGTAGACGGAGGCCGGAAGTTGACCATCGTGAATAGATTCTTCTAGCGCAAAGAGCTGCATCAAATGGTTCGAATGGCTCGGAGCACTATGGGACTTAAGTGCTGAGGTCATCAGTCCCCTAGAACTTAGAACTACTTAAACCTAACTAACCTAAGGACATCACACACTTCCATGCCCGAGGCAGGATTCGAACCTGCGACCGTAGCGGTCGCGTGGCTCCAACTGTAGCACCTAGAACCGCTCGGCCACTCTGGCCGGCGAGCTGCATCAAACCAGTCTTCAGACTGAAGACCAAAACATCAACAAAACAGCTTACTTTCTTCAACAGTGTGATATGCTTAATGTCTTGCAAGATTAGGTCCCGTATTCAAGATAAATAAGTGCCAAATTTTAGTCGTTTCATCTTGAATTATGTTTCCTACTGTTTCCCGAAAGTAATGAAGGCTACTGCCTTCAACACATTCCTCCGCTGATTCCTGCCCCATCGTTGCCCGGTAAGAGGTTTCTTTCCCTATTTAATAGTCTCGACGTGCATTAGACATTACTCTATGCGGCCATCATAACAGTCTGTACCATGTGGCACTGGTAGTTCTACGGTGATCATAAAATCTCCACGCAGTGGGTAACCTAACATCGTTGGTGTCAGTGTGCACGACCATAGCTCGTGGTCTAGTGGATAGCCGGCACGGTAGCTCAGCGTGTTCGGTCAGAGAGGCCCTCTGTAATAATAATAATAATAATAATAATAAAAACTGAGTAAACGAATCAAGGATGAACTTAAACGGATGTCTTGTGACGTCCGCTCAGACCACATGTAACGAATAACACCGAATAAAATAATGAAAGATAAAGTGGCATGCGCTGCTGCCTCTGGATCACGGGGTCCCAGCCGGCCGCGGTGGCCGTGCGGTTCTAGGCGCTCCAGTCCGGAGCCGCGCTACTGCTACGGTCGCAGGTTCGAATTCTGCCTCAGGCATGGGTGTGTATGGTGTCCTTAGGTTAGTTAGGTTTAAGTAGTTCTAAGTTCTAGGGGACTGATGACCACAGCAGTTGAGTCCCATAGTGCTCAGGGCCATTTGAACCATTTGAACGGGGTCCCCAGTTCGATTCCCGGCCGGGTTGGGGATTTTCTCTGCCCGGAGACTGGGTGTTTGTACTGTCCTCATCATTTTATCATCATCATTCGTGACAGTGGCTAGATTGGGCTGCTTAATAATTGGATTGTGTAGAAACTGGGACTTTGTATGGGCGTTGATGACCGCGTACTTGAGCCCCTCACAAACCATCATCATCGTCATAATCAGCCTGCGCAAAAATTTGTTGACCACGTTTATGTAGCTTGATAAGGTATCTAAAATTTCTGTCAAGTCTGCTGCTGATGACAACAAAAAGCTGTGTTGTATGAAAAGGGATGTTTCGGGAAAGTTTATCAGTAGGGTAGGCTGTTTTGCCTTGGAATACTTTCCAGACAACCTGTACCACATTGCAAATATATTTTCTTATTGCTTTTTTAAGTAAAGGCATTACCTGCAGTCTTGTTCTTAAATTACAAAAGTTGTTCCGAAAGTAAGTATTCCCCTAAAGCTAAAAAAATATTCTTAAGTTACTACATGGTCTTGTTCAGTCTGTCGAAATTTAAAAGCGATGCAATCGAGAAAATCTTCCTCTTATTGTATTTAACAGTTTGTCTGCTAAATTAGTGCTCTACAACATACAAATAATCAGTAAGTTAAATCAAATAAATTATAAACGTTATCAAAAACATATTTACAGTTAAATGCATTTTTAAATAGATGTTACTGGAAATTCACAAATGTTTACATTATTAAGACAGGTAAAATTTTTACAAGTTTAAAGAAACTCAGTTAATATTCAGACATCACATGTTCCGTGGTAAAAACACATCCGTCCTTTGACAATATAAGGCAGCGTACGACCGAGTAAGTCCGCACGTTTTGTTACTAGTTTCAAAATTATATTAAATTTCTGTTCGCTATAAAATTCTGAGGTTGAGGAATTAACAATATCTTGCAAATAGATTTAATATATTATACAGCACTTAAATGTGCGTAGAAGTAAAAATATTTACAGCTGCTGCACAAAAGACAATCTCGTGTCTCACGTCTCACAACAGCAAAAACAACAGAAATTATCAGAAACTGCTTATGGAGTTATGTAGCCTGTATTACTTCTTGTGGTTTGCTGTAAAACTGACCGCTAGCTCAAACATCAACCTGAAACCATCATGTGTTCCTAGATACACTACCCTCGGAATACAACACTATCTGGAAATTTAACTATTATTAGCAACTCGTAAGAGCTATGCTTTATATATATCTTCCATGGTAACGTACCGGAATAAGAATGAGTCTTACCGAACATGCGGGTGTTTGACAGGAATACTGAACTACCAAAAACACATTATCGTTGTTAATACGGTGCAGAAAAACCGTTGTCATTCGAAACAGCTTCCAGTCGTCTTAGAACGGATAAATAGAGTTCCTATATGGTTTTCAAGGGAATATTGTACAGTCCGCCTGCAAAACAACAGCAAGCTCACGTAATGGTGATGCATGTGAATAGCCATCACGTACCCTACTCTCTAAAGTAGACTATATGACCTCAACGATACTGAGTTGCTGGTGACTTCGGTGGCCAGGGTAGATGCAAAAGTTCATCCTTGCACTCCTGTACGACGCGAGCAGTGTGAACAGGGTCTGTGTCGTCTTGGAACGCAGAATCACCATTGGTGAATAAACATCGTACTATGTGGGAAACCTATTCAGCCGAAATGGCAACATAACGCTTGACAGTACGAAGACCTCGCAGAGTATGCGTGGGTACATGGGACACCATGATACGGCTGCCCAAATTATCGAACACCCGCTGTATTTCTCTCTACTGAGGTAAACACCGTCAGAAGTTAGAAACAGCATGAATCAAAGCACATCCGACCAAACGACTTTCTTCCATTACTCCACAGTCTAAGTTTTATGACCTCGAAACCACGTTTTCCTCTTACGGAAACAGGTCTGTGGCTTTGGAATTCCAGTTCTCCGCGCAGTTCCCAGGTTACGGAGCTCCTTCGTGTCGTTTTCGAGCTGACGGGATTCGCGAGTGCGACATTCGGTTCTGCATTGACTTTTCGTCACAATCCTCCACAATGACCACTTATCACTCAAAATACAGTTTGGTCCTCTTGATCACATACCAGACGATGTTTTACTGATTGACCTATATACTGCGTAAATATTGGATTCGCTGAATCTAGAAGCACTGAACATTGCGGCTACTTTGTTTATGGAAACACCCATTACACGAACCCAATATTTTGACTACGTTCGAATTCACTTCATAGTGCACTCACAAACACACAGACCGCTTTTATGACCACTACTGATACTTGTAACGCGTCGGGGTCATCGCAAATGTGCCGTTAGTGGTCAAATAGAACAGCGCAGCCTGCAAGCTTGGCTAGCATCTGCATTTATGTTCTGGTACGCATTTCTTTTTTTCGAACCAGTCCACATGGAAAACCAGTTATAGAAACTGTAGCGATGAAGTCTGTCAACAATCGCTAAGCTCCGAATGAACTCCTAATTGTGTCTGGTTAAGCTGTAATTCACAAGTTTGCCATGATTGTTTTGTTCCCCTTTCCACCAATGTCACTGTTGCCGGGAAACCAACGTAATAGCTTGTGTGAACATTATAGATGCAATGTGTATAGTGTCGTTATTTCCTAAAGTGAACGTATTCTTGCATCTGTATACACAATCAGTGGAGATGAACCATGTGACGATGACACGTATTCAATCTCTTGCAGTTTCAAATATTCACATGTTATAAATCACCAATATACTTCACGTGTACATAAGAAAACGGAAATGCAAACATGGCTGAACACCCGGAAGTACAACCTGAATCAATCACAACGAGAAAACCTGAAAGATTGCATAACATCATATTACTAAAGTGATACTGTTTTATGAGTACATTCTGTTTTCCCAATGTTTCTCTTGTAAGTGGACAAAGGCCGAAATTTTTATCGTGGACTTTAGTAATTAAAATTTTAACAGCCACACACGACAATGATGTATTTTAAAAATTAAAAATGAAAGAAGAGCAGCTGAAGATTGACGTAAATTCAACCTCAGTGAGGAGGATTAGGTGTACATATTTCTCACGGTTGTTGTTCTAAACAGTTGTATTACCTTTCATTGGTCTGTGGAGTCACCTCGCCTTCCCTATTGTGTGTTACCTGTATCTCTGAAGTCTAAGTAAATGACTAGGCAGCTTTCGGAGATGTGGGGCGGAAAAAACACAAGCATTTTCAAGCAGAAACATGGGCTCACTGAGCAAAGCACCGCGTGGGGCGTACGAAAGCACGTGTCAGTTTACGACGTCGTAATCCCGTGAGTGTATGCTGGATCATAAACTGTCGTGCAGTATCCAGCGAATGCTGCCCGTGAGAGACAACTACTGATTTAACCCGATAGGAACTGACATTCAGATTATTAAAAGTGAAGGAGAAATAGGTCCTCGGGGACTCCGGATGAGCGTTTAGTCGAATGTCGTCTAAGTGTCTCGTACTATCAGCCCGTGCCTCTCTGGGGATTACCGCATGGATTAGAAATTACGGCGAGCTGATCAGGCGCATAACTTAAGTCCGTCAGAAAAAACCTAAAACCAAGAGCACTGCAGGTCGTCCATTAGCAACAACCTCATCACACTAATGTACTAATGACATATGAAGGGCTTATTTCAATAGTGGTACAAGTCCATTTTTGTTGATATTGAGCCGGCCGGAGTGGCCGTGCCGTTCTAGGCGCTACAGTCTGGAACCGAGCGACCGCTACGGTCGCAGGTTCAAATCCCGCCTCGGGCATGGATGTGTGTGATGTCCTTAGGTTAGTTAGGTTTAATTAGTTCTAAGCTCTAGCCGACTGATGACCTCAGAAGTTAAGTCGCATAGTGCTCAGAGCCATTTGAAACTTTTTTTTTTATATTGTGGTACAGATTCCTAAAGTTAAATGAGCGCTGAAAAATCCGCATTTGAGATACCAGAAATATTCAAACATATGGCTTCTTCTAGAGATGAACCTTTCTTTCAGTTTGTTTGGCTCATTAATTTCAGAAGCATTATAGGCGGAAAAGTGGAGGTAATGGACTTTTAATACTATTGAAATAAGCCCTTCATATAGGACTGCAGTTTTACGGGGACTTGTTGGAAGCTAATGCCTCTGAAGTTCTTATGTGAGAACTCTTAAAACGATTTAAATAAAACAGACGCTGCTATAATTCTACATCTTTATTCTTCACGTCTATGTATTTATTTTACAACATAGCCACCCTTGCAACTAACACGTTTCTCCCAATGACAGACGATGTTTTTGGTACCGTCACTGTACAATGTTTGACTTTATTGACGCAGTCACAACCTCACATTTCCTTGCACCACTTCATCACAGTGAAGTCCTGGAACTCCAAGGTATTCTTTCGATTTTGGAAACAGATGAAAATTAGATTCAACGAAGTCCGAATTATTTGGAAAATGATCAGTGACAGTGGATCGAATGAACTGAAGGCTGAAGCAGTGGGTGCTCCCTGTGGACGAACTCTTCGAATTCTAAAATCGATTACGTTACGTTGTTTATCAACCACCGACTAAATTGCGTTACACAGAGCCGTGTTACACGCTGCAATTCGGAGTCCACTATCAGCAAATTACTTCAAATATGTATAGATGATAAGGATGCAGGATGACAGTCACATTTGTGTTATTTGGAAAGCTTTAAGAATTTTCACATAAAAAAATTCTGAGGCTTTGCTTTTCAGAACTACCTCGTGGAATTAAAGATTTAAGAATTAAGGCCACAATTCGTAAACAAACATTGCTGTTTGTGAGTTCTTTCGAATGATTTAGAAACAACTCTGTTTACAATGTCCCCGTTAATACGTAACGTGACATGTAAATATAATTGTAGTAAAGCGATCATATAATGTCATTTTGAACATACAGGTTGTAAGAACACAATTTTATTCAAATTAAGTTCTGCTTTAACTCGCACGACTTTTAATCATATGTTAAAATAAACTGAACAAAGTTTCTGGCGATGGCCAAAGTACAAAGGATACGAAATAAAACAAAAAAACTAACGGTAAAAGAGCCAATGGTGTCCATGTGTAGTCCTCACGGTTGGATGAAATGCTGCATTCGTCTCTTCAATGACATACGAATTCTTTCACGTACTCCCATATCATCACTGAAAGCTTAAAAAGACTACAATTTGCCGCTGCAAATCTTCAATCCTATTAGCAGAAGCGCTGCACACTGTACGTCTGAGTTGGCTCCAAGCAGAAAAATTCAGATTTAGGTTAGACGATCTATGAGGCCACGGTACATGCAGTGCATTATAAGTCAATGAGATTATTATTTAAGTCACTATATTCTGACAACACTTTTTCCTTCATCACTTTATCATCTGCTGATTGCATAGATCAAAATGTTCGAAAAGATTACCAAACAGTGCCTCACTGCATGATTTATAATTTTTGCTTTTTATTTTGCGTGCAATGGCTTCTATTACGAGGGCTCCTTTACTTTTTCAACATCCGATCTCATGCGAAACCAAAACTGCAGTAAAACTCCGGTGTATGTTTGAGCATATGCATTCTCAACGTCTCTAGTATGGCCAAAGATCGACTCATGTTGCAGTTTTCGTCTATGATTGCAAAGCGAGCACGTAAAGACGCTTAGAACAGCAGAGTTTCTCTCTAAATGGGAAATACTTGTATTTATTCAGCCACATCATGTAAAAGTGATGTGTTTCCTTCTGCTTCACAGTGCTCGGCCTCACACTACAGGTGCAACGATGAGGTTTTTGCGGCGTTTTAGACGTGAAGCGATTAGCACCAACCATACAGCCCGGACTTCGCTCCCACTGACTTTCATTTCTTCACTCTCATGAACCGCTAGCCACGAGGAAAGCATTTTGGCACCGACAGTGTGCTACAGACCAGGGTAGGGAATCTTCCGAGAGCACATGTGGCTGCCCACTCTGACGAAAGTGTTGGAAAGTCGGGAAGTTGGTACCACACTACAACCAATGTTTGAAGTCGGAGCAGTGACTTTGTAGAACAGAATCTGGAAGGTATAGCTACATGTTGCCAATAAAACATGTTGGAATTTTATTATAGTTCCCATTTTGCTACCTATTGGAGGTTGAAAAAAGTAGCCCTCTTAAAAGTTGAGGAAATAAATTAATAGTAATAACTATCGGCTCACAGAAAACTACACGGCTTTCAGTTTGTAATCCTTATTTCATTATGGGAAAACTTACTTCATTCAAATTCGACATAAAGCAATAAAGAAAGTTATGGGGTTATGCCTATTACAACTGTAAAAATTCGCTTACTCTATAGTTATAACACAAAAACAAGTAATTCACAATACCTTCCATCCAGTTGCTAGATTTTACATCACGACAAAACCTTGGTACCCTATGCTTTCAAAATTTCGGTAAGTCTCTAGTGTCACAAAATTCTGGTAATTTTACATGACTCAGGATACGTGGCAGCGAGAATTTCTATGAAAGAAGCTACACAAAAGCAAAAAATCGCTGCACAAAGATACAGTCCAGTTACAAAACATGTGTAAATTAGATACACCCTTTTTCCATATGTGCGAATGCATTTATACTCCAAGTGCGTGACAGGCACGAATCCGAAAACAAATTCAGCAATTTTGTAGGTTTTAACCCGCTGAAATATGCTCCTGTCGTGATACGAAAAAGGCTTATATGCTTCCCTCCCCCCTCCACTAAAAGAGTCTGACACGAAAGTATGGAACCAGCTGTTTTTACAGAGAACGTTCTACAGCCTTCCACCCAGTCTTTCTGTACAGAGAAGCTTTCATACTCAACATCTCCGCCTCACTGCCACTGTCTATATAAGCCTCTTTCCCAATGTCCCCTTCTTCTCCCATTTTCAATTTCTCCTGTCTCTCTTAGTGTCACTTTCTTAATCGCATTCCCGCGATCTTCTTTACGACTGGCTCTTTCTCTGCCAATTTCACTCCATCTCTGTCCCGCTGTCTTTCTTCCATTCTTTCCCTTTCCAGTTGCGACTGTCCCTTTCTTTCTCACTTACAGTCTGCTGTGTTTCTCTTCCACCATCATTGTCTCCTGGACTGTGCGGCTGGTCCCGGTGGAGTTTCGAGTCCTCCCTTGGGCATGGTTGTTTGTGTTTCTCCTTAGGATAATTTAGGTTAAGTAGTGTGTGAGCTTAGGGACTGACGACCTTAGCATTTTCCCATTAGATTTCACACACGTTTGAACATCATTGTCTCCTCTCCACGTATGACCTCAGAGATGGTTCGATCGATTTTTTGAGTCATGTACTGGGAAACATTAACACGTGGGTGTAGAGGATGGGGAAATACTTTCGTGTGACGTGTGAAATTTCTTCAGTCTGTGGTGGTGGCAGGGGTGGGACGACGGGGGTGTGGGGAGTAGATACGGTTTCCCTACCCTCTAAGCCTATGTGTGGTCTCCACTCACCTCTCTTTTCATTTCCATTGTCTGCTATCTCTTTTGCTCCCACTACTATTACATCCACCTCATTTTCTCTTTTGCTGCCACTCTATGTCACTGACCATCAGTATATCCTCTGCAATACTGTCTTTGGCCCTCAGTGCAACTGTCTTCATCCCTTTCTCTTTCTCTTTCACTGCCATTTCCTCCGTCTGCCTCTACTCTCTTTCTCTCGTACTGGCACTGTCACCTCTCTTCTCCTCTGCCACTCTCTGCTATTTTCTTCCGGCACAAAAAGCGCGAATCAGTTTGTATGCTAAATCTTTAGTCAGAGAGGCAAAATGGGGATTGGGGCAGCTGGTGCCTCACATTCCTGTCAGAGTCTTCCAAAAAGGAGTTTTTTAGCCTTTCTAGGGGTCCAGTTGAAGCATTTTTCAGCTATTTCCCTTCTTTCCCCTGATATAGCATAGTGTGCTGCTTACATAAAACATTTGTGTAGGTCAGGAAGGGTCTGACAGCTATTTATATACTTCGAAACATTTACATACTTTGTCAAATGTAAACAACATATAAGTTCGCACAATACAAGGTTAACAAAAAATCGTCTCTCGTCCAACGCAAATTCACATTAAACTACTTTAAATAAAATTGCAAAAAATTCTTATGCTACACCTACAGCACCTGAAAAATCCGGTGACTGATTTGCCCACGTAAAGAATTTCACATGACAGAATAATATTTTGTAAGGTGCTTATGCGATCATGTACCACTGAAAAATTTCAAGGTCAAGACCGCTTTATAGGCGTGAATTGCCAATTATACAGAGACAGGGTGCCATAAATTTTTATTGGTAAGAAAAAAACAACAAAAACACAGTTTGTTGATCTCGGAATCCTTGCGATGGCTCAAAAACCCTTGCCGTATGTGCACTACGTCAGTTACAATTACCTCGCACCTCAGAACGGATACTACGTGGGTATTTAACATGCATAAATACGGTAACCTCTCGATCCCCGTGAAAAACAAAGGTACAGAAAAAAGTTTCAAGATTCTCCGACAAAAACATCATAAAAGTATGTGGTTAAAATTTGATGATTTCCGAAGAACAGAAATTATAGAAGGTGCCATCCCAAAAACTGGTAGTTTTGGTACCCAAACAGTGAATTTTCGTAGTTTTCTCATGAACCGCCCAGGAAAACATGACCCTTTTATAAGTCCTCTTATGCCCATTATAGACCACATCTACTGCATAAAGCCTCCTGGTTAGCACAATTTGCCTGGGCTGGAGGAAGTGTGTAATGTTTAAAATTTGAAGCCGGCTGCAGTAAGCCCTTCGATTCAAAAGCAACACAAATAATCGATAGGTTAGAGGCTGTACAAAATACCTGACTCCTTATCTGTGAGGATAATAGGACCAGAGATATGACCCTCTGAAAAATAGTATTTCGCGCGCGGCCTTTTGGAATTCGTTGGTGTCGAGCTCTATCGTGCACTTGCTTGTATCAGCCACCTACTACCTCTCTTTCAAAACAACTGCCGAACGAGCAAATAAAATATGGCGGCTACTAGTAAGACGTGCCATCGCAGTGAGTGCTAACTAACGTGACAACGTACGAGGGGCGTTCAGAAAGTAAGCTCCGATCGGTCGCGAAATGGAAACGACTACGAAAATCCGATAAAGCTTTGCACAGATGTGTTGGGTAGTGTCTCTAGTATAACCCCCGTTAGCATCACGTCGCTCTTCTCATTTCTGAGCTCGCAGTGAGTGCGTAAAGATGTCTAGAAAATAGTGTCTGCCGCCAAGTACGAGGGCCTGGTGAGAAATTTCGCCTGAAGCTATGCAGCTAACATTACATAACTGTCGTGCTGTTTCGTCTTCACGACAATTCTCAGTCGCATTCTGCAGGGGCAATGAAGGTGCTCCTGCATCGTTTTCAAATGGAAATGTTAGATTACCCACAATACAGTCCGCAATTGTCTCCCCCTGAGTTTCATCTCTGGTCACATGAACCGCTGTCTTAGAAGACAACATTTTGACACAGACAACGAGGTGTAGGCCAGCGTGGAGAATTGGCGGAAAGCACTGGCGGCTGCCTTCTATGATGAGGCTATTGAAAAGTTGGTACAACGCTATGACAAAAGTCTAAGTCAGAACGGCGACTACGTAGAGAAGTAGCTGAAAGGTGTAGCTAATTGTTACAAGTAAAACATTTCTGATGTTCACTGTGGTTTCAATTTGGCAATCAATCGGAGCTTACTTTCTGAACAGGCCTCGTATTTTGTATCTATTTACTCTCTGTCGCGGTCACCAGTGAGAACGCCCGGGACAGGCAGCAGTGGACCTGTGGCGAGCACGCTGTCACATCTTAGGATCTGGGGTGTCCACCTATTACTTGCCACGATGACCGTTTCATCAGGCGCTCACCCCACTCTCGGTTCGCCGTTTTCCATTAGCAACGCTCGGCGATCCGCAGAGGGCGAATTGCAATCGTCCACAAGGATTCCTCGGCGATAACAAACAGTGGCCAACAGCAGCTGCCGCGGTCGAAAGGGGAAGCGGAGAAAAGCTGCAAGAAAGGCGAGGCTAAACGCAATCTCGCCTGATGAGAAAATGAGCGGGATTTGCAGGGAGGGCCACCAGCGCCGCACCCAGGGGGCGGAGGGGGAGGAGGGGAGGCGGGAATTGGCCATCGAGCAACAGACTCCAGCGGCCGCGGTAGCTGCCGCCGAAGAGGTGGAGATTGCAAGAGTTGCAGCCGACCCGTCGGAAGTGGGGAGCTGTCTGCAGTGCAGTTTTTTATGGACACAAGTTTCGTATTTGATGGGTCTGGGCAGCCAAACGAAGTTGAAACAACTGCTTTCGGTCACACAAAAATGACGTGATTGGGCATAGCTTTCTTAAGCAAGTTTGTCTTCAGAATGCAATTTGACTCTTTGGAAGGGAAGAAATTAGAAATCAGATTAGGACTTAAAGTCTCGCCGATTACGATTTTAGAAGGAGCGGAGCATAATCTAGCTTTAGAGAGATATTGGGAAATAAATGCATGTGTTATTTTCCAGTGAACAGTTACATCATTATTTGATTTTATCCATAAAGGGTATGAGGTCGTGGGTGTAGAAATCAGGGTTAGAACGTCGGCTCAACCTCCTATTTACAACGTAAAAACCACTACAATTTACGCGTATCCAAAATGAAGCCTTGTGACAAACGTCTACGGGCGACCAATATAAAACAATAACCAGAGCAGTAAAAATGATAAAATCAGGATAAATTGGCTTATGACTCGCGCAATGAGGGTTGCGTACAAACTCGATTATATTAACATAGGGTTCATCATTTCCGGGAATCGAAATTTTCTACGATCTTTGCCTGTTATCAGTATCGAGCCTGGCAAAATCTACATCTATACGGATACTTTGCAAATCCCATTTAAGTGCCTGCAGAGGATTCGTCGAATCACTTTAGCAATTCTCTATTATTCCAATCTCGTATAGGGCGCGGAAAGAACAAACACATATATCTTTGCGTAAGAGCTCTGATTTCCCTTATTTTATCATGTTGATCGATTCTTCCCTTGTACGTTGGTGTCAACAAAATATTCTCACCAAGTTTGTGATTGGAATTTCGTGAGAAGATTCCGCCGAAACGAAAAACGCCTTTGTATTAATAATATCCACCCGAAATCCTGTATCTTTCCAGTCACACTCTCTCTCCTATCTCGCAATAATACAAAACGTGCTGCCCTTCTTTGAACTTTTTCGATACACTCCGACAACCCTATCTGCTAAGGATGCCACCCGGCGCAGCAGTATTCTAAAAGAGAACGGAAAAGCATAGTGTAGACAATTTCCTTAGTAGGTCTGTTACATTTTCTAAGTGCCCCGACAATTAAACGCACTCTTTGGTTAGCCTTCCCCTCAAATTTTTCTATGTCTTCCTTCCAATTTAAATTGTTTGTAACTAATTACTAGGTATTTAGTTGAATTTACGGCCTTCAGATTTGAGTGATTTATCGTCTAACCGAAGCTTGACGAATTCTTCTCAGCACTCATGTGATGACCTTACACTTTTCGTTATTTATGGTCAACTGCCAATTTTCGCACCATTCAGATTTCTTTTCCAAATCATTTTGCAACTCGTTTTGATCTTCTTTCATTTGTTATTCATTTTTCTGTCTGTCCGTCTGTTAAGACCCCTTTTTCCCAAGAATGTGTAGACGTATCGACTTGACGTTTATATCACATTCTGAGGACTACGGTCTCTCTTCGAAGTAAAGCATTTAAGATTCTAAGTCAGTGATATCAAAAGAAACAGCCATTTATGTCACAAATTTCGATTTAGATATGGAGATACTATCAAAAACAGATGTGTATGGTTCTTAAGCATGGAGCTAATGCATGAGCATACTCTGAAAGGAACCTAATTGGTATACAGCTGGAGCAGATGACTTGCATTTATTAAGTGATTTAAGTTGCTTCACTGCTCCGAAGATATTTACTTCTACGTTATTCACGTCGACAGCTATTCTCGATTCGAATTCTACAACATTTACATCGTCTTCTTTTGTGAAGGCATTTCGGAAGACTGTGTTTAGTAACTCTGCTTTGGCAGCACTGTTTTTGATAGTACCTCCATATTAAAATAAAAATTTGTGACATAAATGGCTGTTTCTTTTGATAATATTGACGTAAAAGCTCAAATGCATTACTCCCAAGAATGTGATATAAGCGTCAAGTCGACCCGCCTACACATTCTTGGGAAAAAATGGTCTTAACAGACGGACAGACAGAAAAACGAACAACAAATGAATGTAATTACAAATCGGCAATTTCCGGATTTCTTCCCTTTCTTGTACTGTGAAACCTTTCTTATAGGCAAATGTCATCATTCTAGGTCAACGAGAAGTACCCTATAGGTATTGAATGAGTTTGCAAGTATCAAAATACGTGCATTGACTTAGAACCTAAAATTTTTTACGTAGCCAAGGGACTATAGAGCTTAGTACGTGGCACTGATATAAAGTTGATAATCCACCCATTCCCGATAAAAAATATTCTTAACAGTCCGACAGACAGACGTACAGACGAACGGACAACGAAGTGAACCAGTCGAGGTACGGAACCCAAAAGCAACTTGCCTACTTCGTTTGGTTGTGGTGCAAAGAACACAGAGGCGCTTTTCGGTTTTACTGTTTCAAGAAGACAGCCATAACCACACATCTTCAAGAATTTGGTCAACACACGTTTGTAATTGAAGAAAATCTCGCAATTTTACATATGTAAGATAAAGGCAAGAAACTAGATACATTGAAACAATTAGAGATTGCCTTACGTAGCGTGGAAGAGAGTAATCAATATACACTGGTGTCCAAAATTAAAGCAACAAACTGCTATTTCCCTGTCACAAGTCTAATTCATAATATAATCATACAAACTCTCGGCAGATGTCCGTACGATCGTGTTCTGCACGGGAAATGGAATTCCAGTCAACGGATAATCACGCCATCCATGACTTCAGGGTACCTATGAAGCAGGGTAGTGTTTGCAGGGTAGTCCCATATCCATAATCGCAGTGTGCACAGTCACAAACGGTGCAGTATGACACAAAGAAGACGCCTACAGACTCTCTGCTGCGAAGGGCCGTAGGAGGAATGGAAGCAGGGAAGTCGCAAACTGATGTGGCCAGATTTCTTAGTGTGAATCGTTGTGTTGTTTCTCGGGGGAAGCTACAGTTTAGAGAGACCGAAATTGCATCCCGGAGACCAGGACGGGGACGATCACGTATGACATCAGGAGTGCACTGTTGTATGGCTGTAATGACACGATGGTACCGCCTTAGTAATGCACTGCAACTGGCATCTTATCTCTCAGAACCCCTGGTCGTGTTGTATCGAGGAAAACAATGTACAGAATGCTTCATCACAGTGGCCCTTATTGTTGGCAACCTACTATAAGCTTACCTCTGGCGTGTCTTCAAAATGGGAACGTCTACGGTGGTTCAAAATGGTTCAAACGGCTCTGAGCACTATGGGACTTAACATCTGAGGTCATCAGTCCCCTACAACTTAGAACTACTTAAACCTAACCAACATAAGGATATCACACACATCCATGCCCGAGGCAGATTGCGAACCTGCGACTGTAGCCCTATGGTGAGGTCGTCAAAATGCCACCTAGGCCGTCGAACACAGGGCCAATTTTATTTTCACAGATGAGTCCCAATTTCGTCTGGATAGTGATTCTGGACGGATTCGCCTCTGGAGGGTGACCCAAACATTGTGTAAAGGGACCGATACCGAGGAGGGTTCTTAATGGTGTGGGCAAGGATTGTGTTGAACACTCGAACTCCTCTTTATGAAATTATACAGGTGAATAGCAAGATTAAACTGCTGTCAGGTACAGTGAGGAGAGCTTGGGATCTCACGCCCAGTTGTCGTGAGGCACTGAGGGCCCAAACTTCGCACTGATGGACGATAATGCTCGACCTTACTGAGCACAGGTGGCTGCTGTTTTTCTGGAAATGGAAGACATTGCGATCATGGCTTGACCCGCTCACTATCCCGATTTAAATCCCATAGAACATGTTTGGGATGCGCTAGGGAGACTTGTTGGATCACGTCAGCGTCCACCAACAACTTTCCAAGACTTGCGAGCCGCTCTGCAGGAAGAATGGGCGTTATTGCCACAACATGAGATTGATGATGTCATTCACCGCATGTTCCGTCGTTGTCAGGCGTGAATTGCTGCCAGAGGTGGTCAGACCCATACAAAGCACACAAAATAGTTGTCAGAATGTGTGTGCAAATCGGTTAAGTTGGAAAAAGCAGGAACATTTTTGTCTACCGTTACGGATGTTGCAACTCATTATGTTCTGTATTCTTTACACTGTTTCCACTTTATTATCACCTGTCTATACTGTTTTGTGGCGAAATGAACGCAACCTTGCAAAATTTCAGATTGTTGCTTCAAATTTGGACAACATAGTATTAAAGCTACAGCACACATGACCCAAGTAACTTTTTTCAGAAACTTAGCAGGTGTTTTCCAATATCTGTAATTATTTATCGTCTTTGCTGTATACCGTAAGCTTTACGCTCGTATCATAATTTGAATTTCTGGGCCACACGACATGGTTCTACACTCCTGGAAATTGAAATAAGAACACCGTGAATTCATTGTCCCAGGAAGGGGAAACTTTATTGACACATTCCTGGGGTCAGATACATCACATGATCACACTGACAGAACCACAGGCACATAGACACAGGCAACAGAGCATGCACAATGTCGGCACTAGTACAGTGTATATCCATCTTTCGCAGCAATGCAGGCTGCTATTCTCCCATGGAGACGATCGTAGAGATGCTGGATGTAGTCCTGTGGAACGGCTTGCCATGCCATTTCCACCTGGCGCCTCAGTTGGACCAGCGTTCGTGCTGGACGTGCAGACCGCGTGAGACGACGCTTCATCCAGTCCCAAACATGCTCAATGGGGGACAGATCCGGAGATCTTGCTGGCCAGGGTAGTTGACTTACACCTTCTAGAGCACGTTGGGTGGCACGGGATACATGCGGACGTGCATTGTCCTGTTGGAACAGCAAGTTCCCTTGCCGGTCTAGGAATGGTAGAACGATGGGTTCGATGACGGTTTGGATGTACCGTGCACTATTCAGTGTCTCCTCGACGATCACCAGTGGTGTACGGCCAGTGTAGGAGATCGCTCCCCACACCATGATGCCGGGTGTTGGCCCTGTGTGCCTCGGTCGTATGCAGTCCTGATTGTGGCGCTCACCTGCACGGCACCAAGGCAGAAGTGACTCTCATCGCTGAAGACGACACGTCTCCATTCGTCCCTCCATTCACGCCTGTCGCGACACCACTGGAGGCGGGCTGCACCATGTTGGGGCGTGAGCGGAAGACGGCCTAACGGTGTGCGGGACCGTAGCCCAGCTTCATGGAGACGGTTGCGAATGGTCCTCGCCGATACCCCAGGAGCAACAGTGTCCCTAGTTTGCTGGGAAGTGGCGGTGCGGTCCCCTACGGCACTGCGTAGGATCCTACGGTCTTGGCGTGCATCCGTGCGTCGCTGCGGTCCGGTCCCAGGTCGACGGGCACGTGCACCTTCCGCCGACCACTGGCGACAACATCGATGTAATGTGGAGACCTCACGCCCCACGTGTTGAGCAATTCGGCGGTACGTCCACCCGGCCTCCCGCATGCCCACTATACGCCCTCGCTCAAAGTCCGTCAACTGCACATACGGTTCACGTCCACGCTGTCGCGGCATGCTACCAGTGTTAAAGACTGCGATGGAGCTCCGTATGCCACGGCAAACTGGCTGACACTGACGGCGGCGGTGTACAAATGCTGCGCAGCTAGCGCCATTCGACGGCCAACACCGCGGTTCCTGGTGTGTCCGCTGTGCCGTGCGTGTGATCATTGCTTGTACAGCCCTCTCGCAGTGTCCGGAGCAAGTATGGTGGGTCTGACACACCGGTGTCAATGTGTTCTTTTTTCCATTTCCAGGAGTGTACATCATCTACGCTTCTTCTGTATCTAGCTGATTTCACATTTGAATTCATGGAAAGTTGACAAGCATTAGTTCTGCGTTTGTCTGCGGTATATGGCTTTGAGGAGGATACACTGCCTATGCTAGCATAGGGATATGATTCTCGCGCTGTCAGTAGCTATGGACCACATATGTCATTACATTTTTGAGTTACGTACGTTAGTAGGTATAAATGGCACCGTTATAGGATCACTTTCTTTTGACTCCGTCTGTCTGTCCGGCCAATTGTTAAAAATCCCATTTGTCAGGAATGAGTAGACGTATCAAATTGAAATTTGTGCCACACACTAAGGTCTACGTGTCCGTGGAGCCTGTAAGTCAATGCAATCAAAAGATACGACCATTCATGTCACATATTCTGATACTCGTGAACTTACTCATCAAAACCTGTGCGGTATTACCCGTTGACCTACAATCATGAAATTTGGTAGAATGCAAGCTTTCAATGTAGAAATAAAGATAAATATTGGAAATTTGTTAACTTGTAATTACAAAACAAAACAAAATATTTATGGGTGCCATTTGTTATCCGGTTTCAGATTTTAATACATTGTCGAAAGCTTTGCAGCTCTCGGGGCCAATACATTACCTGTATCGTTGTCGATAACTGGCAAAAATTGATGAGATTCTCGATTCCTGGGAGAGAGAAACTGTCTATATACATATAATTAAGTGTGTACGGAATACTCAGAAACCGAGTCCTACTCGTACCTTGCCAGTTTTAACATATGGCGTTGATGTGAATGTGGATACACATCTTTAGAAGACACGAACTCAGGGGCTGCAGCCACATTGTTTTATTATTTTATTGCTGTTTTTATGTTTTATATTCATTCATCTTATAGGTTTCTAGTACAGTAACACTGAAGATGAAGAGTTAACCTCCGAAATTCCTAAAGGATAGTGTTATTTACAATGTTAATAGATGGTTATGCAGCATGTTAACATCGATTACACCATTCTCTTTAAGTGATTCACAGCGGTCTCGCAAATCCAAAACCCTGATGGCGGGATGGCGATTTGAGCCATCGTGGTGCTGAAGCCGGCCGGGGTGGCCAAGCGGTTCTAGGAGCTACAGTCTGGAACCGCGCGACCGCTACGCTCACGGGTTCGAATCCTGCCTCGGGCATGGATGTGTGTGATGACCTTAGTTTAGTTAGGTTTAATTAGTTCAAAGTTCTAGGGGACTGATGACCTTAGAAGTTAAGTCCCATAGTGCTCAGAGCCATTTGAACCATTTTTTGTGGTGCTAAGGGCAGTCGAATTCCTCACCACCGTACAAACTACATCGGTGTCTCTTTTGATGACGTAAATTTAGTATTACATACTTCATCCTTTAATAGATGGACGTTTATTCCCGTTATATTAAAATATGTTGTATTGTTTCTTGAACGCAGTCATTTTCCGACGTAAGCGGCTTTATTTTGAAATAAAAGTTTTATTTCATATTGACTTTGACGCCATTAATAGTATAGGCATGTCATTTTAATGTTTTCCATATTTAGGTTGTTATTATGCACTTAAGTTCGAAGAAGTGCTAAGTTGCATGATAATGCATCGTCCATATGCTGTAACTGGCTGTGGGAGTATTACACGTAGCCGATCGTCGTGGCGGAAGTGGAACTGCAATAAACAAACCTTGGTATCACACATACATTTGAACAAACTTTGTGACGGGGCCATTCTCCAGTATTCATATTACACGATAATCCTGACTGAATTTTATCTGATAAATTGCTCCCCATGTACATAGTAAAAAATTGTGAAGTCCCCGTTCCTCCTCATTTTACAGTTTCTCATGTAGCAGATAAAGTTTCGTGAGGTTCTGAAATTTATCCTTCCTTTATGAACTGACAGAAATGAAGCAAAAATAATATTTTGAAATCTTTATTGACTTCCTAAAAGAAAAGAATATATATCATCTCCAGACAGCGCCAAGAAATAAATCAATAGAGTCGAACTCTCAACACCAATTATGTATTTCAACAATACATTAAAAAACCGAACGATACAACCTTTGTACATAGCTATTATCATACCATTCTGAAAACCTGAATTGTAAATTGTTTGTAAATATATAAATGTCACTGGAGTGAAGTGTGCTGTTAGACGAACACAAGTGCAAGTAAAAAATTACACAGAATAATTGAGTTTTGAAAAACTTGAAGCAAGAGGTCTCTGGGATCTGACATTCGTTCCTCTGGGACCGTTACATGTATTGTTATTCTGTCTCTCCAATTTCCATATTTACTAAAAATTGTAAACATCCTTTAACACAAACATCTTCTACAGATTTGTTTGTCTTCATTGCAGTGTAATGAGTCTGTTATGTAAACTGCTTCAGTTGTTGTGATTGAAGAACTGCAACCGGTTATCTATGTGCTTTGTTATACTGCAATCAACCACTACGGATTTATAAAAAAATGTTCAGATGTGTGTGAAATCTTAAGGGACTTAACTGCTAAGGTCATCGTCCCTAAGCTTACACACTACTTAACCTAAATTATCCTAAGGACAAACACAAACACCCATGCCCAAGGGAGGACTCTAACCTCCGCCGGGACCAGCCGCGCAGTCCATGACTGCAGCGCCATAGACCGCTCGGCTAATCCCGCGCGGCACGGATTTATATTGAGCCACTACGGATCGCGTTTCTTCTTAACTGTCTGAGACTCGTCTTACAACCAATGTCTGTATTGGCCCACCCAGTTAGCCGTGCGGTCTAACGCACTGCCTTCCGGGTGGGAAGGCATGCCGGTCCCCGACACGAATCAGGCCGGCGGATTAGAGTTGAGGTCCGGTGTGCCGGCCAGTCTGTGGACGGTTTTTAAGGCTGTTTCCCATCTGCCTCGGTGAATGCGGGCTGGTTCCTCTTATTCCGCCTCAGTTACACTATGTCAGCGATTGACGCGCAAACACTTTCTCCACGTACGCGTACACAATGATTATTCTACCACGCAAAAATTGGGGTTACACTATTCTGGTGATACACGTTCTTGAGGGTACCACTGGGGTCGAACCGCACAATAATCCTGGGTTCGGTGTGGGGCGGCGGTGGAGTGAGTGGACTGCTGTAGCCTGTTGTGGGGTTGTGAACCACTGAGGGCTACGTCGGGGACGAAGCCTCTCCGTCGTTTCTAGGTCCCCAGTTCCTTATAATACAATACAATACAATGTCTATATTTGCACTTGGTCTTTAATCCGACCACTATGCCGCAGTCCTTAGCTTATTACATGCACGTTGGTCTCAATAAACCCTCCCTGCATGACGTTGTTAATTTCGGTGGCACACCGTAATTTTACCATGAAGGTTATATAAATTAAGCAACCGACATGATTTTCTTTACGTATTATCTTCTCATTAAACCTATAAATGAGTAAAGAAACGTACATATCCAAAACCTGAATTCCATTTTTTTCCTTCGTAGTCTGGTACGGCAAGATACTGAAACTTTTTTACATTGCTGTTTCTCCCACCTAAGGAATTACAGTTGCGAAGCCTTACGAGAAGTATAATACTCGTTAAAGAGATGTAATATAAATTCGGGGTAAGTTTATTTGTGTATCACTTTATTTTATTAAAAAGAAATATTCGACATATAACGTATCACGTGGTATTTCGTGCTGAAGGTGTTAATTCCCTGTCAGTCTTACACACTAAACGACGCACGTATTTTACGTGCAATACATACAATTCTCTAGCCTTGAAGTTAATAAATGATATGGCATTAATAGTACTCACATGAAAATGAATTTAAATCCTATCTGAAGATTTAAATTGATTTTATTGAGTAAGAAATATGTAATGTGTGCAACAGATTCTGAAACCGTTAAAGAAACGTATGATGGTACCACTCATTTTTAGGAAGGAAACTTACTACGACCGTGTTAAAGTTAAAAGAAAATCTCTGAAAATTTAATAACAAATTGTTAGAGAGTGGAAGAGAATTGTTGGTACCTCTTATTCGACAGATAAATGAATCTGCGAAACAGATAATCTACGAAGTTGTTATTACAACCAAACATTATATCCAAGTCGTTGAAGATAGGACTCAAAAGAATCTGGTCTACACTTTCGGGGACTCTAATATGCTGAGTAGCATAAAAATAAGTATTCGGAGATGCAAACGTAGTGTCACATTTTTAAAAGCCGCAAGAGGCTATTGGTGCTGCCAAAGCCATGTAAAATATGAACATCCAGTCCTATAACTCGTTACGTGGGCGCTTAACATACACCTTTAGTGTTTAGTACTAACATCTTCAATGGATGAAAGATTATAAACAAGAGAATAAAACTTGTTAGCGTGTTCGGCAGGTATATTTTCAGCAACAAACTTTTAGAGGAACTTTAGCAGAGTACGGAACTCATGAACTCAGTTTTTTTTCATCGAGATTAAAAAACTGCAGTTGTCTACTTAGGCCAGTAACTCAGAGTGCACTGTAACACATCTTAAGCGTGAAACTAATCCTGGAGTCTATGGCTATAGCAATATAACTGAAGAATACAGTGACGTAACTCACACATGGTGGACTGAAATTGTTTACTAAAATGTTCGTACACTTACCACCATCTCCCGATGATACAGATGAGAAACTCACTTACCTGTAAACAAAAGAAAATAATAATTAGTAAAATGATGTCTCATGGAATGTTCACAGATATCTAAAGAAGCACCAAGGAATTGATAGTTGCAATAAAAATGTTATAGCTTCCCGCTACAAGGTTATCCAGTCACAAAATAATTTATGCTGCTTGCTGTTAAATATGGAATAAGTATATGATGATACAATAATTACTTGTATTCCAGAGTTTGTGTGGATTTCTTATGTGTGAAGCTTATTCATAGAGTAGTCATTTAAACTATATGGCCATATAATACGTGGCGTATCGACGTCAATTTGCTGTTTCAGTGACTATCATCGTCAACGTTATCAGACGCAAAAGCAACTGACGGAAACGGGCGGCACCCAGGCTTCCTGAATTTGCTAAGGGTACGGAAAGCGGACGGACCAGCCTGACAGTATATCCGTGTGTGAAATCCAAGCGTACTGACATGTTCCGAAAACCGAGAGGTTCTAAGATATGATGTAGTAGATATACAGAGAGAAGGAGATGTCAGACTATGAAAATCTGCAGTCAGTGTGACTACAACTGAAGTACATGTTAAAGATACACAGAAATTTACGAGTAAACGAAGGAAGAACTCTGACTAGGTTAGGGACTCCATTTTGCGTCTATTATTGGACAAATTAGGCCCTGTAACATCGAGGTCAAGACAAAAATTGTGGCCAGAAGGCCGCTGGATGCGTGACCTGTGACTCCTCCCGTTGAATACATCCTATGTCACAGGACGTCTGCAACACGCTGGGTCTCACGATTGTGCTACATTTTGTAACAAATTTGCTGATGCTGGTTGTGATTAACATTACAACTCTTACTTACACCAATTTACAATTCTCTCTAGAGTTCTTTTATATGTGTAACACATTTTCTGAGGTTAAGTAGTATAAAACCTGGTGGAAGGCAGTAGCTCTCAATGACTTACGTTACCATTATCGACAGTAAATAAACTGATTACATGCAGCATGACGGCTTTCCATATTGTCAATAGTTCTTGAGAAGCTACTGTAAATTGTCACAGTGCCTGGGGTCCTGAATGCGGAATTTCTAAGGAAAAGACGCTAGTGGAAGGTAAACTGCAACATCCACGCTCCAGCTAATCAAGCAGCTTGAAACTTTATGCTATTGTGGATAGTAAGCCAAGCTTTTATTGTATTAGTATATTTTCTAAGTACTTCGTTACAAATGATCCATGGTCTCTGGTTTTACATTATATAGAAATGGCTTTCCATTTGATTTCTTATCCCCTGTTATCGCTATATTTGTATTCCGCTGAAAAAATCTGCACAGCAATATGAGCTGTGTGTCGTGTTTGGAAACATGTATGCTCCATTCACTCACGACTCTTCCCGTGAACAACAGCAACGTCTGCTTGAATTTTCTCACTCAGATATGTATACAACACTGCTCCCGTGTATCTCGGGTTATTTCTTCCTTCAATATTTTACGTTAATAGTGATACACACCAGTTCGGATAGGTTTGTACATGAAGATTTGGCCGTTATACTCCTCGTATATGGTTTCATTTAGTGCAGTGAAAGAGCGGCAGCACGATGCTTTACTTACTGTTCTCGCGGCGACGGCAAACACTTAACACTGCCTTTTAACGACGAGAATGGTTCCACTAGACTGTGTTTCCAGCTTTCGGATTTCATGATTGCATCTGACAGACTTTTTCAGCTTTTTGAAAATGTTTCTACATATATCAAAGCAATAAGAGTGACAAAAGGAATCTATACTGAGGCGTTACTTTCGTTTTGCCTCAGGTTACAGTAGGAAGTAATTATGTTTTCTATATCGAGATATAAGTTTTTCTTTGATTGCTAGCAGCTTCAATACTTCGCTGGGTGAAAGGAATATTTGACGCATTTGTTTATTTCTTTTCGTCATTTCACAAAAAGGTCACACGCCGTTTATATGTATACTCCTTGTTCCATTCTGTGTTAGTGTGCATGGGTATGAATGGAAGTCAAATGTAGCGGGAGCATGGACCAAACGGAACAGTTTAAGGGAATAGCAGTCATTGCCAACGTTACAAGAATAACGGCAGGTAGGCCAGAGCAGCAAGCAAAGATGAAAACAGGCACGAGGGTAGGTTACAAAGTTGGTGCGCGGGAGCGACGAGTCTCCCCACCACCGCGTTTATATAGGAAAGTTGGTCGGATTTTGGCGCGTGGAGGGCACTGTGGGGCTAGCCATAAGACGGACCGGACACGGGAGCACAGCAGCTCGAAGATTTGGTGAGATAAAAATGACCTAATGTGGCTAAAAATTCACGACAGGGTATGCTCATAGCACGCATTCAACATATCTTCATCGGTACAGGTTACGATTTTAATTTAATTGCAATAGTTTTCTCGGAAATATGATTGTAAAATTTTGCTTTGTGGTAGTGAGCACGCAACAGGAACCATAAGTTCATGTAGCTATGTGCCGAGTTATAAGCTTCACTTTTAGCTCAATGAGTGCAGATTGCGTATCAGATGGTAGATCGAGAAATTTCTGTCGTGAAATTTAATTATTTTTGGTACTTTCTTTGTGAGTTCAGTTCGCACTTCAATTTGGCGCCAATAGTACACCATTTTTGCCCAGAATGTTTTCTTTGATAGAGGTTTTCTACCTTCAGCAGCGGCCTACCTTTCATTTCTAGTAGTGTAATTCATGCATGATGATACGTGAGTCCTAAAGAATGAAGACGATCATCCCGCTGAAGACGGTGTGGCCCACTTATGTATTTTTTGTGTTGTTATGAAATTATGTGTCATATATGAAATTATTCGTGTAGTGTTTTCGTTTTGCCACTGTTCTACCCATGAGAGGTTGAACGCTGATTCAGACATACGTTTTGTAACTAAAGAAAAATTGTAATGTGCCGTCTTCTAAAGTTTTCATCAAAGTAGAAAATAAATCTATTAAATGAGAGTCAGCAATTCAGTTAAGAAATATTCCCCCAGTCACCTGATACATGAAATGGGTAGGATGTATCTTATTCAGTTCAATTAAACCTGGGAAGCCTTTTCAGTTCTATTTTCTAACGTTAATGAAAGACAGAAATAATCTGCAATGTGAATTTAGATAGGCTACCAGCTGCTATAGTGACGGCTTTGAGTTCAATCACCCCAGAACTTGTTATCTTAGAGAAACTCGCACCAGTTTCTGTTGCGCACATTTCAAAAACAATTAATTTGTTTATCTAGTTAATCTAATAAGGGTCACAATATAGACACCATTTCCTATGGGCCTTGTATATTAGCAGCCCGGACGCAAAGTGGAGTACAGTTCTCTAAGGTAACGCGAGGCGATGGTCACACAGGTTCAATATAAATTAAAAATGTATAAAGAACTAGCATACAGCCAACGAGCAGTCATATAGCAATACAATTATAAAAACCGATGCATGTATGTGTGTACCTTCCACATCTCCTCCTAAACCACTGAGCCGATTCCAAAACCAGACTCAGTACATACATCTTTTGCTACCAGTCAACAATCGATGTGGTGGTAAGAACCACGTGACAATCAAACTTCAGGAGATGTTATGTCATAAACACTGAGTTGTGCGAAAAACACCAAGTTTAAATTTATTACTTCTTTGCTGATAAATCTATTAGCAACATATCTCGGGGATAGTATCCGCACATACAGATGAATGTGCCTACACAAACACAGAGATCTGCCAGAACATAGAGACAGTCTACCTAAAAGCTAGTATGTCCACCACTGGCACGGATAACATTGGTGACGTGTCGTGGTATGGAAGCAATGAGACAGTGATAGATCGGTGGAGAGTGTTGGCTCCACATTTACACACAAGTCACCTAACCCCTGTAAATTACGATGAGGGGGCGATGAACTCTGACGCCACTTTTTGTCACAGCCCAGATCTGTTCGAGCTCAGATCTGGCGAGTTGGGGAGCTAGGAAATGAACCTGAACCTGCCTCTGTGTTCCTCAAATCACCCCGTCACACTACTGGCGCTGTGACATGTCACGTTATCTAGCTGAAAAATGCCACTGTCGTCGGGAAACATGACAGTTATTAATGGGTATACGTGGTCTGCAACAAGTATACGATACCCCTTGGCCGTCATGGTGCCTTGCACGAGCTGAACTGGCACATAGATGCCCACTTGAAGCACAACGCAACTGCTGCCAGCTTTTATGCGTCCCCCAGTACAGGGGTCAGAAAGCTATTCCCCTGGAAGACGACGGATCCGCATGCTATCATTGCCATGATGAAGAGGGTAACGGGATTAATCGGATTATTATGCAACGCTATACCACTGCAATGCCAATGACCACGTTCCCATTTCAGTCCCAGCTATGGATGTCGCAGTGTTATCATTGGTGCATACATGGGTCGTCGGATGCGGAATCCCAACGTCTGGAGTGTTCGGTGCTCTGTGTATTCACATATCCTTGTACTCCGCCCAGCATTAATGTCTGCTGTCAGTACCGCCAAAGTTCGCCAATTGTTCTATTTCACCAGCATGCCCAGCATAAGACCTGCGACATCTGTAATGAGGGATGGCTGGCGAAACCCACGACATGTGGGCGTGGTTTGATCTTGGTTTTACCACGTGTTGAAGACAATCACCACAGGATTCCCCAAACAACCGACAAGTCACGCAGTTCCCGAAATGCTCGTGAAGACCTTCCGGGTCACACCAAGTCAAACTCGCACCTTCCCCATTCTACACACGGACAGAACGCTCGCTGAAACTGCATGCACCGTGTGTGCGCGCGCGCGCGTGCGTGTGTGTGTGTGTGTGTGTGTGTGTGTGTGTGTGTGTGTGTGTGTGTGTGTGTGTGTGTGCCGGCCGCGGTGGTCTATTGGTTCTAGGCGCGCAGTCCGGAACCGCGGGACTGCTACGGTCGCAGGTTCGAATCCTGCCTCGGGCATGGATGTGTGTGTTGTTCTTAGGGCAGTTAGGTTTAAGTAGTTCTAAGTTCTAGGGGACTAATGACCACAGAAGTGCCATAGTGCTCAGAGCCATTTGAACCATTTTGTGTGTGTGTGTGTGTGTGTGTGTGTGTGTGTTTGTGTGTGTATGTGTGTGTAGCTGACTAGTAGTTATTCCTCGCCAGTTGATGATACTATCGCTTGGACGGGTTTATATCGATAGTTGGTCTGTGCCCAGAATGTTCTGGCTGATCAGTGTATATGACTGTATGACACTTAGGTCAAGAGATATGACGTCGTAAACACCGACATGCTCGAAAAGATGCCGCATCATGCATGAAGTATTAACACATTTAATCTTTATTACTAAGATACACCTCCAGTCGAGTCGACTTAAGAAAAAACACTATAGGCCCTTAAAATTGCTACACCACGAAGATGACGTGCTACACACGCGAAATTTAACCGACAGGAAGAAGTTGCTGCGATATGCAAATGATTAGCTTTTCAGAGCATTCACACAAGCTTGGCGCCGGTGGTGACACCTAAACTTGTTGACTTAAGGAAAGTTTCCAACCGCTTTCTCATACACAAACAGCAGTTGACCGGCGTTGCCTGGTGAAACATTGTTGGGATGCCTCATGTAAGGAGGAGAAATGTGTACCATCACGTTTTCGACTTTGATAATGGTCGAATTGTAACCTATCGCGATTGCGGTTTATCGTATCGCGACATTGCTGCTCGCGTTGGTCGAGATCCAATGACTGTTAGCAGAATATGGAATCAGTGGGTTCAGGAGAGTAATACGGAACGCCGTGCTGGATGCCAACGGCCTCGTATCACTAGCAGTCGAAATGACAGGCATCTTATCCGCATGGCTGTAACGGTTCGAGCAGCCACGTCTCGATCCATGAGTCAAGAGATGGGGACGTTTGCAAGACAACCATTTGCACGAACAGTTCAACGCAGTTTGCAGCAGCATAGACTATCAGTTCGGAGACCATGGCTGCGGTTACCCTTGACGCTGCAACACAGACAGGAGCGCCTGCGATGGTGTACTCAACGACGAACCTGGGTGCACGAATGGCAAAACGTAATTTTTTTCCGATGAATCCAGCTTCTGTTTACAGCATCATGAGGTTCGAATCCGTGTTTGGCGACATCGCCGTGAACGCACATTGGAAGCGTGTATTCGTCATCGCCATACTTGCGTATCACCCGGCGTGATGGTATGAGGTTCCATTGGTTACACGTGTCGGTCACCTCTCGTTCGCATTGATGGCGCTTTGAACAGTGGACGTTACATATCAGATGTTTTACGACCCGTGGCTGTACCCTTCATTAGATCCCTGCGGAACCCTACATTTCAGCAGGATAATGTACGACCGCATGTTGCGCGTCCTGTACGGGCCTTTCTAGATACAGAAAATGTTCGACTGCTGCCCTGGCCAGCACATTCTCCAGATCTCTCACCAATTGAAAACGTGTGGTCAGTGGTGGCCGAGCTACTGCCTCGTTACAATACGCCAGTCACTACTCTCGATGATCTGTGGTATCGTGTTGAAGCTGCATGGGCAGCTGTACCTGTACACGCCATCCAAGCTCTGTTTGACTCAATGCCCAGGCGTATGAAGGCCGTTATTACGGCCAGAGGTGGTTGTTCTGGGTACTGATTTCTCAGGATCTTTGCACCCAAATTGCGTGAAAATGTAATCACTTGTCAGTTCTAGTATAATATATTTGTCCAATGAACACCCGCTGATCATTTGCATTTCTTCTTGATGCAGCAATTTTAATGGCCAGTAGTGTAGGAAATTCGTGACACCTGGCAAGGCTTTTGAGCACTTCCAACTGCAAAGTGCAAACGGCTGTAGCCAACAACAGTAACCGTCCATAGAGCTATGAAGAGTCGTTACATACAGACATTGAGTTGGGTGGTGGAAGTAATCTGAGTATGATGTATACTAAGGTTTTTTTTTTGTTACTTAGGCAGCATTGAAAATCATACTAACATAACACATTTATACAAAGCAGTAATTCATACATTTACAATATAACAAATATAGAATTAAGATTTATATGTTGTATATTATTACATGCATTTTGGGTTTATATTAGATTATACAGGGTGGTCAGAAAATGTGTGAAATGCTTGTAGGGATGTTACAGGGCAGGTTGTACTGAGACATAAATGTTAGCCAATCAGAATGTCGCGCGCGTAAATTCAAGTTTCAGCTAACGAGACAAAGCACTCGTTGGGCAACACCGCCCCTGGCAGGCCGCTTGAATGCGAGCGCGCGACGCCCCGTTTGGCTAAATTCTATGCTAAGTAACACGGAAACGGAGCAACGTATCGAATTTCTTTCTTAACATTTATGTCTCAGTACAATCTGCCCTGTAACATCCTTACAAGCATTTCACACATTTTCTGACCACCCTGTATTGACTCACCCATGTCAATGTTTAGCAAACAGTAGCTTAGCTGGAACTTCTAAAATTTCGTAAAATATAACTCTGTCCATAGATGAACTGCATGTATGTAAACAAAACTGTCAGTCGACAACATGGCGGATAACGCAGTGCACCTGTGTAAAATACGTGACAGAAAGTGTTTTTGCTGTTACAAAAGAGAAGCAAAGCCAAGAAAAAACAAGAAGAGGAGAATGTAAATAAAATGAACAACTGATAGTGCGTAACTTTAAACTCGCGAAATTGAAGTAAATAATTGGAGTCGTTGCTTTTGCACGGGCCAGCTGCAGCATCGAAACTGCTGTCGATATTGTACCACTGTAGAAACTGAAGATAAATGTAATTTGCCAGGTGAAGATGGGCGCAAACCCGAAATGCATATTGGTATAAATAAAACGTATTAAAAAAAAGTGGCTGGTCGCTGTAATTTTATAGTAAAATAACACGACCAGTCAATTTGGATTCTACGTAGAATCCCTTAACAACTTTAGAGCAATGTTGAAGTTTCTTTAGTAGTGTCCCGATTGATTTCCCGTCACGGTCCAGCATTTGTTTTGCTCCAACTCTAGTGATGTTGATATTGTCGGTACTTGGAATTCTAACTTTTCATCCCTGTTTTCTCTTTTCTTCCCAGTTGCAACACGTTATCTAGGTCAGCCGACTGGTTTCCTTAGTTACATCATATTAATAGTTTTCAAGTGTAACTTTAAAAAATTTAATACGAGGGTGAGTATAATTGAAACCCTAAATATATTTCAAATTTCAATTATTGTGCAGGAATGGTACAAAGCTGTATCACTTTTAAACATAATCTCCCCCACGCTCAATGGAAGTCCTCCAGTGCTTACAAAGTGCATAAATTATTTTAGAAAAAAATTCTTTTGGTGGTCCGTGCAACCACTCATGAACCGCGTGGCGTACCTCTTCATCAGAAAGTAACTTCTTTCCTCACATTGCGTCTCTGAGTGCTCCAAACATATGGAAATCACTTGGTGCAAGGTCTGCTGAGTATGGTGGATGAGGAAGACACTCAAAATGCAGGTCTGTGATTGTTGCTACTGTTGTACGGGCAGTGTGGGGCCTTGCATTGTCATGTGGCAAAAGGACACCTGCTGACAGCAATCCACGTCGCTTTGATTTGATTGCAGGTCGCATATGATTTTTTAGGAGATCTGTGTATGATGCACTTGTGACTGTGGTTCCTCTTGGCAAGTAATGCTCCAAAATGACGCCTTTTTCGTCCCAAAAGAGAGTCAGCATAACCTTCCCTGCTGATTGTTCTGTTCGAAACTTCTTTGGTTTTGGAGATGAGGAATGGCGCCACTCCTTGCTCCCTCTCTTCGTTTCCGGTTGGTGGAAAAGAACCCAGGTTTCGTCCCCAGTAACGATTCTTGCAAGGAAGCCAACACCTTCTCGTTCAAAGCGCTGAAGCAGTTCTTCACAAGCATCAACACGTCGTTCTCTCATTTCAAGAGTCAGCTACCGTAACACTGTCTTGTAGACACTTTGTGAAACTGGAGCACATTATGCACAATGTGGTGTGCTGACCCATGACTAATCTGTAAACATGCTGCAATGTCATTCAGTGTCACTCGGCGGTTTTCCATCACTATTGCTTCAACTACTGCAATGTTCTGTGGGGTCACAACTCTTTGTGCCTGACCTGGACGACGGGCATCTTTCACTGAACTCATACCATTTGCGAACTTCCTATTCCATTCGTAGACTTGCTGCTGTGACAAACATGCACCACCGTACAGAACCTTCATTAGTTTATGAAATTCAATAGGTTTCACACTTTCACTACCCAAAAACGAATAACAGAACGCTGTTCTTCTCCGGTGCAATTCGCAAATGGGGCAGCCATCTTTATACTGATACTGCGACGGTTTGGGTGCATCCGCACTATGCTGCCACCTACAGGCCATTCTGCACGCTGTTTGTAGCACGCTTACAAACTTACAGGATAACGGCGTGAAATTTCGATTTGTTGTTACAAATTTAAGGTTTTCATTTGACTCACCCTCGTAAATGGCATCCGTTACAGGAGTGAAAAGGTACACCAGTATTGCCGATTCAAATTTATATGCGATGTACGCAACGAATGTATCAGAGCTATGAGCTGGAAGGTAAAGCAGAAGAATGAGAGAGGCGTTTAGTGACAAATTTTTCCACTTGAGGTAGTATCTGGCTTCTATAGATCATTTAGATACACCAGTTGCGGAAGTTGCAGCTATATTAATCCTTCGAAAACATTTATTAGATACCAGAAATACATTCTCATATTACTGTTCTTACTACTGCTACTTCTTTTATACACTCCTGGAAATTGAAATAAGAACACGGTGAATTCATTGTCCCAGGAAGGGGAAACTTTATTGACACATTCCTGGGGTCAGATACATCACATGATCACACTGACAGAACCACAGGCACATAGACACAGGCAACAGAGCATGCACAATGTCGGCACTAGTACAGTGTATATCCACCTTTCGCAGCAATGCAGGCTGCTATTCTCCCATGGAGACGATCGTATAGATGCTGGATGTAGTCCTGTGGAACGGCTTGCCATGCCATTTCCACCTGGCGCCTCAGTTGGACCAGCATTCGTGCTGTACGTGCAGACCGCGTGAGACGACGCTTCATCCAGTCCCAAACATGCTCAATGGGGGACAGATCCGGAGATCTTGCTGGCCAGGGTAGTTGACTTACAGCTTCTAGAGCACGTTGGGTGGTACGGGATACATGCGGACGTGCATTGTCGTGTTGGAACAGCAAGTTCCCTTGCCGGTCTAGGAATGGTAGAACGATGGGTTCGATTACGGTTTGGATGTACCGTGCACTATTCAGTGTCCCCTCGACGATCACCAGTGGTGTACGGCCAGTGTAGGAGATCGCTCCCCACACCATGATGCCGGGTGTTGGCCCTGTGTGCCTCGGTCGTATGCAGCCCTGATTGTGGCGCTCACCTGCACGGCACCAAATACGCATACGACCATCATTGGCACCAAGGCAGAAGCGACTCTCATCGCTGAAGACGACACGTCTCCATTCGTCCCTCCATTCACGCCTGTCGCGACACCACTGGAGGCTGGCTGCACGATGTTGGGGCGTGAGCGGAAGACGGCCTAACGGTGTGCGGGACCGTAGCCCAGCTTCATGGAGACGGTTGCGAATGGTCCTCGCCAATACCCCAGGAGCAACAGTGTCCCTAATTTGCTGGGAAGTGGCGGTGCGGTCCCCTACGGCACTGCGTAGGATCCTACGGTCTTGGCGTGCATCCGTGCATCGCTGCGGTCCGGTCCCAGGTCGACGGGCACGTGCACCTTCCGCCGACCACTGGCGACAACATCGATGTACTGTGGAGACCTCACGCCCCACGTGTTGAGCAATTCGGCGGTACGTCCACCCGGCCTCCCGCATGCCCACTATACGCCCTCGCTCAAAGTCCGTCAACTGCACATACGGTTCACGTCCACGCTGTCGCGGCATACTACCAGTGTTAAAGACTGCGATGGAGCTCCGTATGCCACGGCAAACTGGCTGACACTGACGGCGGCGGTGCACAAATGCTGCGCAGCTAGCGCCATTCGACGGCCAACACCGCGGTTCCTGGTGTGTCCGCTGTGCCGTGCGTGTGATCATTGCTTGTACAGCCCTCTCGCAGTGTCCGGAGCAAGTATGGTGGGTCTGACACACCGGTGTCAATGTCTTCTTTTTTCCATTTCCAGGAGTGTATGTTCGACATAGACCACGGATATGAAATGTTGGGCATTACGGCTTAATTTCATCTTTAATTAGCCAATTTACAGCATTCTTCTTTTCCATGTAGTGTATCCAATGCCTTATAAGCTTCCACGTCCGGCCACCCTGACTTAAGTTTCCCGTGACCTCCCTAAATCGCCTCAAGCAAATGTCGGGATGGGGCACGACCAACTTCCTTAGCCATCCTTCCATAATCCGAAGCGACTGATGACCTCGCTCTTTGGTCCCCTCCTACACAACAACCAACCAACCTCATAAACTACACGGGATGGAAAAACATAAATTTGCTGAGATCATATCATTAACATAAAAAATCCGGAATATTTACCATATCTCATAGCGTTGCTGCTGAATTTTACGGGAAGGCAATTCTGAATCGAACTCACAGTTTGCAGCTCAACCTTTATATCTGTCATGAAATATCCCCGCAATCCTGAATTATGTATTTAGCTGATTTAACTCTTTTTTTCAACTTTTATTGCAAACATCACTATAAAGCAACTAGCAAAGTGAAGTGCTATTCTGTGCAGTGTTGCGCGTGAGTGCGTGCGCGCGTGCATGCTGAAGTGTGTGTGTGTGTGTGTGTGTGTGTGTGTGTGTGTGTGTGTGTGCGCGCGCGCGTGCGTGTGTAATGATATTTCAACGACTAGTAATGAGGCGGGTTGACATAGAGAGAGTGTGAAATGGCTATTGTTCATCAGACAGTCTGATCATGAACAAATTAGAAATACATTTTCGGTGATATTAATAACCATGAGGTCCGACGAAATGATCTGCCTGAAGTATATGAACATATCAGGAAGACTTATACGAGAGTCATTACATATATCTGCATCATATGGATTGTATCGAAAAGTACGCTATAAATCCTTATTAAAATTATTACGTTTTAACTATAGCGTATACTGCACTATCATGTTCAAAGTAGTCCACTTGGGAGTGAATACATAGTTACCAACATTTCTGCCACTTTCGAAATGAAGCCCAGAAGTTTTTCTTGGCTAGTCTTCAATACCACTTGAATCTCTTACACTATAAATAAAATATTAACCATTTGCAGCTGATTTCATCTTGGGGGAAAGGAAGAATTCGTACTGAGCAGCGTCTGATGAATACACTAGGCATGGAACAACTGTTATCGTTTCTAATAAACAAAAGTCCGTAAACAATGCAGGCCGAAGGCGTTCGTGCGTTGACATAGCGAAGAACCCAGTCGCTAGTTTACCACTTCCGTGTGCGTTTTCCCCTTATATCCTCCCTGAAACTTCGGAGCATGTCATACTAATCATTTTATTGATCATGGGGCCAGAAGGAATAAACTTTGTATTAACAGTTCCCTCAATATATGTAACGTATCATGAGACCTTAATGTTAATCTTGACTCGTCGAATATTTTTTTGGCAGAGGTAAAGAAGACCTCACCTACTGTGACGACTGCTGTCCACTTTCCGGCTCAGAGCCATAATCTAACTTAGTCTCTAGTGGCAACGACTCTGAAAGACAGAATGTATCGTCCTGAAGCTGTTACATTCCCAGAAGTCTTTCCAGTGATGTTGCTTCTGATCATCTTGAAGCAGTAGTGCTACAGACTTTACCAAGATCCTAATGGTCAATTCCTGATGTATAATACATTGACATGCACCGTAACCCAGGGTCTTGGATCGGCCTTGGACGGAACGTCAACGATATCCCCAACTTTCTGCAAATATTCTGGTATACTGACATTTAACAGCTGACTGGGAAGGTTGTTATCGTCAGTCGACGCTAATCCATTTTTCAACGCTTATATCAATCGTGTGTGTCTCCAAAAGCTTCTCACCCAAAAAAAGGAAACAAAGAAACTTATTTTGATATGCTGCTCAGTTAGATCAAAAGCGGCAAACCCGTAAAATCTGGACATACGACATAGGGAATGTGCTCAATAACAAAGAATCACATCATTTGCTGCACTGATTCAACAAAGAGGCATGGTAAGACACCTAGCACTATTTCAGAGTAGTTGTAGCCAATTTCACGGAATATTCAAATTTTGGCAACTTTGGATACCACCACAACATTCACCTGTGTAAGACACGTAACAACATGCTTGTGTGCTAGCCTGCCGTTATGTTTCCAAGTATGTGAGCTTTTGTATTGTGCAGTAATGACTAGTGTTGAAGAAGAATACCTATAAGACTAGCTGAAGAGCACTTCGATTAACCTAAGATTAACTTTAGACACATGGCACATTAAAACATATATTACTTTTCTTATTGATCTCGTGCACCCAGCTGGCTGCAGTCGTTTACGATACACCATGTTTCGATAGCCGTAAGTCAATAAGTTGATAAAGCCATAGGACAGCGGTACGCATATACATAGATGGCGGTGGTATCGCGTACATTAGGTATGAAAGGGCGGTGCATTGCCGGAGTTATCATTCTTACTCAGATGATTCATTTGAAAAGATTTTCGACGTCATTTTGGCAACACAATGGGAATTCTGTATGTGAGTAGCTGGAAAAAAAGTAATAGAATCCAGTATGTTGCCCTCGACTCCATATACAAGGGTTTTCATCATGAGTGACCCAGAGAAGTATCATAGGGACGCTCGTGTTTTCTATGCACATAAATGATCTGACGGACAGAGTGAGCAGCAGTCAGCAGCTTTTTATTGATGATGCTTTGGTGTAGAGGCAGGTAACGTCGTTCAGTAACTGTAGGCGGATACAAAATAAATTCGACAGAATTTCTATTAGGTGTGATGAATGGCAGCTTGCACTAAATATAGAAAAATTAGCAGTTACCGGGGGCTGCATTCGCATGTCGGTAAAAGGTAATGAAAGGTGCATATGCTTTATGGAATCCAAGGCTCCGGTCGGGATCTTCGGGAGCCTTGGGCAAGTAAGTGGTGCATTTCAGCTAATTGCGCGTCTATTATGATAAAACGAAGCCGGCCGCGGTGGCCGTGCGGTTCTAGGCACTCCAGTCCGGAGCCGCGCTGCTGCTACGGTCGCAGGTTAGAATCCTGCCTCGGGCATGGGTGTGTGTGATGTCCTTAGGTTAGTTAGGTTTAAGTAGTTCTAAGTTCTAGGGGACTGATGACCACAGCAGTTGAGTCCCATAGTGCTTAGAGCCATTTTTTTTTGTTGATAAAACGATGCTGAGGCAACACTTTTTCTTAAGTTATTTATTTAGCATTTAACAATTCCACATAATAACATTACATAACAAAAAACTAATTTTAAAATTAATCATATGTTTTGCAACGCCTTCATACTTTGTCTTTAGTATTGAAATCTGCAAGATATTGTCCACTGAGTAATTTCTTACACGACTCTTTTGTAGAATTAAAACTGAATTTTTCAATTACTTTTTATTTTTGTATTTTTTTTATTTCATTTTTTTACTAAGGTTTGCATCCTGTCGCGACTGGAACAATTGTGAGCTGATCGGGAATCGAACTCGGGAGACCGAATCGAAAATCAGCTTCACTATCCTCATTACCTCAAACTGTTGACATAGACGCGAACGCCCCTTACAAGTCATACACAAAGCGTGACGCTCAGCGGCTAAAATGTGACAGCCTTGTGACTGGTATCAATGTGGAAGTATGGACTAAACGGGCAGGATATTGTATAAGCATTGTGTTCAGTACTTTGAGTCGTATTATGTGGAATATACCAATCAATAAGAGCTCTTTCAAAAATACACGCATCAAAAATATTTTGCATCAGCTCGGTTCCGAGAGTTGCGGAACCTGCACAGAAAATTGGAATACAGAACAACATAAACGTCATTTCCGCCATTTTTATTGAATGTTGTACCCCCATGCAGTGAGACCTTGAAGCAGTTAATTCCATAAATTATCTGGGAGTACGCATTAGGAGTGATTTTAAATGGAATGAGCATATAAAGTTGATCGTCGGTAAAGCAGATGCCAGACTGAGATTCATTGGAAGAATCCTAAGGAAATGCAATCCGAAAACAAAGGAAGTAGGTTACAGTACGCTTGTTCGCCCACTGCTTGAATACTACGGAGCAGTGTGGGATCCGTACCAGATAGGGTTGATAGAAGAGATAGAGAAGATCCAACGGAGAGCAGTGCGCTTCGTTACAGGACCATTTAGTAATCGCGAAAGCGTTACGGAGATGATAGATAAACTCCAGTGGAAGACTCTGAAGGAGAGACGCTCAGTAGTTCGGTACGGGCTTTTGTTAAAGTTTCGAGAACATACCTTCACCGAAGAGTCAAGCAGTATATTGCACCCTCCTACGTATATCTCGCGAAGAGACCATGAGGATAAAATCAGAGAGATTATAGCCCACACAGAAGCATACCGACAATCCTGCTTTCCACGAACAATACGAGACTAGAATAGAAGGGAGAACCGATAGAGATACTCAAGGTACCCTCTGCCACACACCGTCAGGTGTCTTGTGGAGTATGGATGTAGATGTAGATGTAGAACTTCAGAGGTGGTGTTCCAGATTCTATTACACATCGGCGCATCTAATACCCAGTAGCACGTCATCTTGCATTGATGTATGCCTGTATTCGTTGTGGCATATTATCCACAACTTCATCAAGGCACTGTAGGTCCAGATTGTCCCATTCCTCAATGGGGATTCGGCGTAGGTCCCGCAGAGTGTTTGGTGGTTCTCGTCGTCCATAAACAGCCCTTTTAAATCTATCCCAGGCATATTCGATTGGGTTCATGTCGGGAGAACATGCTGACCGCTCTAGTCGAGCGATGTTCTTATCCTGAAGGAAGTCATTCACAAGATGTGCACGATGCGGGCGCCACTTGTCTTCCATGAAGACGAAGGCCTCACCAATATCCTGCCGATATCAGTGCACTATCAGTCGGAAGATGTCATTTACTTATCGTACAGTCGTAACGGCGCCTTTCATGACCAACAGCGGCTTACGTCGGCCCCACATAATGCCACCCCAAAACAGTAAGTATCCTCCACCTTGCTGCACTTGCTGTACAGTGTGTTTAAGGCATTCCGCCGGACCGGGTTGTCTCCAAACGTCTCTGACAATTGTCTGGTTGATGGCATATGCAACACTCATCGGGGAAGAGAACATGATGCCAATCCTGAGCGGTCCATTCGGCATGTTGTTGGGCTCATCTGTACCGCGCTGCATGGTATCGTGGTTGTAAAGCTATGGAACAATGAAGCTGCTAAGGAAAAAAAAATGGAAATTTGTGGAAAGGTCTTATGGGACCAAACGGCTGAAATCATCGGTCCCTAAGCGTACACTATATACTTCATCTAACTTAAACTAACTAACTAACTAACCACCTAACAAGGAGCATTTTCAGTATTTCCGGGCATAGGAATAACCAGGGAAAATATTTTATGCCGCTATCTCATTTATTAGTTGAATGATAATAATTATTAATATCATACGACTTGTAAGTTTCAGCAGATAATTTTTTTACCTTAGTTGCCTTCTCAGATTACGAAAGGCAAGTTTGTCCCAACAGCTTCGGGGCAGCAGTTCCTTCGTCGTCTCGTTATGTTCCGTGACAATGTTACATTACTCAGTCACTAGAATCTCCGTTGCAAAACGTGTGCGTGTCTGTGACGATTCATTCTCGAGGGCAGTCAGATCGACTAATAATATTATTCACTTCGGATTTTATTCAGTTTTAAAGAGAGTATCTTTAATCAGGTCAACTTTAAGTGGAACTTTAATGTCAACTTCCACTACAGTAGTGACATTCAATTTTAGAAAGACCATACAAAAACATAACATCCAAATATTTAAACGATGTGACATGCTGCAGATATTCGCCATCGACTTTCTATTCGGATGCAATCGAATTCTCTCCCTTCTTGTAAGAATTATCTGAAACCTGCGTACAAAATCTGCCCACATTTAAAGAGCGCTGGCATTCAGTACAGAAAGTGGCAGTTTTGTCCAAGGGTTCCTACATTACCTGACGTTCGTCTAAACATGAAACACGATAAAAACATTGCCAGCTATGTGATACCTTGGTAGCGCTTTTGATACTACCTAAGTTAATACAGTGCTCAATTCCGATGCAAACCAGTGATGGATAGTTTGCTTAGTGCGTTTGAGATAGTAACTGATTCCACAGAAATTACTAAAACAAAAGAAGGATTATAAAATTGAGCTCTGGGGTACATGGAAGGTAACACGTCACAGACCTTTTGTGAGTCTTTAAACACTTTTCACCGCAAGAATAAAGCAAATTTTTAAATTTTAACAATCCTTAAAACACAAAAAGTGACGGTAACGGCTTATACAAGTTGAACCAGTACTGGTACACTCAGATGCCACAGGACAATTCCTAGCATTCTATCAGTCCAAAAAAGCCTACTACAGACATTCATGAGGCACATCAGAGGAAGGCAGTGTGGTAACGTGGTAATCACATGTCTGACAGGTGTCTTCATACAATAGTGTGTAGCAATGCTGCCCAGTTAGTGCAGTGAAAGGAGTTTTAAGATGGATCACTTGAGTCCGACTCTGGGTCAAAGTGTAACAACTTCTTTTTTTACATTTTATACAGCATGATACGATATTTCGCTGCTTACTCGTTATACAGAGCTACATTAGATGTTATTGCAAAACACTTGTAGTTATTTAGTATTTATTTAATACTAGTACAGAAAATAGAGAACAATGAAAGACATATTGTTCATTGATGGAAGTTTTAAGATATTACAATTGGTCTTTCTTACTCACTCTGATGTGTTTGTTTAACTTCTCCATATTGATAAATTTTGCTGATGTTTCTGTTATTTGGCAGGTAATTTATTTTCAACTGATTGTTAAGTATTTTCATGAATATATCTGGGATCTCTGACAATTAACTATTATTTTCAACATAAAAATACGTATTGTTGTAAGGCATGTATCTTTCAAAAAACAGTGTATAATACAGGATCACTGTGCAGCTAAAAATTACAAAGTAAAATAAAGTCACACCTAAATGCGGAATGTAACTGACGAACTTCCGTATTCTGATGCAAACCTAGCCTACCTGAGAAGAAAATGTACAGAGCATTGAATACATGTTATTATAGTGTTACCAAATTGATTTTCTTTGACGTCCATTTTATATGTGAAATATACACGGAACGAAATTTTGTTAATCATTTTTATACGCCGAGAATGCAAGTAATTGCGCTGTGGCCTCAAAGTGCCCGAATTTTCCTTCACCGTATATAGTTCTCACAAAGTATACAAGCAGACGAGATATCGCTAGATAATTTGGTTATGGACTAAAAGTAAATGCAACCATCTGAAGAAAGACACTCCAGCCTGAAACCATTCATGGCAATAATTTGATACCTACTGTATCTACCTATGGCGGATGTCTTCCAAATATGTTCACTGACCGTGATGTCCACGACAGACTTAGCAAACCTGATTATGACTCTTACAATTGAGTAGAAACTGGTTGTGTGAATGTAAATAGCAAATGAAGCATTTCATACAACATGAGCTTAACAAGAAAGTTTTGCATGTCCGTCTACATTCAAATCAATAATAATAACGTAGTTCATTGGTGAATCCCATGTATGAAATAGTTATGCAGTATAACACTGATAGTGCGAGAGCTAATTTTTCACCTCCAATCGGTCGCGAAATGGAAACAAAAACTAAAGACTGAAATGTTTTATTTGGAACATTTAGCTACACCTTGCTGTCACTTCTCTACATAGATGCCGCTCCGACTTTGTAGTTGCATGATACCAGCTTTCCAATACTCTAGCCATGGATGGAAATCGCCTTTGATTTCCGCCAATGCCCTATACTAGTCTGCATCTCGCTGTATGTGCCAAAATTCTGTCCTTGTAGCCAGCAGTTCACATGAGCGAATAGATGAAAATCAGACGGAGGCAAGTTTAGGCTGTGAGATGTGTGATCGGCACACTTCCCATCAGCACTGCAGGAGAAACCTTGTTGCACCTACAGAGTGCAGCTGAGCGTTGACCTGAAGAAGTCAATGCTTGACAGTTGTGTCCTGAGGGCTGCTTCTAAGCAGACTGAAATCGTCAGTGAGCCCTCAAGCTTGACAGAAGACTATTTATTGTGCTAAGTACCCTTACGTTCTCACTGCGCGCTAAGAACTGAAACGTGGTGCGCTCGACGGGCATGCTAAAGACACCGTGTAACATATCTAGGCAAAGACTCACTAGAGGTTCCAGAAATGAAATAGACTTTGTCATTAATTCAAAGACAAGCTTGCCTAGCTTAATTCGAATCTCGCTGCTTATCGAGACAAACAGTTGAGCCATACCCAATCTATTGTGCGGGATAGATCAATGATAGTTTGCCTGATGCCTCGGTCGGCATGAACGCAGATTTTTGGCGGTTTTCAGTAGTCGTTTAGGAGTATTTAGGACTGGTCACCAATCCCTGCCTCAGAAAACTTGATAATCAGCTGAAATGCGATAATACACAGAAAAACGTTTACACGACTCACACGCAGATGGTGCACATGACTCACCCACCCGAAACCCTTTCTCTTAACTGATGGTTGTGGTAAAACCAATGACATGCAGCTATAACGACAGTAGCGCACGAAGTACTCTGTATCATACACAAGGGTTGCTAGCAGAGAATTGATGTTGGTGTATATACAAAGGAACAGCATTCAATGTAAAAAGAAGCGACGAGTACTCAAAGCGCTACCTCTGTGCAGGATCAGAAGCTTTTCCAAAAACTGGCGGCCCTTCTCTCCTTGCCACCAAGAACATCAGCACCAGAGTAATAAAGCTCGTCACAAAGTCTTCATTTTAAGGTCTGATTGCAATCTTCATCAATCTTAATATTATGCATTTTAAGGATTGGAGTTATCGGTTGTGATAATATGCTCTTAAATTGTTACATCAAAATTACATTTGTAACTGGGGGAGGATGGAAGCAAGGTATTTTGTTTTATTGTTTCTTAAATGCACCAGTCTCCATCCTTGATCAGTTAGTCTGGAAGGATGGGTGAGTGGTTTGAATACTTTGTGAAAGACACGGAAATACCTTTACTTAGTCTCCAAAATAGCAGCACCAATCTTTAGAATTTCGCTTTTCGCATTTTTTCTTATCGCAAAGATATCTTGATGAACCAACTTTAGCGAATCACTGGCCTTATCGCCTCGTTCGCGTCGGCCACGAAAACGGAAAGTAGCTGTAGCGGTTCTTCTGCCCAGCCTCATCGGCAGACGCCACCCTCCCTCACCTATAGAAATTTGACCTTCGCTCTGAAAAAGTGGAGACGTTACCTTTCTGTCGAGGAGTCGTGTTCCTGCCCTATGTCGGTAAGAATTTGTAATCGTTGAGCTGGACACTTTCCGTTACGCTATTTTCACGTACGTGGATCCACTGGATGCCCACACTGAGCAACGCCTTTCGAACTTATTTTGATCAGTTTTACCTCCAGCGATGTTTTTCCCATTTCTGTATTTGGTGCGCTAAATGAATACATCCGATTAAGTAATTTCTCCGGAGATATCATCTCGCCGCGAGTCGATAATCTGTTATTATTGTAGAGTTCAACGATATATATATGAATATTTGCGATAGTAGTAAAAATTTTACTTGCCAATGATCCGAGAATCATGTGAAGAAATTTCTACAAACTTAAAATGCAGATGGTACACCATTTTGCTGTTTGAATCGTCCTGTGGTGAGTTATCCGACCGATGTAATCTGCGTGCTTATTACTCCCAGTTCTTTGAAAACACCAGCGTTAAGTTTCTTATCGCAACGGTCAAGGTCCGACGTATACTTTTCCCGTCTAATCGTTTTACCTTATTCCTTATCGACAGAGACGCCATTACTGAGATGATATTCAGACTGATCAGATTATGATATAATGAATTACAATAAGTGGCTTTTGTTGTCATTTATACCAAAAAGTAAGAAACTTCCTAAATAAATTTGATATTTGCCTCCCACCTCCCACCGCCCCATCCAAGGAGACGGTCAATGGATGAGAATTTATGAAACACTTATTCAGAATTTCGTAACACTAGTAATGAAAATAATCTGAAACAAATCATGACGTCTCACGGTCGGGCGGAGTTTGCGTTATAATTTCATATTGTTTTATGAATTAGATTCACGATAGGCTTTATTTCTTCTCCGATCCTGCACGACCATAGCAAATGTAACTGACATTTATAGATGAATTACTTTTCATTATTGTTCAAATAAAATTGACATGTGTCATTATATGGCACTAAACCAAAGTCCAGTTGACGTGTTGAAAGAGAGTGCGTAAATAGGAGAATTTTAATAAAATGTATTAATTATAGTATCTTACACAGATGAATTATCCTTTACGTACAATTCCATATCCATTTTTGACTAAAAAACACCATCCAATTAACGTAAGGTGTCTTAGAAACCCCATAATGCTACTACTTACTATCAGGCACCTCTTTTAATGCAACACAAACATGTGAGGACTGTTACCCACTACTGCACGTTTTGGGAGTCAAGCTTCCTATTATCTGACTGTCTACCTTCAACATTTATGTTCGAATACCTGTATTTTATGTCATGAGTAGTTGTGTTTTTTAAGTGCGTGGGTATGAAGGGTTGAAGGCAGACAACCAGGTGATTGGAACTTCGCTAACGAAACGAGTAGCACATTTATATGCTGTAAGCTAAATAACGATAACAAATCTCATTTCCAATATCTCTCTCGAGAAGACCATTAGATAAACCAGAGCCTACGTAGAGCCTTACCAGCAATCTACATCTACATCTCAACGACTACTCTGCAATTCGGTTGAGATGCTTGGCAGAAGGGTTCATGCAACAACTTTCATACTGTCTCTCGACTGTTCCACTCTGAAACATTACATGAGATGAATGAATACGTAATTCTTTTTTCGTGCGACCTGTAATTGCACTTGTTTCATCACAACAGTCATTTCACGCTATGTGGGTAGGAATCAACAAGGTACTTCCGAACTGGAAGGAGAAAGTTGGTGACTGAAATTCCGAAATAAGATCTCGACGCAGCTAAAAGGGCCCGTTGTAACGATTGCCACTCTAACTCTGTTATACGCGTGAAACTCTTTCCCCTATTTCGGAATACTGTGTAACAAGCTCTCTTGTATGAACTTTTCCAGTGTCCTCTTTCAGTCGAGTCCGGTAACGATACAACAGTCGTTCTTTCTGTGTAACATTCGTGGGTGGATCACGAAATGAAGGAAGTGATATAGGTGCACAAAGTGCCCTCTGCCACACATGTGGAAATGCACGAAGTTAAAATTAGGTACATCAGAACCTACACGCTCACGTACCAATAATTGACTACGCATCTGTTGCGACTGGAACAATGAAGTTGTACACTGTGCCACGCTGAGGGTAAAATTAGATTACAGCTCGCACTTACGAACCCTCTTTTCGCGCACCACTCGCGACTGCAAAAAGGAAAGATGGAACTGGCAGTGACAGACGAAGTACCCTCTGCGAAACATCGTAAAGGTGCCTTGCAGAGAACAGACAGGGGTGCAGATTTAGATCCAGTTGAAAGGTTGTCTCACCGCTCGACGAGGTGGCAGAGGCTCATGCCAGCCAGCAGCCGCGCCGAGGGCAGCAGGGCCACCAAACCAGACACTCCACGGCTCTTGGGCACCAGCATCGTCAGCTCTGGAAGGTCCGCAGGTCGGCACTCTCTGAGGCCGACTGAGCCCGGGCCAGTTCGCAGCTCACACACACACACACACGCACGCACACACACACAACGGACGACTGCTCTTGCGCCGGCAGTGTCGCGTAAACTATTCAGCCGCGGCCTCATCCAGCATGCAAGAGGCGGCTGTCACTCGCGGGTCCAGACTTCTGCGACCTGCCTGCGTCACCAGGCCAGCCTCCAGGTCACTGTTTCCACCCCACCGCCTCACTGCCTACATCCGTCGTTTCAACGCGGTCGACTTATCCCATCGTACGTCATCGCGACTGTCTGAAACATGCAGTGGGCTCGTGGCTCTACTCGCGGTTCTCTGATTTCGTAATGACAAGGGAAAGCTCAGGCGCGGCCAACCGATATTTGGCAGGTCAATCGTGCTGAACCTGAACTGAAAGAATCTCAGGTAGTTCGGCCGAAACTCCGCTCTTCTTAAGAAACCTCCACAAAGTTCACTATGTATAAGCGACTCATATTTGAGAGGATTGATACGTAATTGAAAGTTCAACATTTTTCGTCACTGTGTTAGTTCTACAACTTTGCTTTCGCCATTTTTGCTCGATATTTGACGGTTTTGTGCAAAACTTACAAAACATTTATATTCAGTTTGCTGACAATCATTTGCCACTACTTTCTCCCATCTTTCGAGCGCACACGAATCTCTCGGCGGAAGAACTGGGCGTGTGTTGAGGAGATCCATGAACAGATCCAATTTTGCATTTGTTCGTATGACCAGAAATGCCGGTAAGCCAGGCTATGCGTCATTGCCTGAATAACGTGAGAGTCAGGGAAAGCAACGCCTAGAGAATACGGTGGTTGGGCAGGACTTCCCATTTCAACGTTTCCAAATATGTTTTGACGTGTTTGCGACATGAGAATGAGCACTATCAAGCTACAAAATCAGATTTTCGTCTCAGTCACTGTACTGTGGCCATCTGTCAGTACTCGGCTCAAAGGCATCAATAGCTTTCGATAATGATCTCCTCTGATTCTTTCCGTTGGTTACAGTAGCTTCGAAAGCTTCCTCTCATCCACCATCAAGCCGGTACTTTGCGCCAAAATCACCGTTCTTGAAGGTTTGAAACCATTCTCCGCATAATCTTTCACCAATTGGTGCTTCATCATAGGTCTTACACAGCATTTTATGAACCTCAGCCTCAGATTTATTCATGTTTGTGGAGCAAATTAAATCCTCCGACAAATGACGAGAAACTGGCACGTAATTTGACATATTCAATCGACAATAACTGCATGATGCAATAACAGTTGGACTAATATGTTGATAGAGTTCCGTATACAAATTCCTAAGCTTATTGTATGTCACTTATCACCTGCCCCTGTACCACCACTTGCAGCTACTGCTGTCTGTCGTAAAACCGCGGAAACAAAGCTGTAGTCTTAATAAGGAGTCCGCAAATGCGTAATTTCCTAAAAATCTAAGAAAGGAACAGTTACGACAGTGCTTATCTACCCTTAACGTAAACATTGTCAAACGAAAGACCGTTGGCGTAACAAAAAATGCATCTAGTTTATCATAAGAGAACTTGATTGGATTCCTAAATGAATTCTGCATTTTTTTTCCATTTGTAAGTTTTCCCCGTGTGTGAATTCGTAGGCGTAGAAGGGTTAATAAAGTAATCAAAGTACCCAACAACGACAAGTTAGGAAAATGAATATCTCAAACCACTTGCACTAGTAAGAAATTAAAATTTCAATTCTTGTTCCCTTACAATGGGTCTTTCACTCACTCTGTTACATATCCTCACTTTACTTCGAAGAACTACTGAATGGTACTTGTCATAGAAACATCCGAATCAAAACTTTTCTCTTTCTATCAGTCTGGCTGGTACAGCAAACGTTCAAAGATTATTTTGAAGATAAACACAGTCGTGTTAGCGAAAATTATTGTTCAATGACGCGTTTCACCTGATCAGGTTTCCTACAAAAGGAAATTACAAAAAGACAGAGATATGGCCATATTATTCACAACTCGAAATAAAAATAACAAAGAAGCATCTACGGAAAATCAGAAAGGAGACTTGTATTTGCTGTTGTGCTGTGAAATAAGCATACATATCGTGCAAAACAAGGTGTATCCCTATATAATCATTATGAAGCAACAAGAATATTTTAAAAACAGGAAAAAATGTTCTGCAGCAAAAGCAAAATTTAAAAGCGCAAACAATACCTTCGGTACACACGTAACGGCAAGTCGTGGTGGTGCAACGACTGAACCACCCTTACAGAATTTTAGACATGCGACTTCAGTGGAACACCGTCTGGTTAAACTGATAGTGATCAATCTTGCAAACAATTTACCATTGTAATTGTGTAGACTTCCGCGGCAAGTGTCAGTCGGCATAAAAACTTTCTGGGTATCGTACCGCTTCATAATGTATAAAACTACTGCTGCTGGATAAAAATAAACGTTTCTGCCACTGTTGCAACGGCCTTCTTCTGGGTATACCGTGATACTGGGGCACAGAGTATATCGCAAGCCTACACATACAGACAGGTATCTGCACGCCCTATCCTACCGCCAGCCAGCGCAGAAAAACTCGGTCATCCGTTATTTAGTAATTCGTGCACAGCCCCTAAGTGATGCTCAAAACATAACACCTGAGCTTAAAAGGCTACGCTCAACGTCTCGCTAATGGCTACAGTCGTAAGTCGATGCACACAGCCTTGAGGACGGACGCAAGTAGGAATGATAAGCATGAAATAGACAAAGTGCAGCCAACAATGCACTTACCTTATGTGGAACATGTTACTGACCGAATAGGCAAACACCTTCGCCGGGTTGGGGTGCAGCCTGTCTTCTATAGTGGTCACAAGATCCAGGACAAGGTGGATTCATTACACACTGCAGGCGTGTACATGGTGGAATGCGAAAGTGGACACACATGCGTCGACGGGACTGGCAGGCCATTAGCAATGCGCATTCCGGAACACGAGAGCTATATTCGCCTAGGGCAACACAACAAATCTGCAGTGGCAGAACATCAGCAAGGCTGCGGAAAAGAAATAAAATTCAGCGAAGCCCGTGTGTTGGCCAAGCAGCCGGTTATGACGAAACGCAAGATAAGAGAGGCCAACGAGATGCTTAAACATCCTAATAACATGAACAAGAGAGGATGCACTCAGGCTTGCCCCATCTTGGCTACCAGCAATCAGAGCAATACAGACCGCACTGTCAACACCAGGCACGAGCCCTACCGGCGAGTAACTGCCGCCTCGCGACCGGCGTCCAGCATGTGGTAAACAGCAGCCAACTTTTCATTCGACGGTGACCACCAGTTACGGCACATAATACAAGAGCCAATAGACAAGTTACCCTCTCCCTCCACCGCAATAACCTATTAAAATAAAGTTCCCTCTCCTTCTTCCTTAAGCGACCGATGAAATGAGCTATCTTTTTAAAATTATGACGTAATGGAATGCGCAGTGAACAATATCAACAAAATATAAGGGATACTGCATAGTTAGAACGCACCAGTAGACCCAGAAGAAGGCCGCTGCAACCGTGGCCGAAACGCTGGTTTTTCTCCAGCAGCAGTAGTTTTATACATTATGACACGCTACCGTACCCAGAAAACATTTATGTCATATTTACCATTGGATTAGGGCCCTCACTTGGTTTTCTCGGAACAAACTTTTCTCTTCTTTAAAAAGAAATAAAGGAACTAAAGCGAATGTAGTCGCGGCAGTAAGAGCGTCTACTGAATGTAATCGTCGGCAACTACATCCTTCCTGCCGAATTTTTGACTGAAAACAGACTTAGTTAACATTTAAAGACGTCTCTTTTTATGAATTAATTTTAATGCATGCCTCACATATGATAACACTTCCCGAAAATTTGGTGTGAAAGTTGACAATGAATTATTCTGTGAGTCGTTCTTGTGTGCGTGCGTTTCTGCGATTTCAGTTGCGTTCCAGACGCAGAGAGCAATTCTGAAACCCCAAAACAAAGTTCTGTGTCGCGCCTAGCTGTAAACAATCATCGGGCGGGTGGCAGTCTATGGTGTCTCATGACGAATTCGTACCATTATTACTGGGAATTAATTTCGTACAACTCTCTCCATCCGAACAGTAATCGAAAGGACCAATGGAACCGACCAACTGCCATGTCATACTCAGCCAATAGGCATCACTGAATGTGGATATGGAAAGGAATGTTGTCAGAACACAGTTCTCCCAGTTGTCAGTTTTCGGGACCGGAGCCACTATTTCTCAGTCAAGTAGCTCCTCAATTGACCTCACAATTGCTGAGTGCACCCCGCTTGCCAACAGTTCTTGGGAGGCACAACTGGCCAACCATCCAAATACCAGCCAAGCCCGGCAGTGCATAACTTCAGTGTTCCAACTGGAACCAGTGTTGGAACTGTGGCAAGGTCGTTGGTTGTTGGCTGTTCTGTACGAATTCAATTCGTCTGAGAACTTCGCCTACCATCTTATTACACCAAAATGATTATCTTATAACATTCCTACTCCTACCGATATCGATACGGAAAAGAGGGTAAAAATAAAAAAAGGAAGAATTACAGAATGCATTTCAGAACAGAAAACAGATTCTCTGCTCCCCAGCCGGATGTCTGGTGACTACCCCAGCAGTATTTTCGATGAACAGCGATTGCTTTAAGGTTACATAAGCGACAATTGTAACAGTTTGCCGGCCGAAGTGGCCATGCGGTTAAAGGCGCTGCAGTCTGGAACTGCAAGACCGCTACGGTCGCAGGTTCGAATCCTGCCTCGGGCATGGATGTATGTGATGTCCTTAGGTTAGTTAGGTTTAACTAGTTCTAAGTTCTAGGGTACTAATGACCTCAGCAGTTGAGTCTCATAATGCTCAGAGCCATTTGAACCATTTTTTTGTTACAGTTTCGTCCTCTATTTCTCGGAAGGTATGTGTTTGAAGACACCATATATGGTACTGAATACTGCCCAGTTTTCAATTATGTATCTGTCCTACCAATTCTGAATCGATTTCATATCCAGAACTTCACGGGTAGTTTTCTCAAAACAGAAGGGGTATTGAGCGAAAATATCTTCGAGTCTCCCATTTCAAATTGTATATAGCAACCTGCCAAATATGAGCCAAATCTTTTTGTATATCCATCCTAGCGACTGGAGGTCTGGGAAACCTCGGCCGTTCACTATTGTAATAAAATGAAATACCTACAGTTGAAGTTACAGGTAGTCCGCGTTAACCAGTTGTGTTGACCACTGATGCATTGTGTATACGGAGGTGTTAACCCCTTCAACATCAACTAAGGCCGGAAGATGGGCACTGAAGTACTGAAACTAGAAGCAACGCAATAAATGACATCATAATGACGGGTTTGGGTGTTTCATTTTCTTACAAAAATGAGTCGATTCTGTTAGGCGTGTCTGATGCCTTCCCCTTCTGAGCAATCCACTCATTTCCCATTTACGTCTACACTATTCCACGTCTGAATCCACACATATATTTGACAAACCAATGTACAATGCATGTCTGATGGTGGGGAATTGGGGGGGGGGGGGGTGGTTAAATGGGTGGGATGATGGGTAAAAAGAGTTACGATGGTGGTGTCAGCATGGTGGTCACAGGGCGGTTTTCCAATAAATGCCCTTCAAATTTTCCGAACATTGTTTCACAAGAGAAAGGAGACCATCTTCCGAGAATTCCAGTTTAAATTCTATATCATTTCTCTCCCCCTTTCGTAAGTGCTACACCAGTCTGTTAAGTAAATAGTAAAGCGTCTGTAATTCGTTCGATGTATATTGTCATGCCTAATTGATAAAGACTCACAACACCGGAACAGTATACTAGATGTCTTCCCTCTACCATTTTAATGTACTCCATTATGATGCATTGCATTATCCAAAGGCCTTCCCAAAACATTTCCCATTTGCTTTCCCTAATACTGATGTTCCGTGGTCGTCTTGTTTCATCCTGCATCTGTAGTATTAGTCCTAAGCAATTATACGGTGTGACGTGTTCAATACATGTACCATTAATCTTGTAATTAGACACTCTTTGTTCAAAGCATAAGAAGAACATGGCCCTCCACTATCAGAGCCTGCTTCTTTGAGACAGGAGAACTGTAAACGGATAACAGATGTCTTTGAAGCCCAATAATCTCTCTCTCACTCTTTTGCTAGGCGTGAAAAGAACCATGTCCCTATCACTGCCATAAACGCACGTTTCCGTTTTGTAGCCTTACTCTACTGTACAAAGTTTTTATGGTGAGAAACGCTCTGAAACGCAGAAGAACTATGTGGTCTAAGGTTTCGGTGACGTCGAGGTCATTAGAGATGGCTGTGTCCATCGAAATGTCGCATTTGAGAATTCGTCCTACACGTTTTAGCAAAATTATCTCAAATCAGATTTACGATGACCGCCTCGGGGCAGGGACCACCGTCCATCTGAACAACAGTGTGCTAACCACTGCATCATTTCACTCGATCACATGTGAGGGAAAAAATAAATTTTCAATAGCGGTAAAAAAGGAGGGACCCAAGCGGGTAATGTACGAGTGCGAACTATAAAATATTGCCTCCGAATGTTTTATGTGAAAATTCTTGCTAATTTTTAAATAAAGCAAAAGTTCTTAACATTCTACATCTTTATTGTTCATGCCTATATTTTGTAATCCTCTGCCTGTTGAAAGGTCCGAAATGCACCGTGTAACTAGGCGGTGTGCAATGTAACTATATCGGTGCGCGAAAAACAGCGTGCAGTAATTGAGTTTCTAACCGCAGAACATTATGTCCACACAAGGAGCACCCTCTCCTCCACCTTGGCAATGCCAGACCACACACGAGGGCTGCGACACTTGCTGCAACAATCCGACGCGTTGGCTTCACTGTCATCGGTCATCTTGCATGTAGTCCCGACTTGCCCCAATGCGATTTTTAACAGTTTCCAAAAATTATTAACACTTTCGGAACTTCACTTTGATAGCGATGAAGCGATGCAACAAAGACGATATTAGCACTCCATCAACAAAGTCAAACATTCTACAGTGAGGTATCAAAAAACTGGTCTCTCGTTGGGAAGAATGTGTTTGTCGCCAGGGTAACAATGTTGAGAAATAACAATGTAAACATGAACGTTGCGTGCCATTAAAAGTTTTCACATAGCAAATTCCGAGACGTTACTTTCCAACACGCACGCGTAATTGCAGGAGAGTGTATTTAGATTTGGGTTATATTACAGTGTATGTTCATTCTTCTGTTTCATTGTACGGACGTGAGACGTGTCAGTGGCGAAAGGAATACCTGGCTGTTAAAGCGATATTTTCTTGTTTACACATTGACGGAAAAAAAATCGCGACACCAAGGAGGAGATGTGCGACATAAAATAAAGTTAGTGAGCGTGTTTCTGCATCTGGAAGGTGATGTTTAGTCAGATTTCGTGTTAGTCGCATAACAGTGGCGCTAGTAGCGCAGCTATGAGGATGCAGATCATGGTTGCTTTAAAAACACGCTGTAACGAGCGTGCGCGTTGCCTGTCAGGTTGGACGTGGTGAGCTGATGTTAGTCAAGAATGAATTTAAGGAGACAAAGACGCCAATATCAACATCTCACTAAGTTTGAACGAGGTCGTGAAATCGGGATACGAAAGCATTGATATTCTTTGTGCGAGAGTGCAGAAAAACTTGGCACGAATGTAGTTACAGGGGTGCTCACGAGACTGTACGTCCGCAAGAAACCCGGGCTTAGAACGGCCACATGGCACTACCGGGAACAAAGACCATCGTCTTGGGCGTGTGGCTCTGTCGTATCGTACTGCATCGTCAGCAGCAATCTGAGCAGCAGTTGGTACCACAGAGACACAACGAACTGTTACAAATCGGTTACAAGGACAGCTCAGAGCAAGACGCTCTTTAGTTTGCTTTCCACTGGCCCAAAGCCACCGCCATTTGCGACTTCAGTGGTGTGAAACGAGACCTGATTGGAGGGCAGATTGCATGTGTGCTGTGTCTTCTGAGCCGGCCGGAGTGGCCGAGCGGTTCTAGGCGCTACAGTCTGGAACAGGGCGAACGCTACGGTCGTGGGTTCGAATCCTGCCTCGGGCATGGATGTGTGTGATGTCCTTAGTGAAAGCTAGTTCTGCCCCCGTACCTGTGATGGCAGTGTGTTGGTTAGATGTATGAAAGTTCAGGATCTGCTGCCAACCCGTATGCGTCTTAGACACAGTGGACCTACACCTAGAGGAATGATCTGGGTTGCGATTTTCTATGAAAGACGGAGCTCTCTCGTGGTTATCCCATGCAGTGAGAATGCAAAAATTCTGGTGATTAGACTTCTTTCCCTACAATTCAAGAACACGATTTCACGGGATGTAACCCAACAAGATAACGCTCACTCACATACAGCTGTTGTAACCCAACATGCTCTACAGAGTGTCAACATGTTGCCTTGGTCTGCTCGATCACCAGATATGTCTCTAATTGATCACTTGATCACATGTGTGATATTATCTAACGACAACTCCACCGTCATCCACAAACAGCACTATCTGTCCCTGTATTGAATCACCACGTGCAACAGACATGGAACTTCAGCTACATACTGACATCCGGCAGCTGTACAACACAATACATGCACGTTTGAATTCTTGCATTCAACATTCTGGTGGTTACACAGGATATTAACGTACCAGCATTCCATAACTGCAATGTCCTATCTCACGCTTACATTAACCTGTGGTCCTGCAGTGTTAATAACTCATATGTTTTACTTAGACAAATGTATTCCTGAAATTTCATTACTCTATATTAATTACTTTTTGGTGTTGTTTTTCCGTCAGTGCACATGGATTTTTGTTGCACTGCGTACTTTTACTGTAGTGTTTTTATTTCCGTAATTTGAGTTCATGTTTCCTGTCAGTACAACTTGAAGAGCGCTCTGGTTGAAAGCTGTGACAAAGAATCATTGCGGAACGTCAGGACAGAGAAAAATACGTTCTCGACATTTTCGGGAAGAGTAATACAGGGTGCAGTCTTAAATCAGGACAAATGAAACTTTTTCAAAAGCAAATTTATTAAAACAAAATACAAATGAAAATGAAAATTCATTTACATATAAGAAGTGGTATCTTTCAAGAGTAACATCACTCGATATAACTCCTTCAGCAGCAATCACCGCCTCCAATCTTGTCCTGAACCAATAGCGCGCATTTTTTAAAACAGCGCTGTCCGTATTCGCGAATGCTGCTACGATAGCGGTGCGTATAGATGCGACGTTAGAGTGACTCATTTTATTGGTAACTTTTCCGCCTAGACTCCAAACATAGTAGTCGAGTGGTTTCAAATCCGGGCTATTCGGGACCATAACTCCTTTGAGCAGAACGTGTCAAGGCTATCCGAGAGCCAGTTTTGGACTAAATGGTTAGTACGAAGTTTGCCATCCAAAGGATTGTTCGCTGGATGACATTCAATAATGACGCCAGTTTCCTCAGCGATTGCGCCGTGTCCTTCGATGACTGCAGCAGTTCGTGTCAAACGTTTCCTCGAATGCGATATCATCATCGGTTTAGCGGAACCTTTTCCAGATTTCTTCGAAGCATTACACTTGGCCGCAACATCGTAAACAGTTGATCTCGGGTACACGAATAATAATAACTATTTCAGTGGGAGGACGTTCAGCGCCAATGCTTTGAATAATCGCAGCTCTTCGGCTGTACTCCGCACTTTTCTGTAACATCTCGGCCATTTTGAGCTTCTGACTGTTTGCTAGATGCTCATGGCTTACAAGAAAGTTAATAGCGGCATGGCGAGAAATTATTATTGAAATTTCTCGGGATTTAAGCGCCGCACCCTGTATATGGACCATCACGCTGGATTACGAAAGCAGCCTTTTCAAATGATTCAAAAGGCTCTACGCACAATGGGACTTAACATCTGAGGTCATCAGTCCCCTAGCCTTAGAACTACTTAAACCTAACTAACCTAGGGACAGCACACACAACCATGCCCGAGGCAGAATTCGAAACTGCGACCGTATCAGCAGCGCGGTTCCGGACTCTCGGCCACAGCGGCCGGCGGCAGCCTTTTCACATCATATACTTCACTAATTGGTTATTCGAAATATGTAACTAAAAGAAAGAGACATTAACCAGGCCGAATGCATCGTGTTGCAGGATAAAATATGACTTTAACACCTGAAAAATGTTTGAAAATGGCTTCCTGACCCTGTTTTATTCAAGACAAACTATAATCCACTAATGTTTCCGGGCTACTAAGATGACGGTACCGGCTTCAAAACCCTGTACGAGTATAATGTACTAAATAACTTAAGCAAGCAGCAGTACTGTTAACGATGGACTTTGTAAATTACGACAAAAGCATTATTAACGTAGAATGCCGTCGTACTCATGAAAGAAATATGATAAATAATTTCTTAAATACAAAACATTTCTTAAGAACGATGACATAAATTAATTGTATTTATACTTTGTGAATTAATTACAATTTCAAAATTGAATACTGAAGGACCAAAGACAGTAAACTGCGCCGTGCTCGCATGAAGTTTAATCTGTGAGCTACTATATCGAGGATGCGAACCAGACAGAGTTAAGGCGATTTTGAAAATCAAATGTAACGACTGTTATCAACTGTTGAAAGCTAAAGCCCTCGACGAACAACCTTGAAGATAAAACGCGGGAACTAATTAATATTACGTCATGTGCGCCTGTGATACGAATTAAGCGTTGCCACAGTAGCATCGCGTAACTAACACGTAGTACATTTAGTTACGGAATTAGAAATAATTTATGCCCCAAGTCACCTCAGATTTGGCTGTATTTCATGAAACATTCCAGTAAGGCTAAGGCTGATGCAAGCCAGCACGCAGTTAATATCGGTGGCAGTCCTTAGCCTACGTAACAACCGGTGTTCACGAGGCATGAGAACGAAGGTGCGATTAGGAGGCATGTCATGCTGGAGTGTATAGACAATGCGGCGATTCACATTGCAAAGTTTGGCGGCAAAGTCCAAAGCGACTGGAAGAAAGCGCTAGTAACTCTTGTATATAGGAAAGGTGAATGAACTGAGTCACAAAATTAGAGACCTATATCCCCAACATCGGTTTGCTGGGGAGTTGGAATATAAAAAATTTTCTTCAAACAGGGAAGCTTCTATCCACAAATCAGCACGATTTTAAAAGAATCCCTTTCCTCACATGATAACCTGCGATCTCTGGTTGAAGAGCAAGAATGAAATTTCATGTTAGTAGATTTTCGAAAGGCGTTTGACACGGTACTCTACTGTAGGTAGTCAACGAAGGTAAGGAAATAGGAATAGAACTATTTGAATGGCTCGAGGGCGTCTTAAGTAACAAAACCGAGTAATTTATTTGTAAATTATAGAGCGCAGCAATCAGTCGACCTTTTTTTAGGTTTTATTACGCAAATCCAGATTTCGGCTAGCGCCTAGCCATTATCAATGAAACATTTTCTGAACTCGATGCCTTTTATTTCCCTGTTGTTCGGGCGTCAGTCACAGTTCTTTGAATACTCAGTATACAAACAACTGAGACTGACGCCCGAACAAAAGGGAACTAACATGCACTGACATTAGAAAATGTTGCAATGATAATTAGCCGAAATATGGATTTGCGTAATAAAACCTACAAGAAAAGGACGAGACGACTTATTGCTGGGTTCTATAATTTATAAATCACATAACAGTTGCTGAGTACACCCACTTTAATAATGGAAGGCAACCTGATGAAAACGCAGTATGTTGTCATCGAGGTCGAGTGTTCATCAGAGACAAGATTAACGTAAGCCGTATCCCAGGTAAGTGTGGTAAGACTACTATTATCCTCTATACACATAAACAATCTTACAGACAGGGTGAACAGCAATATGCCGCTGTTTACTTGTGTCCGGTAAAGTGTCAACGTTGAGTAAGAGGGTACGAATTGACTTAGACATAATTTCCAGCTGCTTTGAAGAATGGCAGCTAGCTCTAAGCGTAGAAAACTATTAGTTAATGCAAATGAACAGTGAAAACAATTCCATATTTGTCGAATATGGAATTAGTAGTGAGTTGCTTGCCATATTCACGTCGGTTAAATGTCCAGCGTAGCGCCGCAAAGCAATATGAAATAGATCGAGCACGTAAGGATTGTAGTATGGGAAGGCGAGTGATCGCCTTCGGTTTATTCAGATAATCAAAGGAAAGTGTGGTTCGCTCGTCAAGGAGATCACATATAGTACACCAGTGGGATCCATTCTTGAGTATTGCTGGAGTGTTTGGGATCCGTAGCAGGTTAGACTGAATGAAGACATCTAAACAATTCTGAGCCTAGCTGTTAGATTTGTTGCTATCAAGTCAGAGAAACATGGTGGTATTACTTTGATGTTTCGGGAACTCAAATGGAGGAAAGAGGATGTTCCTTTCGAGGAACACTATTGAGAAAATTTAGAGAATCTGAACGCGAATCTGACTGCAAAACGATTCCATTGCCGCCACTGTGAATTTCACATAAGGGCAATGAACATAATAGAAATTACGCTCTAGCGGAAGAATGTAGATAGTCGTTTTTGTCTCACTGTGTTTGCGAGTATAAAAGGAAAGGAAATGATTAGCTATTGTACAAGATACCCTCCACCAGCGCTATACGATGGCTTGTGAAGTATGTCTATAGATATAAATGTTTCTGTAGAACTTTGTTAATTAATAGTAGTTATTTAAATGTTAAAAGGCGACTCCACGTAGACTGTCGACATCCATAATTTCAGTAATCCCAAAATAAAGCTCAAATACTAATTCGAATGTTTTGTGACGTTGTTAATCGTCGGCTGAGTAAACTGAACAGTCATACACGCACCATGTGCAGCGGTCGCGGAACTGTAAAGCCAGTCCATCGCCTTGTCCGGAACTTACTTTACGCCGACAACACATGTTTTCTACAGGTGTATATTTTGTGTTATTGCACTTAAGTGAAAAATCAGTGATTTAAACTGCCTTAGAAAACGCTTAAACGCGATCTCGCTTTTGTACGATATCGTGTGGCATTAATGTCATTTGGAGATTTTAGTGAACCACAAGTGGTGCTCGATCAAGAGAATTCTGCATGAACTTAGATTCAAGTACTGCCGTTGCATAGGATGTAAGTACTATTTTTTTCTATAGTTTTAATAAAGTAGGCTGTTTCCTTTTATTCCTACACGGATGAATGTATGCATGTTAGAAACTACGACTGGCGGGAAAAGAAGCTAACGCGGACAACGAAACAGCTATACAAGATACGAGGTAAGCAAACCACCCTCTGCTAAGGTAGCGAAATTGCGAAAAGTTTGCTGGACCGCATGCAACATTTCACAAAGAACGACTTGCGCGTTTTCCATTTTGTACGCAGACATGTGTCACGTCAGGAGCACTCCGTATCTCATCCTAATTACTTACAGTGGGGTGGGGAACGCTGCCAACCTTCTGCTGCTGAAGTTGTGATACCTGCATCACTGGGTGTGATTAAAATAGCACGGCAACGAGACACGTACTCCAAAGCCGAAGTGCATGGGACATTGCGATAATAGTGGGCAAAATCTATAAATTGCACGTAATTTCACCTGTAAATTTCTGGCGGTGTATAGACCAAATGCTATGTCGCGTCCATCCATAGTTGAACTGTGTCAACATTTCGTACTTATCCGCACTGACGAAGGAACAGCTTACCGTGCAGGAACCGATGACAATGTCCAGTCAGTCGGCGAGATGAAAGAGAACATCTGGGAGAAAGAGATTTGTCATGGACTGTGCGGCTGGTCCCGGCGGAGATTCGAGTCCTCCCTCGGGCACGGGTGTGCGTGTTTGTCCTTAGGATAATTTACGTTAAGTAGTGTGTAAGCTTAGGGACTGATGACCTTAGCAATTTAGTCCCATAAGATTTCACACACATTTGAGCATTTGAACATTTTTGAAAGAAATTTTCCAAGGATATTTGCTTCTCGATGTGTTCTATGATCAAAGAGTAGGTTTCTATCGTCTACGAACTGATCGTTGGTAGTAATTTTAGACCACTGTTTACAGAGACCTGATGACTATGTTCAGAAATAGTTTCATGTAGCTGCGTCGCTTGCAGTCGTAGCGCAGCATTAACTAGACATGATTTGGACTTCCATTATAACGTGTGGCTTGCTATTTCAAGTATCCTCATACCAGTATATACAGGGTCTTACGGGTCTAAGTGGAAGCATTTCTATTGACGACTGAGGGTACTGTGATGAACAACATTATATCATTATCTACATCACTCGGCACAACCAAATGTTTTATGTTTATTCTCCCCTGCACAACAGATCAGGTGTTCAAGTGTGGATGCAAATACAACATAACGGGTTGTCTACATTGACAGGCGTCGTCCACTTCGCACACCAGTTATGATTATGCAGGAAATATAGGCTAGTAAATTATGTGATTTGTTTGCAGACCGGCCGGTGTGGCCGTGCGGTCTAGGCGCTTCAGTCTGGAACCGCGTGACCGCTACGGTCGCAGGTTCGAATCCTGCCTCGGTCATGGATGTGTGTGATGTCCGTAGGTTAGTTAGGTTTAAGTAGTTCTAAGTTCTACGGGACTGATGACCACAGATGTTAAGTCCCATAGTGCTCAGAGCCATCTGAACCATTTTTTTTTGTTTGCAGAAAGACTGTTAGATGCAGAGAAATAAGACTAAGAACAGAGAAGTGGAGATACATATTAAGGTACCAATGACAACCACATCTGTACCTATAACCCCTGTATTGAGAACATTACTGTTCGTATTGTGCTTCCTTGTGAACACTTTATGATGTTATTTATGTGGAACCGTCATTTTCCAGCATTACATTCTCCCTGTACGATCGTACATTAGTTACAGTGATGTGAATGACGCCTTCTTTGCAGACAATACTTTCGATCATCAGCATTGAGCTCTCTGTCTCCCCCTCACGCTCCAGACGTTTGCGTACCTCAGTAGCTAGTGACGATGGGGTAAGAAACACGACGAGCCGCTATTTCTCTTTCTAAATCTGCTGAGAACAAAATGTATGCTCGGAAAAATATGTCTGTTTCTTTTTAAAGTAAGAAGTCTCTAGCTCCTATTATGTCACCAATAATGAACATTACAGTGCTTAATTATCTTCGCCATGCCTAAGAAACGCAAAGTTCCACTCTCTAGTTCTTACAGGTCAATCGGAACCAACCGAACGCCATGTCATCCTGTGCCAATGACGTCAGTGTGTGCGCCATTGATAGCCGTCGGCTCAACAACGCCCTCCCAGCCGTTGTCGGCTTGTGCCATTCCTCCCACTAAGGAAAAATCCCTGACATTACTGCGGAACAGACACGCTGAGCAGTTTTCGTTTTTCTCTCTTCTCCTTTATTCTTCCTTTCTATCCTTTTTCCCGACCTGTTCCTTCGTCGTAATGTCGACAGTGGTTCTTTCCGCATGTTGCATGACATCTTTATAATTCTGTTGATGAAAAGATCACTCAGTTTCTTACTGCAAAGTGTGGCCACTACCCTGCAAAAAGACGCTGAGCTACAGAGGTGTACTACCCCATACCTAAACTGACGTGAAAATCAACGCCGAATGTTCTAAGCGCAGCCGAATGCCAAATAACAGTCAGGTGTGTCAGAGTCACGCTTCCAACGGGAACGTGGCCTGTACAATACCCCTTACCACTGCAGAATGCTCCACCACCCGCCATCTTGCATGGACACCACTACAATGTTGTCGTATATTGTTTAACGCCATTTGGAAAACCAAGAAGATGGAAAGTACTTGTGCACATTGACAGGGTACTGCAGCAGATACGGAACACAGCCATACATGAAAACCTGCAACCCTCCATACAACTCAGGCACTCCATGTTTACTCTTAGCCACCTAAAGAAGTCACTACTGACAAGGCCTATTTTATGCATCCACCTGTCGTCACACAAATTGTTCTAAAATGGATAGAATTCGGCAAACACAGATACAAGCTGATTCACAGTTCCACTGAAGCACTATCAATTTATAAATAATTAAAATACTTTAAAACAACCACAGTCTGTCACTTTTATTATGCAAGATGCTTTTATGGCATTATCTACATATCTTACATTACAAACCCTTTTCGGCTATTTGTCATTTTGCAAATGCCTACAAAAGCAGAAGTAAAAGAATTGTAAACACATTGTAAAATTACACGTGCATAGCGTTTGTGCTATGTGTGTCACATTTAAAAGCTGTTTACTGCACGCACACACACACACACACACACACACACGCACACACACACACACACACACACAAACACACACACACACAGTCAAATAAGCAAACACGTGTTGAACGTTTATACAAACTTCTTCCAAGCACTTATTATACGAAACGACAGGTGAGTAAAACATAGCTTTCTTCCAGATTCTTGCAAATTCATCTGACAGCAAAACTATCCTTTTACTTCCTCGTACATGAACACATCTGTTACAAAAATTTTGACCATGGAGGGAGCTACAGTGGTTGGAAAATCGTTTCATCATTTACAAGTTACATTGAGGATATGGATCCACAAATGAAGCAAAACAAGGTACTAATTTTGTATTTGCACAGCGTCAAGTCAGTATCAGCAGCACATTAAGACAGCTTCGAGACAATTACAATTGCCCCCAAGACAGGCAAGCATGTCATTCCCACGTCATCGTAGTTAATGTATACTGGCTTCAAAGCAGACGAGAGCTGAACATAGATCAGAGCAACTGAACTTTAAATTACTGCCACGCATTATGTTCGTACTATAGGTAAATATTTGTAAAGTTTCTATTAATACGTTTTTGTTATTGTTGCTAATGTAGTAAGATTTTTTGTGATAACTAATATTCAGGTTAAGGGCCTAAATGTAATTGTTCAACAAGAAGTGGTTACTTATACATCACATTGAAACCTTTAGACGTCAGTCAGACTGTGTACATAATATAACTTTATGGTCACTGATAGCTGTATGGAAACGTTGACATCCTACCTACAACATGTGAATAATGGTATTGTTGTATGGACTTTATACATAATCTCGCTACTGACATTTCCATCGAAAAACAGTTACACAGCCACTGAAGTACATAACACCAGAATATAAAAGTAATCTGAGTGTACAATCACTGTTCCATAAGCAAGCAAGGTAATATTCAAATATGGCTCTAATGATCACTTTGGTTACCTGTGTGACAATACGCAAACAACTTTGCATGCAGCAACTTTCCCACAATATGTCATTTAAATAAGTGTTCCATGTATGGTATCACCCAGAGATCTCAGTGCCACACAAAAGTCGGAAACGTGAATCGTTATCTCAGCATAGCAGTGGGAGTATGCGTGCGGAACGATTTGAAGTGGAATGATCATATAAAATTAATTGTTGGTAAGGCGGGTACCAGGTTGAGATTCATTGGGAGAGTGCTTAGAAAATGTAGTCCATCAACAAAGGAGGTGGCTTACAAAACACTCGTTCGACATATACTTGTGTATTGCTCATCAGTGTGGGATCCGTACCAGATCGGTTTGACAGAGGAGATAGAGAAGATCCAAAGAAGAGCGGCGCGTTTCGTCACAGGGTTATTTGGTAACCGTGATAGCGTTACGGAGATGTTTAATAAACTCAAGTGGCAGACTCTGCAAGAGAGGCGCTCTGCATCGCGGTGTAGCTTGCTCGCCAGGTTTCGAGAGGGTGCGTTTCTGGATGAGGTATCGAATATATTGCTTCCCCCTACTTATACCTCCCGAGGAGATCACGAATGTGAAATTAGATAGATTAGAGCGCGCACGGAGGCTTTCAGACAGTCGTTCTTCCCGCGAACCGTATGCGACTGGAACAGGAAAGGGAGGTAATGACAGTGGCACGTAAAGTGCCCTCCGCCACACACCGTTGGGTGGCTTGCGGAGTATAAATGTAGATGTAGATGTAGGTCAATATAGTGTCGAGCATGCACGAGCTCAGCCCATTTCGCGATCTAATCTAAAGGAGTCAACAGTGTAGGAGCAAAAGTTTGAGATGACGTTGTACATTTGTAGATGTTGAACATTGTACTTGAAGAGAACAGTTTGTTACTTACTGGATCAAGTGATACTTTCATAGTCAATGACAGTTGTAAACCATCTCGTCCTCCTATGACAAAAACCTGTGTCAAAGAAGTATATCTTTTATTCTTTCATGTAATAAAGTAAACTATTATTTCATGCGATCTAGTTTGATGAGCCTTCTCCCAGAACAAAGAACTGACAGCTGTGACTTGATGAAAGCAGTTTCGACTGGTCACAACACCATGTGTAGCGCAACATATTATGCACCAAACGTTAAACAGTCAATTCTCGCAAATTGCGATGCGAGTCCAACATATTTTTCTATTAAAAATGAATAATTTCTACACAAGATTCATATAGCTCACCCATTAACAAACATATATTTTTGCACTCGTACATCGATCTTAGTTTTCCAGATAATAGTTTTGAAATCACAGACTCGCTGGACTGGCAGTACATTAGATGAATAAAAGAACCCCCATTTATAGTCAGCAATATGTCAAGCAAGGATTTATGAATGATGTGGAATCAGAGACACTGCATGTGGTGTGCGTACTGCAAGACCTTCAGTACACACATCATCAGATTATTTGATTTGTCGCTCTAACGAAATAGGCGAGTGTCATCAATATGTCTCGTGGTCTTATCATGATGTGTTTATCTTCTGCCATTAGGGCAGACGATAGAAATGCCACATGCATGCTTAGAGTAGCAGATTGATGGTGACCAACTTTAAACAGAACTTGATTAATTATCACAGTCATTTATTAAAATAATGACAAGCATAAAAATTACTTAACTTGGTTCTGGATGCTATTTACAATTGACAATCTGAAGTTCCTTTGGTACCGGTACGTTAATCTTATTCTCACATATATCTCTGATACTTCACAAAAGTGTCTATACATTTATCTGCATGGCTATGTACAGGAATATGGTAATCTTATTAGGCGCAGACTGAAAATTGACTGTAGACTGGTACAGACAAATGTAGAACTCGTACAGACTGATACAGACTAAAGCAGACTGGTACAGACTGGTGCAGACAAATGCAGACTGGTAGAGACTGGTACAGACAAAGGCAGACTGACTAATCGGAGGTCTGTACACTAGTTATAATACCTCGCGCGTTCAGGTATCACTGCGCGAGTGTGACCGGCGAGGAGAAAAGGTTCTACGTTAGCAGCAATCTCATTGGCTGCGTTACCTATTAATACGCTGATCGGCGGAAGCAGAATTTGGCAGCGCCATCTCCTAGTGCAGAGACGGACGAGCGCTGCGCCTGCGCTGTTGTGCTTAGCGGGGCGCGCTCTAGTGGGAAGGATGTGTACGCGCTGACTACGCGGAACGATGTACACAGCATGACGTTGTTCTTCCTCCCGTTTCCAGGTTCTTTTTGCATCCTCGTGAGGGTGTGCTCGGTTCAGGAAGAAATTTGCACTCCATTTAGTGCAGCAGAAACGCCAATTTGATGGCGGCACTTTGTTAGCCAGTGAGCACTGCGAGCGGAGGGGAACAGTGGGCAGAACGGTGAAGGCCGGCTGACCGGTATCGGGAGACGGTAGCGAGCGGCTATTGACAGGCCGTCAGGGGGGCAGCGCTGGGGCTGAAATACCGCTGCCTGCGCTGGCCGGGGAGGCCTGTCGCCGCGGGAGACGGACGGTCCCGCGTCACGGCAGCGCGTCGCCCGACCCTAAATCACGCCTACCCAACCCTACACTGCCCTACCGATCATCCCGTCCATCACCCCCCACCACCCTGTTTCCTCTTACAGGGACACTCTGTTCCGGTCGACGCAGAAACCAGATGTGGCCACTTTGTTGAGATGTGCGACAGAGTGGACGAATGGACTTTGCTTAGACCGTCGGTACACGGACCGTGCTGTCGAACGTTAACGTTGAGCGTACCAAGTTCAACGTGCTGCTGAACGCTCAGGAACGATGCGACTTGTGCATACGGTACGTGGGTCCCAACGTGGTATACGCGATCGCAACGCACTCCAGCGGCAGATGAGGGATGTGTTTACTCAACGGGCGCGCGTAAAATTCCCACGTTGGCTCCATTAAAACGCACATTTCCACCATCGTCCACTAAAAGGAAAATACCATGTCCAATCAATAAGGACACAGGCTTATAAAAGTGCCGTTACAAATTTGGAATACTTCTCCACATAAGATAAACATTATTTCGTCATTCCTACATTTTAGCAAAACTCCAAGGTCAGTCTTACTTGATCACTGTTCCTGCCCACCAGCAGAATCATTGCAACATGTGTATTACGAAGCGTAAAATATAAATATCTTTATACAAGTAGCGTAAGCTGTTAAGTAGATTAAGTCAACCGAACAAAGTCACCCCTCAAAAAGAAAGGTGCACTTATATTTACATAACATCAAATATTATAGTATATACTTATATTAAACTAATAATACAGTATCAGAATCCAATAAAACGCAAATGATAGGAAAAAAATTTGGACGTGTAAAGATGCGAACAACCGCCCCAACAACGAACTCAATACAGCTCAGTGACTCTACGCGTTACGCTGAACCACCAACACACCCCTGGCCTCTAATCATAGTAAACTAGCCCTTGCTGAAAACCTTAATCGTAGATGTGTTACTAACTGCAATATAATTATAACAAATTGTACCAAGAACAATGCGTTTTGGGTGGACCTTCAGCGCGTCGCTGCATTCCAGTAGCCTACTCTTATAATATGTAAGTCACAATAATTCTTTTCCCACGAATATGATGTTTCTCACTATTGTATTGGAACGAATCACACAGTTAATAACGGGTTTTCCAGTGATTCTCAATTTGCTGCGGCAAATATACATAGATGCTTGAAATGAATGCCAATATGACGACTCACAACTCTGTACTGAAGGGAGACGGCGTGCGTGTGACGTAGATGGCGTTGTGCCATTTCATTGGTCAACGCTCAGACGCACGTTCAGAATATCTGACATGCCAGATAATGCTCTGCACGTTCGGAAAGACTCCCGAACGTGCTATTCCACGCTATGACGTCAGAAACTCGGCACGCTCAATGCTCAACGTTGCACGGTCCGTGTGCCGACGGCTTTAGACTGAGGATGGCTGAAGATTTTCATCCTGGCGTGGGAAGCCAGATATAACGACCCTTCATTATAAGCTACTTATTGGTACCTGCAGTAGCGCTCCCATAGTAGTAGTTGTGTTATGAGTGACGGGAGTAAGGAAGCTCACGTGTGTGCAATAATGTCAGCTACCCTCCAGCGTCTGCATAACTAAGTAAGAAATACTCGTTATATGCGTCACGCCTCACCCCAAAATACTCCTCACCCCTACCTGAACTTCCACAACGCACAACGTTGTGGAATGTACAGTACCACGGCAAAGTGGTACATGTGGAGGGAAGCGCACAAGAACGCCCATCTATGGAATGTACTGTTCAAGTGGCTATACACCATCCAACGACTACATTATACAAAATATTTAATAACTTTTAACATGGTTTATGTTCCCTGATGTAAAAAAAAAAAAGGAAAGATGTTCCACTGCCTACTTCACCTTCTTAGGGATCCATGCTTTTCCTTTTCATCACTTCCCTTAGGAGGCTACGCTCTCCGTAATGGTTCAATCTATTGCTGAACCAAATTTCATTGAAATCGGTTCAGCGGCTTAGTCGTGTAAACCGAACAGACAGAATTGAGATTTTCACTCAGCAGCGGGGTGAGTACTGATATGAAACTTCCAGGCGGATTAAAACTGTGTGCCGGCAAGTGTTCTTGCCCCCGAAAGGCAAAGGTCCCGAGTTCGGGTCTCGGTCCGGCACACAGTTTTAATCAGCCAGGAAGTTTCAGACAGACTTACTTTCAGATCTAATGACATTAATATGGAAGAACGGATTAAACTCATTGGGGTTGTATAAGATTTGTATTGATTATGTTGAATTGTGTTGTGAAGAACATATGAACCAATAAATGCATTTTTACAAATATGATTATTTTCCAAAATCAGTGAGTAAATACTTTTCCGTGAAATACCGCGAAACATTCTTCAAATCAATAAATATCTTGCACTACGTCGATCCTATAGATGACTGCGATCCTCATCAGCGTTGAATATATCTCCATACCAGATTTTACCAAAATCGGTTCGGTGGTTTAGTCGTGAAATAATAATACACGGAGTTACTTTCGCATTTATATTATTAGTATGCATTTACAATATTTCTGTCTGTTTAAATCCTGCCATATGAGGTCATATGTAACATAACGTAATATTGTAATCAGTCCAGCAGCTGTTAAGTGTTAGCTTTTAAATGTTAATTGCAGCAATGGATTTTACATATCGGTTTATATGGTTTTCTTTCTGACAGCCATGAAATGTTACTGAAACAACCTGCTGCACCCAGAATTTTAATTCGGGTCACTGAAATGCCCGAGTAATTGTCTTGGAAGAATTACATTGTTGCATAAGCATTTGATATGTTGTCGATTTTATTTAACATGATTTTCAGTTCAGATTTTCTTGACGTTATTCATTCGTAAGTGATTAAACGAAATAACAGACCAAAGATTATTGATTTTCAGTTATCACGTATTATTTAAAATTTATTATTTTCGGAACAAACACTTATGGCAGAAATTGCTCAATGTTATTTAGTTCTGGTCATCACCTTATTGAAATTAAACATGGTCAACGGGTTTTGTAGTTAACAGTCACACCTATGTTGTGCTCCCAGTGTTCTGTCTTATCATCTGACAAGGGGAGGCCACGACATTGGAATCACGGATTTATTTCAAACTTCGTACACCTTTAGTAGGCCAGTAAAACAACATTGTGTGCAAGTAGTAGGGTGCAGTGCTCTGGGAATTCCGAGAAAACCGCAAGAGAAGTTTTAGGCGTCTGTTATGAAACTGATGTATTTGTGCGAAAGTACCTAGCCTAAGAAGTCATTGCGGTCAAATAGTTAGCGTCAGCGCTTTACAAGTGGGTTGTGCCTGAAGCGAAGGTTCGAATCACGCTAACACTTTTTAATCTATAGTTTTTTCTTCACTTTTCGCGTTACTTAATTTATACGACATTTGAGAAGACAATGAAAAAAGTATCGAGCATTTTCATGAAGTTGCAGTAAATTTCATATATTATTTGACCACTTACAATTTGTTAATTATATTTTCAAGGACGCTCGGAAATCCTAAGTCAAACCTCGATAAATGATGATACGAATGACGTTATTCACAATCAGTAATATAGTAAAACACAATGCGCCAGACCACTAGAGTAATGTACATTTAGTAGTCCGACGTGCTCTAGACGTCACATGTTGGAGGATATTATTTGTCGCACATACATGGAAAGCATAAATTGAACCTATATGCAAACACTTCATGCAAATACACGTGGTTTTTTTTTCATTATATTACACTCAAATGTCATACACATTAAATAATATGACCAGTGATGGAGAAATAGATTAATAATTAAGTTTGAGCGGGAGACGAATCATAGTATCATGGAAGCTCAACTTACGAAGTTCGTACGCTGTTCACTTGACCACCATGAACTGTAACGCCCGGCACCAACACACAGATACATCAATCACATAATGGACGCGTAAAAGTTCTCTAGTTATTCTCCCGGAATGACCATAATACCTCACCTTGCTACTTGCACATTACGATGTTTCGACGGCCTACTAAAGGTGTAAGAAGTTTGAAGGAAATCTGGGATACCCACGTCGTGGCGTCCCCTTGTCAATATTTCCACAGCACTGCTCCTCTTGCCTCTCATGTCTACCACTCTCGCCTTTCTATTCTATTCCGATGCTAGCGACACTGAGCCATTTTCCCATCTCCTGCGCATGTTCTGCTTTCTGCTGGGTGCACAGTATGGCTTCATACGATGTCACAATGAGTACAAAACTTTTCTAAATTATTTCCTTTTCTTACAGGTGCTTTACCTTATCAGGCTTCTACATGAATATGGTGTCGAGTTCAATGTGGATTAATTTACCTATACAATAATTTTGTTCTTCAGAAATTAACAAAATCTTGAGTTTTACCAAGGATTTGGTCATCTTCCAAGAATGTGAATGTGGCCATACAACTGTCTCTAGTTTGTGCTCGTTTGTGTTCAGGTTGCGATATTGCAAGCTGTGCGAGTACAGTGCACTTTTTTGCTCAGAACTACACCTCATGTTGCGCTAGGATGTATGTAATTGACATGTGCCTTAGCCATATGATACGGCCATACACTATTTAGATACCTACTCAGAAAAGTGACTGCCTGCGCGAATGTGAGTGATGGATCAGCTGGGCGAGTAAAGCTGAACCGCATAGATAGCGAGTAACTGGGAGTGAGAGTTGCTCAGGCGAATTTGTCAGGCACACACAGTGATTTGACAAGCAATGTGCTTATTGGACATGAGAGTGATGTTTGCTGCTGTTGTCTTTCAAGAAGTATACTGCAGGTTGTACACTTTGTACATCTGGAGAAGTGAATAGCTGTTTTTCTGTATCCCTGGTTTGAAACTGTAGGAGCCCTGCTTCTGTAGTGGGTTGATGAGGAGACACAATCACACTCGGCTTGGGGATAGTTGTTTGATTTATTTACTTGCAACAGTTTTCTGTAGAAGACTCACGCTCATATCTGCCGAGCAGGGGTGGGTGCCCAACGTGTAGTCCTCAGTGCTTCATTTGTGGCTGTGGTGAGACTTAGCAGCGGAGAGACTTTGTGTTGTACTCATTCCAGATCAGGTGATGGAGCTGCATCAGATGCTAACATAGTGTTCAAGAATTGCAGTGCCGCTAGTCAGGCCGGCAGGAAGTATGCCCAGCTGTGACGAGTGGCAGAAGCAGCTGGACCTTCACCTCTGCCCAACAGTATACGGTATCAAAGGTCATCCAGAGGATCGACGGCTGGGAGGGCCTCAGTTCGACCCTCGGAGCATCCTACAGGATGGTGACGGAAGCAGATGGTGAGGTGGCGACGATGGTCTCACGGTGGTAGCCTGCTCTAGAGTGGCGGCTAACTCGATGGCACTTCTCAGCTGTGTGATCAGCGTTTATATCAACCAGGGTGGGACTGTTTGAGAGCAGACGGCCCAGGTGTTACGGACTCCATCAGCCACAATGCTGCGTAAGCAAAAATGTTCAAATGTGTGTGAAATCTGATGAGACTTAACTGCTAAGATCATCAGCCCCTAAGCTTACACACTAATTAACCTAAATTATCCTAAGGACAAACACACACACCCATGCCTGAGGGAGGACTCGAACCTCCGCCGGGACCAGCCGCACAGTCAATGACTGCAGCGCCCTAGACCGCTCGGCAAATCCCGCGCGGCCGCTGTGCAAGTGTTCAAGTTTTTCGATTCAACTGTTGTTCTATGTTAGTAAAGGTATGTCGTGATGGCATAGATTGTACAATTGACAATTACCGGAATCGGTCATTCTCATTAGCAACAGAGAAACACTGATATAACAACCTCGACTGAATTTCTACAACAGTCCTAGTGATACACAAGAAAAATAAAAAATGCGTACTGATTCTGATGCAAGTACCAACGTCAATCTATGTGTCTAGGTACATAATAAGTGCTGGTAACGCGCTGTATGTATGCAAATAACTGTGACGAGTAGAGGACACTAACGCTAGGGTACATGAGTAACCAGCGTTTGAAGTTCAATGTTTAAAAAACAGTATGCGCAGTCCTTCAAAATGTTCAAATGTGTATGAAATCTTATGGGACTTAACTGCTAAGGTCATCAGTCTCTAAGCTTATACACTACTTAATCTAAATTATCCTAACACACACACCCATGCCCGAGGGAGGACTCGAACCTCCGCCGGGACCAGCCGCACCGCAGTCCTTAATTAAAAAAGTTTAATATGGCGGAAAGTGCGTCTGACAATAAAACACTACCTGACTTACGATGCGTGGCAATAAAAACCATACTTTAAATCGAGATAAAACTTTAAGGAGTAACGATAGAAAGCTACTAGCCAGATAGCGTAACACATATATCTGCAAAAGCAAAAAAAAAAACAGACTTCGAAAGTAAAACCACATCTGTAAATCGAAGCCTTTCATCATGACAAAGATAGATAACAGTATGAGTAAGGCAATTAAAATTAACAAAACAACAACTATTAATTAAAATCTCGTGCTCGAGGACACTTTCAGAGTGGAAGCTAAATCGCGCGACCTTGCGCCTTCCGCGTAAAATAGTTTTGATTTCCTGTGGCGGAGAACGCGGGAAACGCCCAGTCTCCTCGCCGGTGGTGGCTGGTTCACAGGACCGCACGGCAAGCTGCTGCGGCGCTCGACGCTGCTCAAACCAAAAAGACTCTAGCTTACACCGTGCCCTGTTGACAACTTGGGTCCTTGACTTTGTGGGGTCTGCGCTACAATCGAACTCTTAACAAGTGAAATTCGGTCTCAGCTGACCAGACCACTGTTTTTCAGTCGTCTAGGGTCCAACCGATACAGTCACGAGCCAAGGAGAGGAGCTGCTGTTAGCAAAGCAATCGCTTCGGTCGTCAATGCCATAGCCCGTTAACGCCAAATTCCACCGCACTGTAGCAACGGAAACGTTACGTTGCACGTCCCACATAGATTTCTGCGGTTACTTCACGAAGTGTTGCTTGTCTGTTAGCACAGACACCTCTAAGCAAACGCCTTTGCTCTCCATTGTTAGGTGGAGGCCGTCGGCCACTGCGTTGTTCGTGGTGCGAGGTTATGCCTGAGGTATTCTCGGCACACTTTTGACACTGTGGATCTCGGAATATTTATTTCCCTAACGCTTTCCGAAATCGAATGCCCCATGCGTACAGCTCCAGCTGGCATTCCACGTTCAGAATATGTTGATTCCCGTCATGTGTCCAAAATAACTTCGGAAACTTTTTCACGTGAATCATCTGAGCACAAATGTGTGCCCCGCCAATGCACAGCCTTGTTGTACCTTGTGTACGCGATGCTACCGACATCCGTATATTATGTGCATGTCGCTATCCCATGACTTTTGTTACCTCTCAGAGAACCCCAAACGCGTCGTTTCTCAATACATCATTATCCCTCATATTGCCTCATTGATTCGCCCGAATGAAACTGCCAGACTTAAGTCTACCTCCTCACCATTCCTAAATTGTAATCCGAGCCCGAATCTGCCGCTATGTAAGCAGTACAATCTAATATATAATACCTCTGTCTGACTATGATGTAATCCATCTGTAATCTTCCCAATGTCTGGGTCTGTTCTTTTTTAATTTCTCCTCTTGCAATTTTCAAACGATGATTTTTCTGTTCCCAGCAAAAATGTATTGTGAAACTACGCTAGACTTGCTCTTCTCTCATTCCTACTACGAAATCCACATTCTCCTTTAATTCAGTATTCTAATCTTACACTTTCACAGGCTCAGTGATGATTACATTATTATCTCCCTTTACATCCTGAATTACCTGTTCAGTATCCTTATATCCTCTCTCTCTCCCTATCTTCTGCTTGTGAAGTTGGCGTGTATACCTGTCGTTGCTCGTTTAAATTTGACTTCCATTCTGATGAGAACACCCCGAGCACTGATCTCTTCACAGTAATTCACTCTCCTCCCATTGATAATGAATCCTACTGCCGTTGTACTATTGCCGTTCCTGGCGATATTACCCTATATTCACCAGGCCCTAATTCCTTACCTTTTTTCCATTTCACTTCAATGATTTCTAATCCACCTGAATTTATTCTTTCTGTTCCCCTTTTTAGTTTCTCATCGAATCGGAATCTTTTGTCGATGGAAATATCATTGGGCCACTTTTCCGGATACAAGTCACATGTCCTGTGGATATTCCCTATGTGTCTTTAACGTATTAGTTTCCGTAGTTCTCAGCGTCTTCAAGGCGTAGACCAGAGCAGATTCTTCCACGTTGTAGGGGCAAGAGGCAGTTTCCGAGTTCAAGGGAAAGACATTGCCCTGTAATTGTGTCATGTCCTCCGTCGTTTTTGGGAAGACCTTTGGCAGAACGTAGGCGATTTCCTACACCGGATGTCTTCGGCCGCCATTGTTGATGATTTTTATTCATAATTTAAGCAGGCTGAGATCGCATACATTTCTCAGGACGAATTGTTTATTAGTCGAAGACGCTAGCTTCTGACCACACAATCAACACACAAGATGTGAACGTAGATGATTTCGAACCAAGATTAATCTGCCTGAATGGAGAACTATTTTTTAGTGCACGCCCCCCTCCCCCCCCGCCCACCTTTGTGAACGGGAGGATTAAATTTAGCTTGAAATTATCTAAAATTGGGATATCAAAAGGAGTTTCATAGCTAATTATCCAGATACATATTCGAAACACTCCCAAACTCATGCCCAAAGCAATGATAAAAAGAATGTGCATCTTACCTGTTAGTGCAGACTTGTTTTTATTATTATGCGGCAGTGTGGAATGAATAACATGGACATCTCAGTGGAAAATTAGTATTCCACTGACCGTCACTATCTGATCGTCGTGGAGGATATTTGTGATAGCCCTAAAACATATTGTGTGTTGGATATGTAAAGCACGAACGTTGATGGAAAGGGTAATGGCTGCTTAATGAAGTTATAACAGGTTTCTCTTAGAGCCATCCAGCGGTTTATCGACGCAGGAAGCCGAGTACCAGATTTCTGAAATGTCCAATAGTTGTGAAAGTTTGTCACGGGCGCTTTACTCATTTTCCGCTGTCATACTCTGTGAAACTTTTTTTGCAATTTAATGAAAATCCTCCCATTATCTGCTACCACTTCCAAAGGTAGAAGCAATACCAGAGAAATTTAAACTACTGATTAACAGAATATAGCACGTTGCTTGCTATATACTTATGCAAATTTTTCCGACGCCACAATTATGATGAATGTATAAAGCCCCTGGAAACTGAATAAATGACTGAGAAATGATAATATTATTTACTTCGTTATTCAGAACTGTTGATATTACCGTAACTGTTTGTATTAGGATGCCTATTTTTCAAACCCATAAACAGGCTAAGATAATGGCATCACAAATAAATTAAGAGATTAATTTGATTACGAATACGGAGCACAAATACATGTAAGATGTGATGAAATACTTGATGGTTGGACTGCAAAATATTGGCCAAGTCCGTAGCCGGAAAAGGCCCTCTTGTCATCTACAGGCAGTGAATCTTTATGGAATAGTGTGTTAATTCAAAATGCCTACACCACATGTATTTCGTTTTGATAGTTGTATCTCAAGAGCTCATAACGCGAAAGCTACAAAAGTTGTCGTTACATTTCACTGACAACAAAGAGCTTGGTGTGTATTTAAATTTTCTATACAAGCAAAGTTTATGGAGCAGATTTCTCATTCTGATACCGCATTTGAATGATAGTTATGTGCCGTTCGGTTACATTAAAATGATCACCTATCAACTGCAAGACGTGCAAGAAGAGAGTCAATGAGGTTCTGGAAGATATGGTCAGGGATGTGGAGCCATGCCGAGTCCAGTACTGTGGCCAGCTGCACTAGGTTTCTCGGCTGAGAACCCATGGCGCGTACCGTCTGATCGAAGTAGTCCACATAATCTCAATTAGGTTTAAGTGCGATGCGTTTGTTGGCCAGTGTAGCAACGTAAAATCATTCAGGTGCTCTTCGAACCACATACATACCGCTGGGAGATCTGTAACGTCGTACATTGTCCTGCTGCTAGAGTTGATCGTGCGAACAAATAACCTGCATGTAGGGGTGAAAACGGACACCAAGGATAGATACAGTGGTGTCACCAAATGGCTCTGAGCACTATGCGACTTAACTTCTGAGGTCATCAGTCACCTAGAACTTAGAACTAATTAAACCTAACTAACCTAAGGACATCACACATATCCATGCCCGAGGCAGGATTCGAACCTGTGGTGTCACCCCCAGACACCACACTTGCTAGGTGGTAGCCTTTAAATCGGCCGCGGTCTGTTAGTATACGTCGGACCCGCGTGTCTCCACTATCAGTGATTGCAGACCAGGCGCCGCCAGACGACAGGTCTAGTCTAGAGAGACTCCCTAGCACTCGCCCTGTTGTACAACCGACTTTGCTAGCGATGGTTCTCTGACTACACACGCTCTCATTTGCCGAGACAACAGATTAGCATAGCCTTCAGCTACGTCATTCGCTACAACCTAGCAAGGCGCCATATTGAGTTACTATTCTGAACAGATAATATGTGAATCATGTACCGTCAAGAGCGACGTTTATCATTAATGGATTAAAGTTAAGCATAAAACTAATTACGTCCGCTTTCTGAATTCTAATACCTTGTCATGTTCCAGACCTCACGTGAGTATACTTCTTCCCTCCTCACGCCAGCCTGCGTGAGCTAAAACGCGAGCATTTCGGCCTCCTTTCGTAACACGGTGTTGGCTCTTCAGCCAACACAACAGAAACATACATGTTTTTATCCATTGTACCTTTCAGAATGAGGAGATGACGCAGGGAATGCCACGAAAACATTCCCCGCACCATAAAGCTCCCTCCTCCAGGCTGGACCCCTCGGACGACTGATACTAGGTGTCCGCTTTCTGTCCGGTGGAGCATAAAATGTTCACTTGTCGCTGCTCAGTGGAAATCCAGTTGCTGTGCTTATGGTGTCGTCAAGTATCGGTAGCGGTGCAGGAAGTATCGACCAACAGAGGGATACTGCACAGCAAAGCGGTGTCACGGGGCGCCAATGAGATGCTAGGAGAGACCGTCGCTGCGTCTCTGCCCTGAAATTGCATTGCCATAGCTGCACTGCAATTCCCCACACTTCTTCGGAAGAAATCTCGCAACTTTCATGTCATGTGATGCTGCTGGCATTACTTGTTGTAATACTATTTGATTTATAATGGCATTGCCTACCAGCAAATGATTACTCATTATAATTTACTTACTACAACAATCCATTCGCCTCGACAATAGTTCATTATTAGCTCAGCATTGACAAGTGTTCTTTTCCTGTGTCGAGTAACTTTATATCTCTTTCTCAGTCTATGGATGCATCCGAAACTGTAAAAGCGAAAAAGGAAAATCCCCGCCATAAATGCTCTTAGAGTTTCTCCTTAGCAAATGCAATACATGACTTCAACCACCAATCGGGAATTTCTGCTCTTATCAATTTAAACAGCTGAGCATCAATTGGCGAAAAGGGCTTAATGTAACAGTGGGTATTACGTACAATCCTGGAGATACAACAATTTTTGTAATATATTCACTAGTGTGCAAAAACTGAGGATGAAAGTAACTTTCGCATGACGTGTCACTTGCAGGTAACAGGAGCTCGATGGTGATGATGTTTGGTTTCTGGGGCGCTCAACTGCGCGGTCACCAGCGTCCATACAAAGTTCCAATTTTTACACAGTCCAGCTAGTACACAATCTTACCTAGCGACTGTCGTGAATGATGATGATGATGATGATATGGTGAAGACAACACAAACACCCAGTCCCTGGGCAGAGAAAGTCTCCAACGCGGGCGGCATTCGAACCCGGGATCCAGAGGCAGCAACGCTAGCCACTAGACCACGGTCTGCGGGACCTGGAGCTCGATGAAACTAAGGCAATACATAGTGAGAACTGCTACAGTATAATACAGTATAGAGATAACTGATATACATGCGAATTGAGACGAGCAGAAATAACAATGTTACGGAAAAATAATAATTCAACTGAAGTCACCGCGATTCGGGTTGGTCCCCTGGATATTAAAAATGGTGGGATACGTCTTTGAACTGGGTGTGTGATGACTACCAACGACAGTGCATCCTCTGCAACAGGCTCCCATGTAGGTCGCAAGGTGGTTACGGAGTTTGCGAGGTGCCGGGGCTAGCAGTGTATTTAACACTAAATTCTTCTAGAATCTTCATATGGAAATGATGCTCTAAGCCCCCCTCCCCTTTTCTAACTCCGAATTTTACTGTTGCACATGGATTAAGAAGAAATGCGAACTGACTGTAATCGACCCAGCAAATGGAGTGAAAAGAGTTTGGCACCTGCAATAATTTAATTTGATAGAAATTAATTTGATAAAGGAAAGTTTAATTAACGTGGTGAGAAATGAAAGGGTTGCTCTGCCGATTTACAGAATGAAAGTTGTTTCCATAATAACAAATTGATTTATTACGACTAAACTCAATAAACGAAACACATGAAACATTTACAATACGTGAAATTGTATATTCAAATAAATGCTGTGAAGGTGACGTTGTCCATAAACTAGCTTGTGACATTTATGACAAAGTGGTATGTGGAGCCAATTCCTTGCAACTGAAATCTTAAGAGAAACACCCAGCCAACCCAACATTAATTGCTGCTATAGTAGGGAGAACTCAGACAATGAATACCCAAGACAGAACAACGTTAGAAAAGACGAACAGGCGCGCTCTGCTGAGGTCTGATTATCACCTAGCAAAATTCCCTAATCTGCCGGTGCTGCCGACATACATTACCAAGCTGTCTTCTTAACTGCAAGGAATCGATCTGGCATACCGGAGGCGATGGCTGGTTGCTCCGATGTCCCGTCGTGGTGACGATAATGTCGCGAGTACAGCCCAAAACAAATTATCCTGGTCTCCTTGTTCCAGACTAAAGGCTTCGTAGCAACACAAATGCGCCTCTAAGTGAGATGAAGACGGCTCGCTACACAATCACTGACGGTACAGTGAGTGATTTTAACAGGCGAGGTCACACAGTAACTCTGATACAGTCAACTTTAACCAAAACTGCTCGAGACGGACAACAAAGGCCGCTTGTACGCAAAACGCTCAATTGCCAACTGTACTTGGAAAGTTATGTTGAAGTCGAAACTTCAGCAACTTCATCAAACAGTTACAATTAAATGAAAGTATATTAGACAGCCAACAGAAGGCAGGCTGTCCAGAGCAGCGAGAGCTCAGTCTTGTAACCTACTCCGACCGAAAGGGAAGAGCCCACTCCCTCAAGAGCAACAGCACAAACTGAACACAGAAAATTCCCGCCCCCACGACAGTGGCCGAGGTTAAACATTCCAATCAGCAACTCGAAAACCGGCGGAAACTTCCGTTCTATTGCCGAAGCAATGGAGATACTTGGCGCCAATTCCTGCGTCGATTTGCTACGTCACAGAGCTATCGCCTGAGCAGGTCAATCATAGTTATGATTTTGCAGAAAACGCGGGAATTTGCCCGCCAAGACTGCCTGGGAACCCAAGTCATTCCCACGCCTCACTGGTAGCTCGTCAGAAAATGTTTTCACTAAGCTTCTGCGAAGTAACGGAATCTCTAGCCCCACCGCTCCTTCTGGCCCCTGTGAGCGTGTTGCCCCCGCCCTTATGACAATGTTGGCGTCTGGACAGCATCCAATAGACTCCCTAACACCCGTTGGCATAACCATTTCAAGATCAGCATAACCCACCTGTCACCGTACCACCCAGGTGACGAGAGACGCTGTGTGGGAAGTCCGCGAGTGAAGCAATAGCAACTTTTCACCACATGCAATTAGAGAGGAAAATATTCATATCTTTTGAGTTCTCAATACTAGCCTCATAATGACCATACTCAGCTATACTTCCCCAAATCGTATTAGAGTAAGATAGAAATATGAGAGGGGGCTCATTCCACCTCTCAAGTTCTTGTTATAGAGCGTTCCTTTCTTCCACCAGCACGATTGAGAACTGCTGAACGGTCATTGGTGCGTGTGGACCTGCTGGAACACGTCTCCCAAACTCATATTACATGTGGTCCTCGTGGTTTAAATCTGGGACATGGGCAGATCAATCCATTCTTGGAATATCGTCCACTCATGCGTCATCTTGCTTCCCGACACCGTAACAACTGGAACAACAAAACGATGATGTTCCACGATGCTGGACGTACCCTCAAATGACAAGGTATGGGAACACGTAATGCTCCCAGGAACACTGTCGAACGTGATCGTCGTCTTTCGGTACGTAGACATGCACCAAAGACCATCCAGCATTTGTCAGCCACGCTAGTGGAGGAACGGAATGTCCTTCTACAAGAATTCTTACCTTCTTGTGGGCAACATGGATGTATTGCTCTCCATGACGATAACAGAACGTATTAAAAATCATATACTTATATGGATTTGGTGTCTGTTCATTCGGAAACGTCCAAAAGAACAGACACCATTGATGACCTGCAGCCGTCTAGAACGAAATTAAAATTATATTAATATGTTCAGCTGCTGACGGGCGTTGATATATATCAACGGGGACAGGTGAAAATGTGTCTTCTCACCGGGACTCGAACCCAGGATCTCCTGCTTACATGGCAGACGCTCTATCCATCTCTTTTTTTTGCATTTTTTTGTTGTTGATCGTTGTGTTTGGTATTTGTGGACGTCACATGTTATCTGTTAAAGTTCGTTTGTTGATCCTTCCGCTCAGTTTTTTATTACAGAGGCCAACCACCATCCACGGAGGATAGTGCGACTGCAGTGGCTATTCGCGCACGCCCCCCGTGAGAGTTGTCCGAAAGGACAGACATCATACCGACCACGACCTTCTTCTTCTGTGCGGATGCATACATATTCCCCGAACTCTTAAGGGACTTGGTAACAATGTCTTCCACGAGTAACGAGTGTGTTGGGGTGGGACACTACGAATGTAGTGTGTGGACATACAAGGTGAGAATCTGGGTCTCGCTGGAGGCGTGCTCGAGATCGTCCCTGCAGTTGCACTATCCTCCGTGCCCTCGGTGGCTCAGATGGATAGAGCGTCTATCATGTAAGCACGACATCCCGTGTTAGAGTCCCGGTCGGGGCACACATTCTCACCTGTGCCCGTTGATATATATCAGTGCCAATCAGCAGCTGAAGATATTAATATAATTCTAATTTCATTATTAATAATCATGTCCGGCCTTTTGTAGGGTCCAGGAGAGCATCATAAATCGCGGGTATTTCACTGTAATTACCCATTGCGTATTTATTTCGGTTATCTCTGTTACACTGTAGCAGTTTCTTCTATGTCCAGCCGAAGTTTTATCGAGCAATGTTGCTTGACAGTGACGCATCATGCAAAATCTACTTCCGCTCTTAGCTTTTTCCACCGGTGCATTTATAATCATTCAGTTAGTTAACGTTCAGCATCAGAGTCACGACGATTGACTACTCCGATCGTAGCGTAATCGTTGTCTTGCAAAATTCTAAATAAACGCGCACTCAGTTTAGATTACATTTGTATTGACGTAGGACTCATATTAAGTTGTTGTCCATTATCAGACACTTCTCACAGATACGAGCCAGAGTTCGAGGACTTTGCTCCTCATTGTGGACTGGTGCCTGCCAATCTAGGGTGCCGTTACATCTTGAAACGTTATTACTCTGTTCCCTCGCCAACAGCAGCTAACAGAACGCAATCTGTCGCAGCTACTTCTAGTGGTGAAGAGAGACGGGAGGCGTAGATTAGTGTGCAGCGTAGACCCAGCTACGCCGGGCGCCTCGATACACCGCCGGCGACAACGCAGTGATCCATCACGCCACTCGAAGCGCAGACAGCTTCTTATTAAAGCAACTAGCAGCGACACGGCACTCGGCTCCGAGGCACGGCAAGCAAATAATTGCTTCCTCTGTGCTGCGATGCTCGATTTGTACGGTTCGTTTGGCGCCTTGTTCCAAACAGTAAATGAAACAACACAGGAGTGGTGGGGGGAGGGGGAGGGGGAGGGACCAAGTCGTAATCTATCACTGTGTGCGGTGCGGTGCTGCCGTTATTCGATTGTGAAAGTGATTACTTCCAACGCTACAAGGTTATCAGAAATTAACAGGAAAATGGAGCCAATTACCGTGGTAGTTTGATTGAATTACGTAACACGTATTTCACACTGGATGTGAACGGTGACGTCAGCATGTGGTAATGGAATATTTTCATCCATTGTCGTAGAAATCCCTGGGTAGGTCTTTTGCGTCCAATTGAGATCACCAATTTAACCATACCTGTACTTTCCATGGACTCGCTAAAACCTCCTAATGAATATAGAGTGTGGTTACAATCAAATTTTCGATACGTGAGAGAGCTGAATGAAAAACGAGTAATCGGAAGATAATGAAACTCTGTGGGAACATTTTTAAGGACATGCAGAAGAGTATTAACGAATAAACTACCGAAAGAAGCTCACTTTAATTTCCACATGACAAGGTGACATCTTTTTAATTGCGTACCATCTTTACGTTTCAGATTACAAATGTGCTGAACTGATTACCATCTGCATCGACAGCAGTCTGGAACCGCACTAGAGATAGTATTTGACAACTGTTCGCAGAATTTTTCGAACGGTGCACCATGTAGCGTTCAGCGATCGTGAGACAGCTCGTGCGCTGCTTGAAGATCGCACATGGCGTCCAGCATTCCTAGCCACGACGACACTAGTTCAACGCTTTGTGGCACAGTTGGTCGTCGGCTTCTCGCAGAAGAAATACGCAAACTCCCAGTTAATTATAACTTCCGAACCATGTCCTTCAAGCCCGGTGCCGAAAGTGGGCTTTTCCGTATTCCTTTAATTCGTCGATACCCGTGAACAGCAGCAGAACTGTCACTGTTGTTTGATGAAACACTAACATGACACCAACATTACTAGCAACGGAGGTCCTGCAATGCGCAGTCTGAACATCGTTCTTACAATGTTGGGCACCCGTACGGAAAATAGTTTTCCGTCTAAACTGGCTCAAGCAGCGAAATTATAACTGTAGCTGCCCTGTACTTCTGTGCGTAAAAACTCGAGAGCAGTATTAGTGTTATTGCTTAAGGGGAGGTTTACTATCTTTGGCCTGAAGAAAGCAAGTTCTTTGATAATTTCTTTCTCTCGATGTGTTATAGTTATCAATGTCAAATTTAATCAAAATTTTTATTGGTATTTTCTCTACAAACTGGAATTTTTTCGACTGGAAATGTCGAAGAGCAATGGCGGAAGTGACGTCGGAACGAAACAAAATTTCGATGTAGACCTCCACGCGCGGTATGTCACAGGTCAGCCGGGTCGTCTGAAATCAGAATTGAGTTTGACGTTAGCGAAGTATACAAGATTCTTTGGGAGTGTACCTCGCTTAAGTTATAAACAAAATTTCGATGTAGACCTCCACGCGCGGTATGTCACAGGTCAGCCGGGTCGTCTGAAATCAGAATTGAGTTTGACGTTAGCGAAGTATACAAGATTCTTTGGGAGTGTACCTCGCTTAAGTTATAAACAAAATTTCGATGTAGACCTCCACGCGCGGTATGTCACAGGTCAGCCGGGTCGTCTGAAATCAGAATTGAGTTTGACGTTAGCGAAGTATACAAGATTCTTTGGGAGTGTACCTCGCTTAAGTTATAAACAAAATTTCGATGTAGACCTCCACGCGCGGTATGTCACAGGTCAGCCGGGTCGGCTGAAAACAGAATTGAGTTTGACGTTAGCGAAGTATACAAGATTCTTTGGGAGTGTACCTCGCTTAAGTTATAAACAAAATTTCGATGTAGACCTCCACGCGCGGTATGTCACAGGTCAGCCGGGTCGTCTGAAATCAGAATTGAGTTTGACGTTAGCGAAGTATACAAGATTCTTTGGGAGTGTACCTCGCTTAAGTTATAAACAAAATTTCGATGTAGACCTCCACGCGCGGTATGTCACAGGTCAGCCGGGTCGTCTGAAATCAGAATTGAGTTTGACGTTAGCGAAGTATACAAGATTCTTTGGGAGTGTACCTCGCTTAAGTTATAAACAAAATTTCGATGTAGACCTCCACGCGCGGTATGTCGCAGGTCAGCCGGGTCGTCTGAAATCAGAATTGAGTTTGACGTTAGCGAAGTATACAAGATTCTTTGGGAGTGTACCTCGCTTAAGTTATTTGGACCATAGGAAACAAATTGGCGGCCATTTGAAAAAATATGGTTTTTTCATTGATTTTTTCCACTTCGTCGACCAAGTAAAAATATTTGTAGTTTATGGATTGGAATTAAAAGTGGTACAACTCATAGACAGTTTAGTTAGCTTCGTCGGAAACCAACAATCATGCCAGTCGGTTCAGTAGATTTGAAGTTACCATAGCGCGCGATAAAAAAAAAGTCATTTGGGGAAAAAAACACGTTTGAAGTTTTGACTGCATATAAATGCAATATTATGCAACTTACGTTCAGTCTGCTATTCCGGGTCCATGAACTAGTCCTATACATAACATTCCATCAGAATTACTAAAATCATTGGGGGAAGTGGCAACAAAACGACTATTCACGTTGGTGTGTAGAATATATGAGTCAAGCGACATACCATCTGACTTTCGGAAAAGCATCATCCACACAATTCCGAAGACGGCAAGAGCTGACAAGTGCGAGAATTATCGCACAATCAGCTTAACAGCTCATGCATCGAAGCTGCTTACAAGAATAATATACAGAAGAATGGAAAAGAAAATTGATAATGCGCTAGGTGACGATTAGTTTGGCTTTAGGAAAAGTAAAGGGACGAGAGAGGCAATTCCGACGTTACGGCTAATAATGGAAGCAAGTCTAAAGAAAAATCAAGACACTTTCACAGGATTTGTCGACCTGGAAAAAGCGTTCGACAACATAAAATGGTGCAAGCTGTTCGAGATTCGGAAAAAAGTAGGGGTAAGCTGTAGGGAGAGACGGGTCATATGCAATATGTACAACAACCAAGAGGGAATAATAAGAGTGGACGATCAAGAACGAAGTGCTCGTATTAAGAAGGGTGTAAGACAAGGCTGTAGCCTTTCGCCCTTACTCTTCAATCTGTACATCGAGGAAGCAATGATGGAAATAAAAGAAAGGTTCAGGAGTGGAATTAAAATACAAGGTGAAAGGATATCAATGATACGATTCGCTGATGACATTGCTATCCTGAGTGAAAGTGAAGAAGATCTAAATGATCTACTGAACGGAATGAACAGTCTAATGAGTACACAGTATGGTTTGAGAGTAAATCGGAGAAAGACGAAGGTAATGAGAAGTAGTAGAAATGAGAACAGCGATAAACTTAACATCAGGATTGATGGTCACGAAGTCAATGAAGTTAAGGAATTCTGCACCTAGGCAGTAAAATAACCAATGACGGACGGAGCAAGGAGGACATCAAAAGCAGACTCGCTATGGCAAAAAAGGCATTTCTGGCCAAGAGAATCTACTAATATCAAATACCGGCCTTAATTTGAGGAAGAAATTTCTGAGGATGTACGTCTGGAGTACAGCATTGTATGGTAGTGAAACATAGACTGTGGGAAAACCGGAACAGAAGAGAATCGAAGCATTTGAGATGTGGTGCTATAGACGAATGTTGAAAATTAGGTGGACTGATAAGGTAAGGAATGAGGAGGTTCTACGCAGAATCGGAGAGGAAAGGAATATGTGGAAAACACTGATAAGGAGATGGGACAGGATGATAGGACATCTGCTAAGACATGAGGATATGACTTCCATGGTACTAGAGGGAGCTGTAGAGGGCAAAAACTGTAGAGGAAGACAGAGATTGGAATACGTCAAGGAAATAATTGAGGACGTAGGTTGCAAGTGCTACTCTGAGATGAAGAGGTTAGCACAGGAAAGGAATTCGTGGCGGGCCGCATCAAACCAGTCAGTAGACTGAAGACAAAAAAAAAAAAAAAAAAAAAAAAAAAAAACTGGTCGTTCCTCTTCCTCATAGAGCGCGTTCCGCTCGACGACCTGGGCCATCCTGCGCTGCTTCAGGGTCGCTCTTACGGCCGGTGACAAGCGGTTTTCGGCCGCTTCAATCCGGTGGTCTTCCGAATGCTTGGAGAACTGTGTCGAATAGAGCCCCAGGGTTGTTATGGTCTTCAGAATTGCTGAATACCCTTCGCTGAAGCTGCTCACTCCCAAGGAAGTCGCAATCTCCACAGTCTTCGCACCAGAATGCAAGTGCTTGGGGGCTAACTTCCAAACACACGCGTTCAAACTTTCATTTGACTTTTTGTGTGTTTCCTCCCTAGCACCAGTACAGTAACTCGTCCTCAGAAAAAAAAAAAAAACTGGTGCGTGAGAAAGGCCGATTTCAGGCAGGTGCATTTTTATGTTCGACCGCGAATAACAAAAATTTCTGTTCCGTATTCGGAAAAACGTTTGAGGGGTTGATTCTAAAAACTTTTATGGATCCAAAAATTAAATTTTTTTAAAAAAATCGAGTGTTTGAACCAAAAGATAGTAAAGATACCCTTAAGTAAAAGTGCCAGTCAATCATATAGCTTTAATAATGTCCTCGAAAAATCAAGCCGTGGCCATGAAAAATAGTTCTGATTTTAGTTCTTGTCGCATACACGTCATCTAATGCAACACATTTTTCACGATGACGCCTGACCTGAAGAAGTCACGTGTTCATGAAACTTGATACCTCGAACATCACTTCGTCGTCTTTCTGGTAATGGCTGTCACACAATGGACAGAAGAGGGAAAAGTCACTAAGTGTCGTGTCAGGAGAATCATGAGGGTGAGGTAAATTTTGGTAAGCAAAGAAGCACTATGTGAGATAGTGTCTTGTGCAGAATTAGCTGGGGAGTTGTTGTGCTGGAAACATGCCACCTAGGACACTTCCTAGTGAATTCTGTTTTTACAGTCTGTTCTGACACCATTAGTTGCTTTCAGTAGTATGCTTCAGCGGTGGTTTTTTTCCTTTCGCGAGTAGTGTGTCAGCATCACACTTCGACAGCCCCCTGACAAGACTAGCCATCACTTTGCCCGATAAGGTTTGGGTCTCAGTATTTTTGCGGTGAATCCGCATGTTTTCACAGCTTGCTTTCCTCTTTGTTCTTGGGGTCCTAGGTATACGCTACGATTAGGCGACTTAAGAAGCCATCTAAACTGTACTGACACAGCTGCAATGTTTCCGCTGTTGCTTCGGTTCGGCGGGGTTTTTGAATGGGTGCGAATGCTCGTGGAAACAAGCGGTGGATGATATGTGTCATATTAAAATATCGTGAAAGATGTTGACACCTGATTCGCGACTGATTTCACTTGTTCCGCTGTCACCTCTATTGTGTTATGTTCGGTTTTCTACCACCAGGGCTTCTAGTTCTCCCGTGATTCCCGGCTTCAAACAGATAAATGATCTGCAACCTCGTTCTTCGTCATTCCAACTTGTTTGTCCACGTTGGAAACGTCCTCTATGTCGTATAATAGTGCAATGTTGCCACACACTTACACCAGTCCAGCACGAATTGTTGCAGCGTCATTCGTCTTCAAATAAAAGAAACGAATTATGACACGATACTCCACATTCTCAATGAGCTGCAACACTTTTTTGGTTTATCTAGCTGCGGTTCTGTGGCGTGGATATTTCGAATGCACCAGGGCTGCAGGCGTGTAGCTAAAAATAAGCAGTAAATTAATTACGGCTTCGCCGCGATAATTTAAACTTTATGACTATTCCCATAGTATCTCACTGGTTCCAAACGTTGGGGTAATTACGCGTTAATGGATAAAATGAATATTTGCGACAGATAAAAACCAAAATGAGTTGGTGACCACACTGATTTTCTTAAAGTAATGTCTATTACCACTCTATATGTATTGGACAATTATATTCATCGGACACATGTCATCCATTGTTGGTTACAAACCTCGTCTAGCTGTATGAGGCGACCAAAAAGTATCCGTTTGAGAGAGTTGTTGTAGCGCATATAAACGAAGCGCGACTGCGATGCGGGTATATAAGCATCGACATCAAGGCAACGACTTACTTTCTCGCGTGAGTGCGGATAAATTTGGAAACGTGAATTATGGCGACATTATTACCAAATGCGCTCAAACAGGACCAACGTGTTGTTACTGTTTTGCTGATTGTCGAAGGACGAATACCGGCAGACATACATCGGAGCATGAACAATGTGTATGGAGCAGCGTCTATCGAAAATCACTGCTGTGGAATCATGTGTTAGTTGGGTGCTGGGTGCTACTGCTTCGCGATAACGCACACCCATATATAGCAAAAGTTGTGAAGCAGAAGTTACGACAACACTCCTGTACACGCCCTATAGTCCTAATGTCTCCTGATGCGATAATCACGCCTTCGACCCCTTGGAAAAGGCATTTAATACCCCACTATTCCTGTCATACAAGGATATGCAGCTGGCCGTTACGGACTTCTTCACGCAACAGATCACAGTATTTTACCAAACTGATATCTTCGACCTGGTGCGTCAGTCAAATCATTATATCAGCGCTTACGATGATTCTCGACTGCACGGTCTTCGAACAAAAATTTTTAATCGCCGTTTATATTTACATAATTTCGATCCTGAGCGATACGAATCGTTCTTGCTCCTATTTATTTCCTATTGTCATCTGCCTAGCTTTCTTTATTATACCTTCTCAGTCTTCTACTATTTCATGGAACCCAGAAAAGAACTTCTTTTAGCCGGCCGGTGTGGCCGAGCGGTTCTAGGCGCTTCAGTCCGGAACCGCGTGACCGCTACGGTCGCAGGTTCGTATCCTGCCTCGGGCATGGATGTGTGTGATGTCCTTAGGTTAGTTAGGTTTAAGTAGTTCTAAGTTCTAGGGGACTGATGACCTCAGATGTTAAGTCCCATAGTGCTCAGAGCCATTTGAACCATTTGAACTTCCTTTGACCATGCACCACCAATTTTCCCGGCTAATGATCATTCCACCTATACTTCTTTTCATCTTTGTCATAGATATATCTTCCAACCTTTTCTGTTTCCTAATCTCCTACGTTTACTAGTATTTTTTAACAAGCGACTCTCGACTGACTGCTTTTCTGTCCTCAAATTTTGGAAACATTTCGTGCTAAAAGATCAAGTTTCACTGTCGTGAGTAACAGTTTGGTAACACGAATTCTTTGTAAACCTTCAGTTTCTTACACAATAAAAGCTTTATTTTGAAATTTTATTTATTTTATCAAGATCACTCAAGATTATTTTTGCTCTTCTGTTTATTGCCTTTGGTGTTTAATTTTCGGACTGAGAAATTCGACAAGTAAATATCTGAGTTCCAACACCAGATTGAATAATTGAAGGAATATTTTTAGACAGTAACTTAGTGTGAGAGCACATTTTCTTGGACCTCGAAAAGGCAACACACTCTACATTTCCTTGAAAGATAACTGATACTATTTTAGCGAAAGGTCAGCGATTAGTAACTATTATTGTTGGAAGAGTTCTTAAGAATTCTGATTCCATCTGTAGTGTCAACTTAGATCTTCGACCACAGTAGCAGCGAAAACAAAGGAGATGAACTGGATGAACTTTGGGCATGAATTATAATGTGTACCAGTAGACAATAAACCAAATGTAAAGAAGTAATAATGTACAATCCTTGGTGGTCCGCAGCTTTAAGCTGGATATCTGTAAAACACCATGAGCAGCAGTCGAAATGCTTATTTGGTATACTGGAAATCGGATTTACAACCCATCGTCAATGCATAATATGTATCTCTATTGCAACGATATTCATGTTATTTCGTAGGATGGAATATGATATCTGTCATACCGCATGATACAGATGTTATCGTGTATGTTACTACCGCCAAAACTGAGGCTGTAAAAATACTTGGTTACGTATAACTGGCATACAGTGTAAATATGCGAAGGCGATTTGCTATACACCTTAATACCGGATTGTCAAACGTTTCATGTGTAACTCATGATTTTTAGGAGACATCCTTTATTTAAAAAAAATGAAGAAGAAGAAGAAAGTCAGAGAAAAGCAGAAGATGAATGATTCGTTGGTGTGGTGAAAAATTTAAGAGAAATGTGAGAGTTTCAGTTGTTTGATCGTTAACGAAGTCTTACAAATCATTCGTTAGTTTAAAGGAGGAATGTTAATAATTAATACCCTAATGTTTAGTTAAATTCCAATTTGTTCGGAATAGTGAACGTTATCTCATCAGTATTAACGGTCTCAGAAAAGCTGGGAACCACTACTCCAGTTTGTGAATCTATTTTAAGTGTGTCACTGTCTCCTAAGTGCCACGAGGACTTTCGTGTAAAATACGAACATATATCACCAACGGCAGACCTGATAGACTAACATACGACATTTCAAAGGAATCGGAGTAGCCGGCCATATGATAACTTTAACGGTCCCGAGACCTTTCGCTGGCATCAAACCACGATCTATTTGCGTCATTGACTGTACTGGACACTGGTAGTTCAATTTCTGTCACTGTCTGAACCACAAAGTATTTTGTTCAAAAAATGCTTCAAATGGCTCTAAGCACTATGGGACTTAACATCTATGGTCATCAGTCCCCTAGAACTTAGAACTACTTAAACTTAACTAACCTAAGGACATCACACAACACCCAGTCAAAGTATTTTGTTTCCAACTTCTATGTTCTCAGTATAATCAACCTGTGTTTGCAATACTCCTTTCGTTGATCTGCCCTTAAGTCGCATCTCTTAGCTGGTACACAATGTGTATCATTCTAACGAATTCCAAGCTCTTTTCAAAACTCATAGTTCCCCTGCGACCCCTCGACCTATTCGAGTAAGATGAAAACTGCTGTGAGAACTCTAATCTAAAATTCTGCGTTATAAAAGGTAGTCTTGATTCAAGTTAACAGACTATTCCAGCCACTACATAAAAGTTACTGAAATTTTCTAACCCTGTCCGTATAGATCTTATTACTTGCCCTTACTTTACCAGCCTCCTTCATGTGGTTAAAAGTTTTTGTTCAATTTCTTTTTTAGAAATTATTCCCAGCTTTATAATTAGGAGCACCTCGTATTCCCTGTGCCATAATACCTTTTATAGCTTTTGTGGGAGACAGCTTCCAATAACTAATCCTGCGCAGCATGATATGAGAGTACCACTCATCTTAATTAGGACACTCGTTTAAAAGAGAAACTGAGGTATTTCAGCAGAAGCAGGAGGTCAGAATACCTCAACCCTAAAAAGCAGTTTTCCTTAAAAGAAACTGCTTTATTTACTTTTAAGTAATGAAAGCATCCGTAACGATATATCGATAACTTTAGAAATATTTTGCTTCATTATACAATTTCATTTTCGAATCCCCTTGGCAAAGGGAATCGTTTCACACACGTCACGAAAATTACGATTTGTTCTTGGCATTTTTCTAGTGACCTATGTTTTTATTTTTTAGCCATGCTGCCCCTGTTTCTACCCGTCACATTGAAAATATTTAAACAGGATATGTGTCCGAAAAAAACTGTTGAGCTCTCAGGGACTCCCATTGTCATTTGCATGCACTAAATTACCTGTATAAGTGCCGAAAAGCACAGATTAAAATTTCAGAAAACTTAATTCATAAGACAAGTCGTAATTTTTAGGTAATGATCTCCTGACTCCAATGGAATGACATCACGAGACAACAGAATAAAACAGATAGCTTCAGCTGAAAGTGACACCTGCGAGATGGTCTTGATACACATCGACACGGGTAGCAAGCAGGCTGTTTGGTAGTTTCAGATGCGCTTGTTTTCAAGAAGCTATTGAATTGGTTTTAGCAGTATGAGGGTCGCAGACCAGTGGTTCCCACTTTGCTAAACTCGTTATCTTTGAGTGCCATAAGATTTTAGCTAGTACCCCTCTTCCCTTCACGATCAACAACAATAGCTTCTAACTGAACCGTAGAATAAAAAATAATTCTCTTTGAACATTTTTATTTTTAAAATGACGACTGACACGACAGAATGTCTTCATGGAGGACAGTAATCCAGAGTGCTCAGAGACGAGGATCATGAGAACAGGTAGAAATTTATTTCACGTGACGTGGTAGGTGTCAACAGCCACCCTCCGTGAATCATACTTCACAAATGACTTTTGCCAAGTTGGCAAACTGCCTATTGGCTTCTGTCTCGGGTTCTTCGGCCGACGTTCGTCTAATGATTTTACTGAAGTTTCGTCAGCACGAGTGGCTGGCTTTGTAAAAAACTTCACCCTCCAGTGCCGGCAATGGAGGGTGAAGCTTTGACAATGCCAGCCACTCGTGCTGGAGAAACGTCAGAAAAATCATTAGATGAACGTCGGCCGAAGAAGCCGAGACAGAAGCCAATAGGCAGTTCGTCAACAAGTGGCCACGAAAGCCTTAACAATTTGGTTTTACCAAGTCGTTGGCTAATTGACTATATACTGAGATCTTCTAAATCTCAAATATGAGATCTGAGACACAATCATTCCAACCATATAATGCGGTATGTGGGAAATGTTATATAGTACAATAAGGGATAAACTTGTCGACACGTACTGCGTCGTCATCACCCGCTCAGAGCGTGGTCGATCATGTGAAACCACTGATAAATAGGTTTTCTTATCTCGCATTGGCTGTCAGAAAATTCCCCTGTAAAGAATTGTTACAGTGTCGGCTTACGATTGGCTAGTTTTGAGAATACAAATTCCAAGAAAGTCTGACATGTATAGGTGAAGTTATTCTGAGGGCGACCGTACATGGCACTAGACACACAGAGGGCGAGAGTGTGCCATTACTTTAAACAGCTTGTGGAGACGAGGCTTACACATTCCATATCGATTGTTCTTGTTGACTCTTTGCAATCCTATTTTTACCTTACGTTTTAGTTTAATGGTATAACTTCTTCTGGAGGTCCACACATCATTGTCAAATGAGTGAGTTATTAAAACATATTGTCAGTGTCTAATACCGGCAAAGACCGAGAACATTGTTGCTCGGAGACGAAATATCGATTTATTTGTAACGTCTCTTCCAGTGAATGATTATAAGATACATTAAAACGATTAACTATTGAGCTCAGGGTCGCTGATTGCTATGGGCAAGTAAAGATTAATGAATGAAAGCAACAGCAAAAAAAAAAAAAAAAAATCATGTACGCTCGACAGAACAAACAGCAAGCCAACACTGAATTCGTGTAGCTCATGCCTGTCTCTATGTAACTGACATAGCATAGCTATCGCACAGATCCTCTACGCCCTCGGCAGTACAGACTTTTGACTATACCCCATGGATACCACAACATATGACTAGAAAACATTGCTCTTTATGGCACTCAGTTCACATGTAAAATGATATCGTTATATACACTTTGAGGAAACATGTTATTACAGACAGGACAGTTTAACACTTGCAGATTAAATGCCATTACAAAAAGTAACACATCAGAAGTCTTATCACTCTCATTAAATTACATGACAAAATGTTGTTTGTTGTCCGAATTTGAACCCACTGTTAACCAAAGAAAGCTTGCATGTCTGATCGAAATTCGATTAGGCATAACATGACGAAAATATCGAATTGCTTGAGAGAGGACAAGTAACTCTCCCACCTATTTACCTCTTACAGAAGATTATTAAGGATTTTATTACAACCTGACGCACCTTGGGCAAGACTCTAGAAAGTTAATGGCCTGAGCAGATGATGATGGAGTCTGGTAGGGCGCTAAAAGCATGAGGTATTTTTGTTGTTCTTAGCTCGTAGAAATGGGAGTTGAAAGCAATTGGCAGCGAGCCAATCCCATAGTAAATCTTGCCAGACAGGCTGACATGGGACAGATAGGGCAGGTCCTTGTCGAGACTGGTCTCCAGCAGAACAATGCCGCGATACCTGCCGTGGCGCCAGCGGAAGCTTGGATTGGGGGCAACGGTCTGAAGGAATGTGTCAACACAGTGGAGTCATAGACTGGGCATTGTGTGCAGAGCCACACATAATAAAAATTCACCTGTTTTTGTGTTTGCCAGTAGTGTACATAGGCCAGTGAACCACTCCCCAGCTGCCCCAGCTGTATAAGAAAAAATGCGGATGTGAGAAATGTTTGGGCACCTTATAGCTAGGACAAACAAGTTTCCAAGGCATGGGTGATTTAGATAAAGATCTTTAAGACTGTATCTGTTCACCTGTTGCCATGGGAACTGAAACGACTTTGGAGAAAATCATCTTCCCCCTCTGCAAAAACTTAAAAAAGCCAGTAAATGGCGGTTTCTATTTTTTCCAGAGAGACAGCTTTCTTAACTCTTGCCCTGGTTTGATATGAGTTTGTTCTGTCGTGTGGGATGGGAGATTTAGCGCTTCTTGAGCCCAACAGGATGAAGGCAGTGTCGTGTGTGCACTTTGTGGGAAAACGTTTTTTTTTTTTTTTTTCTGGAGAGGTGCAAAGCACTCAGGTGTGGGATTTTGGTCTGTAAGCACTTCTAGTCGAGGCTCTGGCTTGTGTGGTTGGTACTTGGGACCTTTCCTGAGACTGATTTGACTTGTGAGTAGTTTAGACTGGGGAGCTTGTGGTGAAGTTCTTACTGTATCGACAGTGTGACTTCAAACTTCCCAGACTGTTCGTTTGTTGAGGGCACACTTATTCGTTTTTGGTTTACCAGTCTTCACTTTTGGTGTCCTTGTGCGCTCTGTTGTATAAGTGAGCCAAATTGGTCCATGGTACGACCAGTGAATGGGTGGCTCACACACTGAAATGTACAGTGATTTCAGGGCTCTGGTAGAGGGTAAATTGCAATCTGTCTGCCTGGTCGCTAGACCGTGTGAATTTTGCATTTCTTTCGTGGCCGCGATCGATTCACAGGTTCCGCCTCCACGCCTCACCTCCGCCGCACACATCTCGCCAGTTGCAATTTACATCGCTGCACGAAGCAAACAGGGTAACGTACTGTCCCTCCGGCACTGTCAGGGCGTATAGATCTCAATAGCCACTTGCTCTCATCTGCACCTATATAGAGAGAAACCTCGGTAGATTTGATCAGTCGAAGTCTGCTCAGTGTTAGATCAATTCAGTTTGCGTTTTCCACATTTTTAGGGCCAGTGTACTTGACTCACTCAACTAGGAATACTGTCTCTGCCAACCAGGATCTTTGTTCAGTGTAGTCTTGAATCACCTGTTACTTGTTTACGGAATTCATTCCATAACTTGTTTAGCATAATTTATGTCTGCTCTAAAGAAGAAATAAATGTTGCTAGAATACTAATACTATGCCAATACAATCAATCATTTGCATAGTCCCCATCAGCGTTAACTTTCGTTCTCACCACTATCAGTTTACAACGCCAAATTTCCGAACATGGAAATAATTGACGATAGAGTTAGTTCTGCACCGAAAACCCCATGAAACTTATATTGCCCGTGAGAAGTAACAATGAAAAGTATGCAACAGAGTGCAAAACAAGTGTGAAACGTTATGAAGCAAAGTTGTGGTGATGGATGGGGAGCAGAAACCGGCGCCTGTACGAACTGTTAACTAAGCACAGCCAGATGTCACACACCAAATATGTTCACCAACAGCGTGATACTGGAACCTGAAACGACGACAGAAATGATTTTTGTCTGGCAGGAATTCGAAAATGGAACTATTCGATATTGTCATATAGCTACGAATAGACATGAAATATTCATTATGTAAGGAAATTAAACATCCACGGCCGCCTTTATGACGTCATTTATTGTGTATGGCTACTAGTTTCGATGGTTCAGTGCATCATCTTCAGGCCTTAGCTGATGGGGAGGGGGTCAGTTGATAGTTGATGATTGGAAGGACCACATCATAGTAGGGCTGTAGGTGCTTCATTTCCTTACATAGGGGAACTGCTGCAGTCCACCAGACCTCCAGTCACAAGGTTGGACATATAAAACTATATTTATCGTTTCTTCAGTGAATGTACACATACTTAAAAAAAATGGTTCAAACGGCTCTAGGTACTATGGGACTTAACTTCTGAGGTCATCAGTCCCGTAGAACTTAGAACTACTTGAACCTAACTAACCTAAGGACATCACACACATCCTTGTCCGAGGCAGGATTCGAACCTGCGACCGTAGCGGTCGCGCGGTTCCAGGCTGTAGCGCCTAGAACCGCTCGGCCACCCCGACCGGCACACATACTTCGCTGGAGATTTTGCAACGAATAGTTTTGTGTTGTATGGCACTTCAACCCCACACATATCGTCACTGTTCACCCAAAAGGAAGAGATGTCAACTGTCCACTTATCTTTCACTAGTAGGATCGTGCCATACGTAGAGACCTTGAGGAGTTAAGATCCTAAAGAAACAACGAAATGATGAGACAGTAACATCTCAAAATGGTTCAAATCGAAAACAAATTGGTATTGGAGTTTGAATCCCAGTCAAATTCCAATATTTTCGTCGTCTCAATGTCTCTTAGAGTAAAAAATGAATGTCTTGTGATCTTACATGATGATGGTTTGTCACCTAAAATAACAAAACTGGTGTAAAATAGCTCTTTAAAAACAGAGCTTCTGCAAGCTGCAATTTAAGCCTCAGATAGCCGAAACTAACCCATCTCTAACCCAGTCAGTAGCGGAAGGACACGTTTAATTTTAATTTGGAAACACGACACAGTCCTGCGTACATTTCTTGGAATTACTGTAGGTGAAATGGATATGTTAATGGCTGTCAAAAACTGGAACCTTCAGCGGGGGTCATACCCACGACGTAGCCATTACAAGCTACCCTCAGTCCAACCACCTAAAGAATATCACACGCATTAGCATTATGTTTTTGTCTTAATGGGGTACGCAGAACACGGTACGAGAAATGTTGACATCCATTTGAGCTGTTGTTGTTAATAACCTCTTATAGTCCAGTAGTCAACATCATGCAGTGCGAACGTAAAGCCATGATATCAAACCTGCCGTTATCCTTCCTTTTGAATTGTATTCCGGCTGTTTGGTAAGAGCATCAGTCTGGCAAAAGGTCAGAGAAATTTTATTTGATTTTCCAACCAGCCAGTAGTAGAAAAATCTTGCAGAAGCATGTTTGTGAAAGAGCTCTGGGCATGTGTTACAGTAAGACAAATTTCAGAGCCATCAGTCAGCGGCCGCTTTGTAATGGCCGGCATCCGCCCAAGTGATTACGATGTATCGGGCATTCAGCCTATGATCTACAGCTGACTTTTCTGCGGCCTAATTAGCCAGTATAGCATTGTGTAACGTTGCATATGATATTGTACGATGTTTCGGCACGGTCCATGGCGATTTTGTGCGGTATTTTACTACAAGGATATTTAAGTATGGTCTTATTGTGTTCAAGGTTGCAGTGTAACTCGTGCAAAGACAACTGGAAAATTTCGTAAAATTCAATATTTCTCAGTTCTGACGTTATGAGGAGCATTATTTATGCATTACAAGATGGAGTCTACAACAGACAAAAATGAAAAATTTGTGACAGTATTTCTATTTTGGTTTAATAAAATGTGGAAAGCAGTCCTGTGAATTGTAAGGAGTGAGTGATATCGATTTCGTCAAGTTATATCGTTTCAAGTACGATCGTTTTGAGATAAATTAATCACCACGTTAAGGGAGACAAACTGGAGTTGGGGAATACATTTATGCTATTTACTACTATTGTCAGTGACATTGCACCTGATAATTGACGTGTGTGACAACTAATTAAGCTTCAAGAGACACTTGCATTCAGCAGTGACTTTGAGAATAAGGGAAAAGAAGGAGAATTACACTACAACGTCGCATCGAAAACTGGATAAGACGAAAAGTAGAATCTCGAACTGGGAAGGATGGGGAAGGAAGTAGCCTATGCTCATTCACAGAATTGCTCGTGGCACTTGTCGTAATAGATTTAAGGAGAGCACAGTAAACCTAAATCAGTGCAGCGTGATGATGATTTGAAGTACTGTTTGGTAAATTCATAAGTATAAAATTATGGGTAAACCATAACAAACATTATCTCAAACGATGGCATGTAAACATCTACGAAACGTATTGTTATTGATTACACGTGGTGGCAAAACGAATGTGATTTGCGTTACGAACTGCCTCCCAGTGATGTATCCTTTGCAGTTTACATTTTTTGCCAATAAATCAGTTGTCTTACAGTCGCAGAGTAACAAATAAGACCTGGAAGACAGCAACACGAAGCTTGGTTGCAAACACACCTATCACATGTCTTCTAATCTGCCACGTGCATATGTTTACCGTTCTCTTTTGTTTCTTTTGCTATGGAGACTGGGTTTTAAATGTGACGTAACTCAGAATCAGCAAGTCGTTGCATGAATAGGATCGAAAAATTACTTGCACGTCATTAGATGATTTACCATAACGACGTGGTATATAATGTTGACAATTTCTCTAACATTTTTGTCTCTTTTCTTCAATAACGTAACAAGAAATGCTGTTAAAATGCACTACACTAATACGACTGTTGTCTCCATAATAATACTATACAACGAATGGCTACTTAAACAAACATGAAGTCTCAAACTCAAGTAACATAACTGGACTTCTAAGGTAAACACAATAGCGTGGCTGCGAGAATAGTTTCTGAATGAAACACAATTAGTAGATTATTCAGTGATACGAGTTAATTAACAGATCTGAGTGTTTCCAACAGCATCTCCGCAGTGTTTAATATTTCTTAAATCGAGATCAACTTTTAATGAACGTAGCGAGGTATCTTATAATGATAAAATTTTAATTGATTTCGCTCTGGGTTAGATATAGCTGTTGGTAGCTCTCTCACAGAGGTGGTAAAATTTTACACTGCTGTCATCGGATCTACGGAAGTGCGACATCTTCTGCGTAAGACACTAAGTTGTAGCAGGCGAAACGTGTACCTGAAGAATATAAGTCCACCTGCAGCATTGCATGAGATGTCTGGCTGCTACAACTAGCACACATCGTCACGTTTTCAGCTGTAATGACGAGTGTAGTTGTACAGCCTTCCAGATACAAAGTGCAGTAGAAGGTCGCAGTGCACGGAGCTGCGCTCGCGAGGTCGGGATGGACCCCAGCGTGGCCGACTTGGACCGCGGCCCAAGAAGAGGCGAAAGACGTCTGGCGCCCGGCTGTCCGACGCTCGGCCGGCGCCGGCCGTCAGTGACGGCGGAGGCGGCCAGAGGTCATCCGGGTCACCGCGGCCAGCGGGCGCGGCTCGCGACGTCCGTGACACGTCGTTGTCCGCTACGGCGCAAGAACTTGCCCGACATGCGGCTTCTACGTCTCATTTGACAATTATGCCTGTATTACACTACAAAATTCTTTCACAAAGAAATTTGAGATTGCCTAATTTACACTACTGGTCATTAAAATTGCTACACCACGAATATGACATGGTACAGACTCGAAATTTAACCAACAGGAAGAAGATGCTGTGATATGCAAATGATTAGCTTTCCGGAGCATTCACACAAGGTCGGCACCGGTGGTGACACCTACAACGTGCTGACATGAGGAAAGTTTCCAACCGATTTCTCATACACAAACAGCAGTTGACCAGCGTGGCCTGGTTAAACGTTGTTGTGATGCCTCGTGTAAGGAGGAGAAATGCGTACCATCACGTTTCCGACTTTTATAAAGGTCGGATGGTAGCCTATCGCGATTGCGGTTTATCTTATCGCGACATTGCTGCTCGCGTTTCTCGAGATGCAATGACCATTTGCAGAATATGGTATCGGTGGGTTCAGGAGGGTAATACGGAACGCCGTGCTGAATCACAATGGTCTCGTATCACTAGCAGTCGAGATGACAGGCATCTTATCCGCATGGCTGTAACGGATCGTGCAGCCACGTCTGGATCCCTGAGTCAACAGATGGAGACGTCTGCAAGACAACAACCCTCTGCACGAACAATTCGACGACGTTTGCAGCAGCATGGACTATCAGCTCGGAGACCATGGCTACGGTTACCCTTGATGCTGCATCACAGACAGGAGCGCCTGCGATGGTGTACTCAACGATGAACCTGGGTGCACGAGTGGCAAAACGTCATTTTTTCGGATGAATCCAGGTTCTGTTTACAGCATCATGATGGTCGCATCCGTGTTAGGCGACATCACAGTGAACGCACATTGGAAGCGTGTATTCGTCATCGTCATACTGGCGTATCACCCGACGTGATGGTATGGGGTGCCATTGGTTACACGTCTCGGTCACCTCTTGTTCGCATTGACGGCACATTGAACAGTGGACGTTACACTTCAGATGTGTTACGACCCGTGGCACTACCCTTCATTCGATCCCTGCGAAACCCTACATTTGAGAAGGATAATGCACGATCGCATGTTGCATGTCCTATACGGGTCTTTCTGGATACAGATAATGTTCGACTGCTGCCCTGGCCTGGACATTCTCCAGATCTCTCACCAATTGAAAACGTCTGGTCAATGGTGGCCAAGCAACTGTCTCGTCACAATACGCCAGTCATTACTCTTTATGAACAGCGGTATCGTGTTGAAGCTGCATGGGCAACTGTAGATGTACACGCCATCCAAGCTCTGTTTGTCTCAATTCCCAGGCGTATCAAGGCCGTTATTACGGTCAGAGGTGGTTGTTGTGGTACAGATTTCTCAGGATCTATGCATCCAAATTGCGTGATTACATTGTCACACGTCAGTTGTAGTATATTATATTTGTCCAAAGAATACCCGTTTATCATCTGCATTTCTTCTTGGTGTAACAATTTTAATGGCTAGTAGCGTATTTGACGCGGTACAATACTGCACTTTCGTCACATTTTGCTTTCTCAGTTTTATTATTTCAAAGGAAGTAAGCGTCTTTTGATCATAACAAGCCACCAGCATACACCCTGAAGCGCCAGAGGAACTGGCAGAGGTATAGATATTCATAAACAGAGATATTTAAATAGGCAGAATACGGCGCAACGGTCGGAAACACCTATATCAGAAACCAAGTGTCTGGCGCATTTATTAGATCGGTTACTGCTGCTACAATGGCAGATTGTAAAGATTTAAGTGAGTTTGAAAATGGTGCTATAGTCGTTGCACGAACGATGGGACACAGCATCTCCGAGGTAGCGACGAAATGGCGATTTTTTCCGTACGACCATTTCACGAATGTACCGTGAATATCAGGAATCCGACAAAACATCAAATTTCGCACATCGCACCGACTGGAAGAAGATCCTGCAAGAACGGGACCAACGAGGACTGGAAGAATCGTTCAGCGTGACAGAAGTGCAACACCTCCGCAAATTGCTGCAGCTGGTCCATTAACAAGTGTCAGCTTGCGAACCATTCAACGAAACATCATCACACGTGTACACTTGATGACTGCACGACACAAAGTTTTACGCCTAGCCTGGGTCCGTCAGCACGAACATTGGACTATTGATTGGAAGCGTATTACCTGGTCAGACAAGTCTCATTCAAAATTGTACCGAGCGGATGTACGTGTACTGGTGCGGAGGAAAACTCATGAGTCCATGTACCCTGTATGTAAGCAAAGGTTGTTCAAGCTGGTGGATCCTCTGTAATGGTGTGGGGCAAGTGCAGTTGGAGTGATATGGAACCCCTGATAGTCTTGATACTACTCTGACAGTTTACGCGTACGTAAGCATCGTGTCTGATCACCTGTATCCATTCCAGTCCATTGCACATTCCGACGCACTTCGGCAATTGCAGCAGGACAATGCGACACCCCACACATCCAGAATTGCTCCTGAATGGTTGCAGGACGACTCTTTTGAGCTTAAAAATTTCCGATGACCATCAAACTCCCCAGAAATGAACATTATTGAGCATATCTGGGATGCCCTGCAACTTGCTGTTCTCCAGCCCCCTCTTGTCTTATGGATTTATGCGCAGCCCTGCAGAATTCATGGCGCTAGTTCCCTCCAGCACTACTTCAGACATTAGTCGAGTCAATGCCATTTCGTGTTGCGGCGCTTCTGCGTGCTCGCGGGTCCTACACGATATTAGGTAACTGAACCAGTTCCTTCGGCTCTTCAGTGTGTAAACACGATGCAAAACGGTTGTGTGATGTGTTCGTAGTGTGGAGAAGAACGTTGTAAATGCAAACTAAGTCCTATCTTTCGGAGCGTATTGTCACGCTGCGAAGACGAACAGCCATTTTATAATATGGGATAGAACAAAATGTTTTTCCCTCTTTAGGCAGCGAGATGAAAATCCATTCTCTTTCTTCAAAACGAATTTGAATATTTTGCGCTCACAGATTTGTGTAAGAGTTGAAAAGCGGAAAAGATGTAAGAGAACCTCATAGTCATCACTGACGTTTATTTGTTCACTGAGTAGACATTTTAAGTTCTGTTGAAACTGCCTCGCAGTTCAAAACTGTGTGCCAGATCGAGATTCGAAGTGAGGAACTTTGCCTTCACGGGCTGGTGCTATACCGGATACCGGCTGAGCTGAAAAAGTACGATTCACAACTTGTCTTCATAGCCCTACCCTCGCCAGTACCTCATCGCCTACCTTCGGAACGTCTGAGAAGTGCTCTTCTGTGAAGTTATGAATGTGGGAGACGAGGTACTGCCGAAAGTAGAGCTATGAAGAGGGATCGTGGGTCGCGCTTGGGTGCCGCCGTCGGTAAACCATTTGCCCGCGTAGGGCAAATGTCCCGAGTTCGCGCCTCGACGAAGTACACAATCTGCAAAGAATTTTCATATCACCTCACACTTCACTGCAGAGTGGAAACTTCATTCTAAAGAACTGTTGTTTGTCAAGGACAGAAAACTATCTGAATACGATTCGTTGATGCTGCAGCAGTGGAAACCCAAAGTTTACAGGAACTGAGTTAGTGATAAATGTAATGGAACATTTACTAGCTGTACGATAAGGTAAGCACATAAAAGAGTAAGTGTCACAGGCAGACATGCTGGCGGACCAAATGCTGCATCCGGGAACGAGGAACTTCATAGGTACACGCGAGGCATAGAACCAAGGACAAAGGCAAGAGGTCTTTCGTAAGAATAAATAGCAATTAATCTTGAATAGTGTAAACATCGTGCGTTGATTTAAATGACTCTGAAATCCGTGAAGAAATTCGCGAAGCAAGCACAGGCGGCGTAAATTAACAGTACTTGGCAAGAAGGCGGATACTGTTATAATCAATTCTCCTCGAACACAAACACATCGTGTCACGATTCATATTTCATGTTCAACCATTATCGATTACCCGATTACGACTCCATTGCGGTAAACTGTGTACATAAGATGTCACTCAGAGTTTATCATTATATTAGAATGGTGCGTAAGTTCGTAGCGCTTTTGTTTTTTACGTTGGTATTCCGTTTGCTATGGTTTTGTTTATCGATTGCCTTTTTTATTTCTAAATCACTGTTGCTATTTGAGTTCACATATCGTCGTTTTGTCATTTGGATATAGTGAGTGGAGCTGTGAATGCTAGAACATGGAGTCCCAATTGGTGAAATCTGTCCTTTTTCGACGTATTCGCCTACGTGAGTTCAGTAGAGGACTGACAGCAGCGCAAGCTGTCAGAAGAATTTGGCCATGTATGTGGATAATTTTAAGGACTGTTGTTTTGACTTATAGTAACGCTTCACGTTTAGGAAGGACTTCGGGGCTTAATGAAAAAAGTTTAACGCATTAATCCACAATGATTCACGTCACTGTACTCGAGAACTGGAAAATCTGATTAACTCTGATTATTCCTCGATCGTGAGACATTTGCATGCAATGGGTAAGGCTGATAAATCGGGTGTATGAGTACCACATGTTCTGAGCCGAAACAACAAAAATCACCATGTGGCGTCGTTAGTTGGTTCATGAACAACACTGACTATTCCTATCTCGTATCGTCACTGGTGACGAGAGGTTGTGTTTTAGTGCTAACTTTAGGAACATTGAGGAATGGTTCAACCCAAACAAAACAGAAACTGTGGAAACTGTAATGGCAAGCATCAAGACAGTGGAAAGTACGCTATCCTTCCATTCTCCATAACTACAAAATCGCTGTACATTCAGAAGAATCTTGCATTTAGTATTGGAATAAGTGTGGGGCAAGCGTGTTTCATCGAGCACTTCAACAGTCTTCGTTACGGAGTCATCTACCATGCGAGCAGTTTCGTCCGAAATTACGCACTCACTCCATAAAACGCAACAGGTGTACCGTAAATCATTTCTGCCACAACCTCTTCCCTATAATGCCCAATCCAATGTTTGGTTGGTAACAGTCTGGTTGACAGAAAACCTCTAATCTTCTGTATTTCTTTGTTGGAATTACAGGAATCTTTTGAAATAGGTCTATGTACTGCAGTCGTAGTAACCCTCTATTTATTTTACCAATGTGATATATCTCTGGTGTTGTTTTAAAGAGTCCTTCACGTCTTGGTGGCCGACAAACAACCTGAACCCTTCTTTCTACAATAGTGTTCCATAGGCTTGTGTCCCGTTCCTTTAAGGACTTCGCCATCCGTAGTCTTATGAGTCAATTTCATTCTCAGGCTGCGCTTCTCAAATCCCTAAAGGAAATAGGTCGCTGGCTGTATTACAAAATTAACAGCTTAGAGAAAGAAGCGCCGACAGTTTCTATAAGATCCTCCCATCAATTTACAGGATTATGCTCGGGATCATGTGGCGCAAGTTGTGACTAATTTGTTCTATTGATTGAACTGGAAAGTGCTGTAGCACTCACGACACTCCCCGGACTTAAACTCTTAAATTGAAGGAATCACTTCATGGAATTCGCTTCCGATCTGTTAGAGATACGCCGGGCAACAGATCGCTCCATTCAAACTATCAACACAACTCGCGTTGCTAAGGATATCCTACGGCTTCCACGTCACTGGCAACAGTTTGTGCACAGGGCTAGTGAGTACTCTGAAGGACATTAAAAGTTTGAAACATGTATCAATTTGATATAAGTTGTAAATAAATAGTTACCATTATCGATGTTCGAACCCTCGCATACAGCTCCGATAGCAAAACTATATTTACCTATTTATAGAAAATGTAGAAGCAGTAATGCTGCAGAAACACTGTCGCTTCTTTGCGTACAGTAGCTTGTCGAAAACTTTAATTCAGATTCTCGACTGATCGTATAACATCAGACATTTCCCTAAATTTTCTGTTCTTCGCTCTAGTTTCATAATATATATGTACAGTTTTAAATAAGTTTGTTAGCTATTCTCATACACTAATATATAATCCAAGATTTCAAGTGTATATTGGGTTCAAGTCTAATTTTGACATTATGAACAGCATAGCATTCATCTGCAATGTCGTCTCAAAGCCAGTCGCCGTGGCCGAGCGGTTCTAGGCGTTTCAGCCCGGAACCGCGCTGCTGATACGGTCGCAGGTTCGAATCCTGCCTCGGACATGGATGTGTGTGATGTCCTTAGGTTAGTTAGGTGTAATTGGTTCTAAGTTCTAGGCGACTTATGACCTCAGAAGTTAAGTCGCATAGTGCTCAGTGCCATTTGAACCAAACTCTGAAAACACTGGCAGGCAAATTATTTGTCTTTCGTAAAAAAGAATGGTGTGTAACGTACAATTATAAGGATGCGAGCATCAGCTGTGGGAAAACAGGAATAGTTTTAAATAAGAATGTTGAAAATTAAGTGGAATCATAAAATTAAAAAAAAAAATCCGGAAGCTCTGCGCACCGCAGAAGCGGTGGAGAAAGGAATTTGTTGAAAACACTGACAAGAGGACGTGATATGATGATATAATTTATGCTGAGACATCAAGAAATGACTACCATCGCACTAGAAGTAGCAGCAGAGGGTAAAACTATGGAAGACTGGAATTCATTCAACAAAAAACGGAGGACCTAGGCTGTAAATGCTAGTCTGAGATGAAGATGTTGACACAAGACAGGAATTCATAGCAGGTCACATCTAGTCAGAAGACTGACGGCTGAAAGAAAAAGAGAAGAACACGCATAATGACCGCAGCTTGCGTTTTATACAGCAGAACATCTCATTGACAGAACGAGGCTTTCAGACATACGAGTATAAATGTACAGTATTCAGTGATCCGGAAGTCACAAATATCAACTTCTTATTTTGTACAAGCCTTTTGTGAATTTTTCTGCTTGCAACATTTCATGTCCAAGAGAACACATCACAAGTTCCCCTAAATGAAAAGTATTTCAATCAAAGTTTACGTTATTTCTGTGATTGTTTCATATACATATTAGGTTGTTGAAAAGTTCAGTTACAAGGGAATAAAACTGTACAGTAATGTGCGTAAAGTGAGCAAAGAGATAACCAAAATCTTGTTGTCTGAAAAACCGGTTAAATTATATATCTTATATAATTCATACTACACAGTAAAAGGTTATTTAGATGCACCACATTTTGATGTGATAAAAAATAATATTACATAATAACAAAAATTTCTTTCTGCAGTAAATTGTTGCAGTGTAATAAATTATGTGCGAAATACTACGCACATGACCTCTTTCGAAAAATTATAATCTATTTATATTTCGTGGAACTCCCATTCTTTGTGGTAACGGGCTATCTCAACATTTTTAGACGGGTTTTGGGGACAAAAAGAGAAACTGAATACAATGGCGGAAGTATCGTCAAGATCGCGCTGCCACCCGAAGGATTGTGTGTGCGTGTGTGTGTGTGTGTGTGTGTGTGTGTGTGTGTGTGCATTGCAGACTAGTGTCCTATGTGTCTGGTGTTGCGTCAGCTGTGTCGAGTGAAACGACACAAATGAATAACGTAAAAAAAAAATTAATGTATCCATGCGTTAGTTAATTAAAAAAAAATTCCTTTTCCAAGTAACATGCAATGTCTAATATAATTTGATATATGATGTATAGTTAGACAAACTAATTAAAAACTAAACAGAAGATTTCATTTTGGACTTATCTGTGATAGTCAGAAAACTGAGGAGCAGACTGGAGGCGATTTTCATTACTTATCCTGAACTGTGAGGTTCTTCAAATGATGGATTGTTGTTATTTGCAAAAAGATACCCGTTTTCACGGGTGTGTTCTCTATACACACAGGCCAAGATGCACGCTAAATTTCCAGTGGGGTAAAAGGCTAAGGAAGAAGAGACACTACCCATCTCAACATCCGGAGTTCTCAGAACCCCTCATAAATTTGCAACACATGGTGCTCTAAACGTGAATTCGGATTTTTCAACGCACATGTTAATGAACAGCAACTTTTACTTCGTATCGTTGTATAATCAAAGTCATTATGTATAACGTACGTATGTATTACGTTCAAAATCTATTGAGTATGTGCGGGTTACAGTCTGCAACAGCTAATTTCCGGATTGCAGACTTACAGTTCTATGTGCTCCAAAGTTCCCAGTAGTTGTCAAGAAATACTGGAAGACTTAAGCTAACGTTTCTGGCTAAAAGAGCACCATTTTCAATTATTTACCAATTCCATATGAAGCAGTGTAGCCATTCGCTTCTTCGCTGGATTTGGAGCAGTTGATTGAAGGGACTCGTGAACTATCGTATTTTTTGTTTCTACATATCGCATCTGGGATTCGGAATCATGTATAGATTTTTAAAGGACTTCGTCGTCGTCTTTGACTGTAATATTAAAATTTATTTAAAGAGCACCATTGCAATTGCGGCCGTGTGTCCATCATCAAGAGGAATACGCGGTGTATATGACTCTTACTTCCAGGTTTGCTGCATTTTATGAGCATGTGAGCTGCTGTGAAGTCTTTCAGGGCAGATGATTTGCGTTCTATTACGTCACAACTTGATAATTAAATTTACCATACAGTTTTTTAAATCTTATCGTTGTATTATAATAAATAAACAGAATTTTTGTAAACTGACTTAGAACTGACATTAAGTCTTGCAAATAACAAATGCTTATTCTGCAGCGCATGATCTCTGTCGATAGGACACCAAAAATACGACCTGTTAATGTTTTGTTCCTTTAATTTTTTCGCCAGCAATCTCAGCTGTAATTTATACAGCTGTAACAACTACTATAATTTACGCTATTTTATGAGATAATCTTGTACTCGATTAACTTATACGCACTCTTGCAGTTATATACCCAACATATGGAAACGTGACGATGGCATATACATATGTTAAACTTTTTTCCGACGTGTTCTGAAGTACAGTGTGAGTAATATATTGTTTAGTATTTCATTTTACTTTATGACATAGGCAAGCCATGATATAAATACTGTACCTTACTGTATATGTGCCCTGTTTCTATAGTCCGCAGTGTTTCACCATCTGTGATAGTGTTTTAAATAAATTTTTTACAGTCAGATTTGACAATGATGTCCTTTAAGTATGGCGCTGTATTTGTTTTTGATCAAAACAGGGAAACTGAAGAGTACAACAGAGGCTAATCTCCCATAGAGCAAATATTTCCCTTAGTTCCCTCGACATCCTTGAAAAACTATGCTGTGTGCTAGATGCATGTCTTCACTGAAGTCCTGACCCTCAATACTTCTCTGAACTACCACTTTTACAGCAGAGAATGTTTCTTCGTGTGCCCATAATACGTTTCTCATTTATTTTTACATTTTATTCCCTTAGTTGTTCTACATTTCTCTATTTTTCCCACGTTAAGCTGGATTGTTTTTTCCACACTTTATTTTTTAAAGATGTAGCGTAAATACTTCAGCTGTCATGAACTATTCAACGAGACCTGATTTCTCTTAGTCGTAAGGAAATACTACTATTACAGTCAACTGAATACCGCTTTATCTCTTATATCAAGTGGACTAGTAAAAGGAAAGTTATATTTTAATCAAAGTATCATCACATCGAGCTCCGTTTAACCTCTTTCCTGTATCAAATCACTTTTCAGAGGATCTAACTAGTACATTAAGAAAATTATGCGATGTTTCAGTATAACGTACACAGATTAGAGAAAATTAGTCTGCTCGAAAGTTGTCTTGCCAATGTAAGTATACAATTCTGACTTTGCACAGTGTGAAGAGTTCATGTCAGCTGGAGAGTGTGTTATTTAAAGAGGAAAGGAGAGAAATAAAATGAATATCGAAAGAAATGCTGTACAGACAACTTATAATTATGTCATTCGCAATAAATACATGCTAGTTAGGAAATTCGACAACTGGAAGGCAAAAACTACTAGAGTGTGTCACATCATCTGCCCAATTCACTTACAAGATGTAATTCATTCTTCTGTATTTTAGATTTGCTAGTGTTCCCCCTGAGGGGGAAGTGAAACCCTTTACGAAAAGATGTCTAGGTGATGCAACTCGAGAGTCTTTTGTCATTCGAATCTTGATATGGCTGACAGAAAACAAAGGATTGTGTCAATGTTAATGGTGGTGGTGGACACTGGTGCAATTCCTCCGAGTAAGTAGTTAATTAATTCATATAATCGATAGATTCTCCAACTTGTACAGATGTGGACGATTATTTTTATTTTCCTTCTTTTGACAGAGCAGGTTAAGTGGTTAGCACAGTGCTTAATTTGGTATCTTTCTCTCCTCTCGACTGTTGGTTTCATTAGACTTTAACTACCGGGACATTGACAACAGAATGAAAATAGGAGAGCACATTACACATGTGAGCAATCTATGGTGTACTGGAGAGCTGCGTGTTTCATTGTGAAGAGATCTGTACGCATAACACTTGACTTCTAATTAAAATACTTCTTTGTTGAGAAGCACACCTCCCTCGTAATAAGGGCAAGAGCACCGTTCTTCTGGCTTTTAATGCAGTCTTTTGGCCTTTTGGTGAGTCATTTCTATGGAAATTTGTAGTATCAGCACTCATAAATCGGGACCATTACGCATATTTGCTACATTAAGCACCATTTCACGGCAGAGGGAGGATCAGGATACGAGAACAGCGTGACGCGATGGGCAAGAGAAACACAGAATAAAAATTTCTCGTGCTGTCCAAGCAGATAACCAACCAGTATAGCTAAATAAGAATTTCCTGTTGGAAAACTAGAGACATTTATTGCTAGCATATAGTTCCAAGTTCACCTACCATATAATATTTGTATTTTCTATTCGAACTAACTTGAAGATTTGCTATAGAGCTACTTTTGTGGGTCCCGCAAGAGAGATTTTGTTTTATATACACTGTGGCAGAAATACGACATTGCTCCTACATGGGGTAGCGTCAAGGTTATCCAGCAATCAATCGATAAGCTCAGCAGCGACAATAAGCTAGTTTATTCAACCGCCAATAAGAAGAGCACCAAACTGCTGTTTTAAATATTTCAGAGTGTCTAACGTTTTAAGAGTGTTATATCGCTTTCCGTTAACTTTGCCGCTTAGGGTCAATGCTTTTCTGAAATTGGGTTTCTACATCGTGAATATACTCTTTCTAACGTCCGTCCAAGCTCCAGAGGAAGTAAGCCTGAGAATGATCTTCAACTACCATTAGAGTTAAGCTGCACATATCAACTTTCAGTCAAGCGACACAGAGCAGCATGGGCAACACTGCACTCGAAGTGTCATCATAGTTTAAGGTTATCTGAGTTTATGACATTACTGAATAGCAGCATGGTTCATCACCTACATAAACTGCTCTGTTACACTTTCCCATCGTATACAGTGCGATCGCGATTCGCGGAATGTTAACCTCTTGTCTTCTTTCCTTTCTCCCTTCTTTCCTTTCTTAAACTTCGACATTAACATTGTCCGTCCTATTTGGAGATATTAGAAATACGTAAAAGAATGAGTACTTAACAATGAATAATTACAAACTGTTGTGAAAACTTAAAGCCCAAGTCATATGAGAAATGAGTTCTGACTTTCAAAGAATTCAACTCAGTGATACGTAATTTTCGCCACGAAGCCTCATAACCCTTGCTGGAACCACCTACGTGGTCCATGTATAATATACAACGAAGCAGGGTAAGAGAAAACAGCGTAGCATGTATCTTGGCGTATGATACAGTGCGGAGACTGTGAATAACGTTTGTCGCAAATTAATGAACACCAGTATCTTGCTCAGTTCCATTATATGTAAACGAACACCACCACCCCACATTGAATGCCGAGCAGTTACTTGGATTTCAGTGTAATAATGATCGATATCAGATACACTTTAGCGACGCTCATTAAATATTACTTATGATTGATCCCAAAAGGTTTATATGCGGTTATCACAATTCCAATTACCATAATACGGAAATGAGTAAGTATGAATGTTTCACGATAAAAGTGCGTATATTTCTTTTTATAAATCTGAAAATTGTAGCCTTGGAAAGGAGGAGCGATATTGGTATGTGTGATTTGACTTATTAAAATTGTTTTTTACGGAAAGAAACTATTAGAGAAATACTAACAGTTAAGGACTCACATTATGGCATCCGTTGTAGATATTGCTGTAAGATGAGTCACAGGATGAAACTTCTGATGATTAACCATTACAGATCGCCTTCGAAGTGCTGATTATTATGTTCGTATCTTGGTAATCCCTATAGCTCTTGGAGTGCTACGAATTAGGTATCTTGCAAGAACCTACGAATTTTTCTTTGCCTATAGCTCAAGGAAAACCTGTATACCTGCTATTCTGTCATATAGCCGAGAGAAATCTGAAATTATTTTTGTTGCATTTGATTGTGAGTACTCGAGTACATAAATGATTTTTCATTAGTGGGGAACCACAGTCGAACAGAAATTTTTGAAAGAATTTTCCGCGATTTGACTGTTAATTGTAGCTTATTTTATAGATCCACGATTTCGGCTTTGTAGCAATTCTCATTGTATTGTTGACACTGTGCACATGGGTAACCATTAACATACAGTATGACGTGTTTAACAGCGAATATATTCTTGAGAGCTGCAAGAGAAGGAGGGCCGGGTTCTACACGATATGAAGATGAACCCTAGTCCCAGCTCCAAATCTGGAGTACCAGCAGTCCGCCGCCTCCACGCAAGTCCGTCTATCTGAAAAGACCCAAGATCACATAACGGCCCAATAAGGTATTCAAAGGTTATGTAATGTGGTAGTTGTCTGTAAGGGTATTTATTTTTGCACAGCCGTGTTGCCTCTCGACCGTTCCCATCTGCTTAGCCGTAAACAAGTACCATCCCGGCTTTTTCCCGACGTGAATACCGGACTATTCTGCTGCTTGCAGTAGGCTGCGTCAATCACACAGCCTCCAACATACAACGAACACAAAGCACGTGTTCACAGGAACTGTCATTCTTCAGCGGCATCTGTCGTGGAAACGGTGCATTTTCGGACACAACATGTTAATAGGACCGTTTTTCCTCCAGTTGCAATCAGAAGTTCGTCTCCGCAGTTGGTCGGTCCTGTATAGTGACTAAAAAAACTATTCACCCGTCAATAGCACATACAATATAACAAGCACAGTCAAGTTTTGAGAAAAGATTTAGTGGGTAGGGAATAGTCAGAATTTAACCTAATTAAGTGATTTCAGTGGATGCCTTCAATAGCAACACAGAATTTTGCTGAAGTAGTTAAACACTTTAAAAGAAAATGCAAATTTTCTTGCAGTTTAGGAGTTGAATGTCCTGTTAATTTGCTTTGAATAGTTAAAATATAATGAATTAAAGAGTATAGCATAGGGAGAACAATTTTATACTATGTGTTGAGACGGTTATGTATATTAGTAATCTTGGACGAAACTATGTTTTGTGGGTAAAAACCACTGTACAATAAGGACTGCCCTGAGAGTGGACCAATGTGCAATGTTATGGACGCCAACCAGCCAAGGTGTTGTGACATACTAAGAGAAAAATCGTGAGGTAGAGGACACTTATGCAGTGCAACGTGTAATGTAGGAGTGATTTCAAAATTACATGAGGACACCAATCAAAGTGCGGGTGGAGATTCAACGAAATATTGAGTTTCTGTAAATAAGAGGAGGTACAAGTGGAAAAATTTAATTTTAATGGACAAGAACCATTTTATGTAAAGTCACAATTTGTGTAAAGTTTGGTTTTGAAGGAAAAAATTAATTAGTTGTTGTAAAGTTTTGTAAAAAGTTTCCTTAAAAAACACAAAAAGTTTTGTAAAATAATAGACTTAGTTTGGCTAGTATGCCAAGTCCGAAGTAAGAATTCTGTAACTTAGATTAGTAATTTTGAAATTTCAGATTTGTTTTGAGAGTAAGGAGACAGTCACGATGTAGTAAAATTATAAAAAGTTGTTTTCAACAATTTCAATAATTACAGGGGGTGTGAGGCCTAGCGCCTTCGCATCTCTCCTGTCACTTCTTAGGACGATATCCTTATAGGCACGAGTCATCGACAGATGTCACCAGCTTACATGGACCTGAGTTACAGAGCTCCACGTAGTTGTACTAGTAGGCGGCAGAGGTCAGCAGTTGACGGACAGTGCTAGCAGTCGTAGTCAAAACAATGTTGTAAAGTTATGTTTTATTAATATTTAATGTATTTGCATGATTATAATTGTTTTATATGTGTAGTAATTAGCAGTGTGCGTGTTGTATGAGTGAAGAAGAATAGAAGTAAATGAAAATTGTTTTGTTTATTCACGAAGTACCAGTTAAACTATACAGGGGATTTACTATAATTAAATGTGCAGTCACTTTATGGTACTAATAAATCGTGAGTAGAAAACAAATTAATCGCTAATTTCAGAAGGAGTAATTTTATATTTGATACTTTTCTAAATTTATTTATTTAGCAATTGCCATAGAAAGAAATGTTTTACTATGATTGGTCATTGAAGTAAAGCGCGGGTTAGCGCGGGATAATACTGCAACCTGATTTGCTGTTTGTGATATCAGCTAATCAGAAAAATGCAGGCTCGCACCAGTCTATGCTGGGAACAAAGCCTTTGGTGTGATCAAGAGAAGTCGGGGCTGAGGGTTCGAACTAGTAACATATCATTGAAAGCAGCTCCGACGAAAGTACTGTAAAATCGCGGAAAAATGCTAATTACGAGTTCGCGAAGGAGTACAAAGCGTATTTACGTGAACGGTATAGTGGAAGTCGTGTGAAATTTCGAACGGAATATCAAATTAACTGCTTTTGACTGTTAGTTAAAACCGCGTGGCGTGTTGTGCATTCTAAGGCTGGAACAGGTATTACGTGTAGACCAGAGTGCACAACATTTGAGCGAGCATTTTCATAACTAAATGATCTAGTGAACTCTATTAGCTTCGGTAACGGGTGTAAATACCATTAACTAGCTACGTGTGTGATTGTGGAGTGCGTGGGAGCTTTACATTGTGTAGACACTTAGTACGGACTTGGCAGTATTAACTGTGATCTTTATCGTAAAAATACATCTGAAAATTTACATTGCCAAGTTAAAACTTTTATTCCAGTACTAGCCACACCCCGTTTACCGGACAATTCTATGTATGTTGCGACCTGCAGTAGACAGTAGTGGTCTAGTATTTTCTACTACAGCTTTTAGCTAGACAAATGAACATTGCTGGATACTGGCAGGGCGGTAAAAAGTAACGTGCCGCGCCGCAACAGTCATAAGAATATACCTAAGAAACGAGCAACCATTATTTCCCCATTTCAGTTAGTATATAATTTAGAAGTAAAAAGGAATTTGCGTTAATTTGTTGCTTAGTTTTGTAACAAATCAACATCATGTAACTTCATGCCCATTTGATCTGAAACAAGAATTAATCTAGTAAACAAGATGCTGCTCTGAAACACACCCCTCTCCTTTTTCTGATGCAGTGGTGTTAGACACTATAGTGCATAGTTACTCTTTCTGTTTTCAAAGACGTCAGGTGATATTTAAGTAATGTGGGTCAAAAAAGTAACAAAACTACAAAAGAAGAGAGATAAATCTGTGTCAGTTTGTCTCGCAAAGGAAAATCTTTTCACAGAATCAGGGAGACCATTGGTATGCATACCAGCGCTGTTAAGACTTTCATATACAGCTTTAATCAGAACAAAACGTTCGGAAAGCATTCACCAAGCGACCGTCCTGCAGTTCTGTTTGAGATGTAAACATGACAACTCCAAGACAAAGCGCTTTAAAACATACCACTGCATTGTAGATGCTAAGAGGGAAGTGTGTTTTAGAGCTGTGCTTTATGGAACTTGATATTCAGGCCTCACAGCCCGTAGAAAACCATATATTAGTAAAATCAACAGCAGGAAGCGAGCGACGTTTGCATGAGAACGTAAATCTGGTGCGTATGATTTCTAGAGGAATTATTTTTTTTCCTTACGTGAGTCGACTTGGGCCGTTTAAGTCAAATAGGTGAGTGACGACGTGTAGAAAAACTGCTTTTAAACTTGTAGGTTGAACGTGGAAGATTTCAGTACTTGTCTTGGGCTCGATGATTGGAAATGTTGTGGGGATCTGAGTTTTACTGATGGAAATATGGCACACAAGTTTTAAATAAACGTCCAAAAAACATGTATTAAGTAGTGTGAATGATATGGGTCTTTCTGGGGACTATATTCTCACATAAGATTCTAATCCAAAACACAAAACTTTAGAAGCAAGCCTGTGGCTGTTGTACAACACTCCACAGTGGATGCTGATATCATGGCGATCACGATATTAATCCAACACACAATTTGTGGAAAGTACTCAATAAAATTATCAGATTTCCAACGGAAATGATGTAAAGGTCGCTCTACTATCGATATGTCGCAAAATTAAAGTGCAAACAACAGAATCTCTGCTGAAATCCATGCCAATTAGAGTGAGATCTATAGGTCGCTCTACTATCGATATGTCGCAAAATTAAAGTGCAAATAACAGAATCTCTGCTGAAATCTATGCCAATTAGAGTGCTGGAGATTATAAAAAGGAAAGGAGGGCCTACTAAGTACTACTAATTATAGCATTCTATGTCGAGAGTATCGTTTTCAGTATTGTAAACTAATTTTTATTTTGTAATCCTAAACTACCTGTCTGGGTTTCTTTATTGTATTCTCCTTTTCGCTGACTGATAGACAAGTCGATGTCCCTGTTAGATTTCACTTTGGCAATTTTCCACTATCTGTACACCATTCGAAATAAACTCATGTATTAGAAGAACATTTTTTAGAGTAATTACTAATGGTATACATCAATGGGCTAACCTTTATACAGTATAACTCGATGTGCTTTTACCTTGATCTCAAGGACATGTGTGGACACATGTTCCATTTAATCGAAATCTTCTTTTTTGTATAGAAATCAACCCTTAAAAAACAAAAATAAAATAAAATAAAAAAAGATATTTAGAGTGTCGCAGAAGCTATCTTCCTATTTTGATAAGATGTGCAGAAGAAGGAATGGTGAATTACGGTTTAACGTTATGTCGACACCGAGATCATCAGAGACAGAACAAAAGTTCGGATTGTTTCAAGGATGAGGAAGGAAATCGGCTATGCCATTTCAGAGGCACCATGCCGGCATTTTCTCGGTACATTTTAGGAAATTAACGGAAAAGCTAAATATGGATGTCGGACATGGATTTAAATGATCGTCCTCATGAATGGCAGTCCAACCACTGCATTCGGTTACAAATGCAGAGCACGACTGACAATGAAGTAACTGATGCTTCACAACGCACGGTATTTATGTTAGAGAAGCTTCTTTTCCCTAACATGGGTCCTTACCAGGAAACGTGTACCTGAAGAGGTTTCTAGAGTTTTCCATAGAATTAAATTACATTTTTTAAGCAACAGTACTGGAAAAAGTGGTCTAAGTTCAAAATTTTTATTTTCAGTTCTACCTTGCACTACGTATACTGAAAAACAATTAGCGCTTTTGGATAGTATTTCCTCAGACACTTTAATGATGTTAACACAATGCAAGGAGATTTTAGGAGATACTAAAACAGTTCTGTAATGAGAGGAAATAAACAATTTCAACAAGCTATAAAGAGTTCAACAAAGAAAGCAGCGCAAGCAGAGCTGAAAGAAGTGCTCTCTCTCTTTTTTTTTTTTTGACGTGTCCTCGTAAATATCGGCCCTACTGAGTCCAGTAGACTTCAGATTTATTGCACGGAACTGAACTCCTAACTCAACTGAACATTAGTGAACTAATGTTCTTTCGCTGACAAAGTTCTATCGTCTACAGCATTAAAACTTACAGACGTGAGCAGGAGAAACTGTTCGTACACTTACGAAAATATACCGCATACCTTTCTGTATCATGATAATGGAGAGCGTCAATCCAGAATGTTCATAATATAATGAGTAGCCAATGGAAAGCCACTAGGATTCAGATATTAACACTAACAGGTCCCAAATTCGAATTTACAGTGTATCAGGACTCTCAGCCAACATATACATGACTGTATGAAATCAGTAAATGGGAATATTCTTATTGCCATTTGAACAATTTTTTTTAGATGTAATAAACACGACCATGTTCTGTTTAACCTCACAAATTTGTACTGCTTTGTGTAAATTAAAAGGCCCATGTAGGGTATTTTGTGTTATCATATGGCTCTTACTTAATCCAACAAGCTTTCTTTCTGGCGTCCTTTCCTCGAATCCTTGAAATCCAAATCATAATTCATTGATACTTATACTTTTCATTTATTACTTGCAGTCTGAATTCCTTGCAATCAGAAATTACCAAGATAGTATTACCTCCGGAACACGACCGTCAAAAACCAAAGATTTTTGAATTAATTTCAATTCTCTTTCAATCTTTCATTGCCTTTAGTGAACTGTACCGTGTCGCCTGTTCAGTTGCACGAGTTTAAATAGTAATATCTAAGATGTCACATAGCAATACATTCTTAACAGCTATTCTCTGCCATGCACTACACAGTAATTCGCGCCATATCGATGTAGAACATACCTCTTTCTGTAGAGCAGGCGTCACCATATTTTCCCCCCGACGGAACACTTTGAGAATGATGGTACTTTGATGGAGCACCTTGTTTATTTTGAAGGATAACAAGATTTTAAAAATTGGAAATACTTGTTTTATTTAGCGATTATTTCAATTTTAAATCATACCTAGTAACCTGATTATCATAATAAAGTTTAAAGAAATTGTCAACCTCAAAAGATAAAACAACCGCCACGTTACTAATAGTTTTTTCGGAGCACTTACTCACTTCCCTAACACTTACGTTCCACGAGACACCGTCAGGCAAACTCCATCCTAGAATTACGAGTCATGTTGAGAACGCTGGTGAAATATGTAACGAAAATGTTGTCACCTCGATTTGGCCTCTTACACTTTATAGGCATATTGAGACTATTGACTTTATAGTCGTAATCTAGCCACTTTCCAATCCTTGTTTAGCCTACTGGCATTTAGACTCCTACTGTAACTTGTTATTATGTAAGTGTAGGAGTGTTGTTACAAAGCTTTCAAATAACTATGTTAACTAGTGATATCGTAACTACTGAAATGTGTGTTTCGTTGTGCTATATTTTCTATTCATATAGCGTTATTTTATTCAGTTTGTAGCAGAGAAATTGCTTCCATAATTGTACAAAATAGAAACACTTTCGTTACACACGTAGATCGTTGTTGTTCTGATCGGTGACAACACATTTAAATGATGATGTTACACTTTAAAGTTGGTAGCTTTCCTTCCTTGAGAAAAACGCTGATAAAGAAGCAATAATTATGTACTAAGGAAGTATGTTTTTGAATATCATACTGATTTATTTAATTTTTCAACATCTGACTGGTTTGAATGACACGCCACGGCTCCCTCTCCTGTATCAGGCACATTTCTTCACCTCAGAGTTACATCTAAACCGAATGTCCTCAACTGTTTATTGGATGTATTCCTGTTGTGGTCATCCACTACAGTTTTTACCCTCTACAGCTGCCTCTGGTACCGTAGAAGTTATTCCTTGGCGGCTTAACACATGTCCTATCACCCTCTCCTTTCTTCTCATCAGTACTTTCCACATATACCTAACATCGCCGATTGTGCGTAGAACAACCCTATTTCTTATCTTATCAGCCCACTTAATTTTCAGCGTGCTGCTACAGTGCCACAGCTCCGACGCTTCGATTCTCTTTTTCTCAGCTTCCTCCACAGTCATTGATTCGCTTCCATACGGTGCTGTGCTGACTCAGAAATGTCTCCCTCAAATTAAGGCCAATGTCTAATACTAGCAGACGGGTTTTCCTTACGTATACTCTCTTTGTCTGTACTAGTCTGCTTCTTACGTCCGCCTTGTTTCATCCATCAACTCCACTGCAGAGACTATCTTCTATATTCATCATTGCTTCTCGACGAACAGATTTAACAACAGATGGAAAGGCTGCATCCTTGTTTTATGTCCTTTATAATCAGAGCACTTTGTTCTTTGTGTTCCTTGTTGTTGTTCCTACTGGTTCGATACATATATTGTATATTACCTGTCTGTGGCTATAGTTTACTTCTATTATTCCGGGGATTTCGAACACCTTGCGGCAGTTTAAACTGACGAACGTTTCCTATTGGCCTGCAAATTCTACGAACGTGCGTCGATTATTCTTAAAGTCTTGCTTACATTATCTCGTGCAACATCAGATCTGCAACTCTGGTGCGTTTATCTTTTCTAACGACAATATGATAGTCATCTAACGGAGCCACAAATCTCTTTTTCCTTCTTATGTATATTACTGTTGTCAGAAACTTTGATGCATGGAGTGCTAAGTAGGTTGCACGATAATTGTCGGTCTTATCTGCTACAGTTATCTTCGATCTTGTGTGGATGACGATATTCCTAAAGTCGTATGGTATATTTCTAGTTCCATATACCCATATGTTCTACACATAAAAATTAATAATCGTTTGGAAGTCATATCCCACAACTATTTAAGAAATTCAGAAGGAATGTTATCTATACTTTATACATTATTCAGTCGTAAGTCGTCTAAAGCTCTGCTATACATCGGCTGTAAAAATGGATCACCTATGACATTCATATCATCTCCCAATTTTTTTTCTAATTTTTTACCACCCAGTTCCTCCCCTCTACTCTGGGTTTGACGGTGACAAACGCATTTCTCCCAATGAGTGACCAGTTTATTGATACCTTCAATGTAAAATGTTTGATTTCGTTGACGGAGCTGCAAACCACCTTTGTTTACACCGTTTCACCTATACCGCTTCACCACTGTCAAAGTGAGGTCGTAGAAAACATTTTTTTTTTAAAGTTTTGGACACAGATGAAAATCGCTTGGGGCCAAATCGGAAGTGTATGGAGGAATATCGATGACAGTGAATCAAAGGCGTCGGGTTGTAGCCGATGTCGCAGCGCGCGTGTGTCGTCTGTCATTTTTATGCCGAAGGAGATGGTGCTCCATGTATGGGCGAACTCTCTGAATTTGAAACTCGATTACTGCACGCTGTTTCTCATGCACCGACATAGTTAGGTTACATACCGCCGTATCAGAGGCCTCGGTTTCGAACCCTCTAATGGTGGAGGCCTGCAGGCGTGTAGAAATGAAGAACAAAGAAGTAGACTATTAATAATGTTTTCAACTGCTGTAAATACTACCCTACATTCGCATGATCAGAAACCAAGTTTTCTTTATTTCACTTCACTGATCGCCACTACATATGAATTGAGCATTTGCATAAATCTTTTTAGATTTTCTAGACTCCCGTTTTTCAAAAAACATGTTTATCACATATACTTGAATATATTTCTACCAGCTGATATAAGTAGTCTACAGTTTTCGAAGGATAGGTATGTTAACTGAAATATTCATATTGCTTCTTCTTGATAACTAATGTTTAAAAGTTTTCTGCTCTATTGTGTGAAGAGTATTTTAATTTTACAGACAAGATTAGGGCAATCAGGCCTACACTTTGATCAGCATATTTTACATTAAGTATATTTCAGTAGTACTATTATGCCATACAGATAATTTAAAAAATACGATACTGCAAACAGAAAAACAGACAAACACACGCAATTTATATTCGCACATCATAAGTACATAAATAATTAGAAATTGCGTAATGTAGGTTTCTAGTCATGAGTAGTAGCATACATGGACATGAGGGAAAATGTTGGTCGAGGAGAGAGGTAAAGAGCAACATGATGACACACCATTAATGAATGTAAAGGAAAAGAAGGTGACGTAACTCAGAGAAAGGAAACGAGAGAAATGCATATTTGTGAGAAATTAAGAGCATTGGCTTCCTTATTTGACGCAGGGAACCTGCGACTTATGGGTTAATTACAGGGAAAGGCTGTGAGGATGACAGAAAGTAGAGTTTCAGCTTTTTCTTAAATGTAAGGGGGCATGCACGGAATGTGCGCAGAGGGCAACGCAGTTTGCTCCAGATGTAGAGAGCAGCAACATCATTTGACACAATTAATGTGTAACTCATCGAGCAGAAGTCTTTCTTAGAGGGATCGTATATGTAGGAGTATGTTGAACGTAGCGAGCAGTCAGTTTATAAGAAAATTCATGCGTTTTGCCATCACTTGTGGTTGTTTAGTTATTAGATGGCATGAGGTTTCTGAGCAGTCAGCTGTTGAAGCATCAGGATGTATATGTTTAATGTGTGTATTAGTTCTGTAATGTTCTGTAACGTGATTTGAGATCTCGGGGCAGTGTGAAATAGGCAAGGAACATAATACAGTGTGCTGAGAGGATGAAGCCAAGGATCACCAATGTTTCTTAATCTGTTAGTCTTTCTCAATGCGACTACTTCTATGACAGTGTGGACGTGCGTCGTATAATATGCATGTCGTAGTCGAAGAATGATCCTGTTATTACAACTAAACTATTTCCTTAAGTAGAGAGATGTCTCCCAACAAGTCTGTTTCTACCACTGCTATGATATGTTCATATTGACACTGAAGTTATTGTACTTCCGAGTGGAAGGAAGATATTCATCTGATTTCTGATGACTTGTACACGATATTACGCAAATAATTCTGACTCTGAACGTGGACATAATTTCGGTATGTCTTTTTCTCGGTAGCGTTTGACGTGATTAAGACACTGGGTCTGAGATCAGATTGTATACATGCACCGACATATCCCTCCCCCCCCACCCCCCCACCCTATCCCGGCACCTCGGCGCGGTGAATTGGCCTGTCCACCGTTAGAATTTTTGGATAGGAGGATTACATGAATATGTAGTTCGTGGAAGGAGAGGCTCAGTTCTTTATAATGTGCAGATGAGGATTGGTTGTTAAAATGTGCAAGCAACAACTGTGATGCATGCTGCAGAGATGCTTATTGCAGGTTGTTTCACATGTTCGCCCTTGGGTTTGCTCCAACAGGGGATGACGGAAAGCGTCACTCCTCAGGGTAGCCAAGATTTTCCGCACTTTGATGATTCTTGCTCACTAGCGCTGAAAAAGAGGGGTCGAAAGGTCGCAAAGTTAAGCTTTTCTACGATTACACAGGTATGCAAAGTTGAGAAATATTCCTTGTGAGGACATGTGGACAATGTAGTGAAGACTATGAAACAGTCAGCCACCTATTTTAAAGGGTTAGATGTATTTAGTGTATTGTACAGTTCAGCATCGAAAGAAATAATATACAATTTTCGATGTGATTACTACCATGAGCGCTAAAAATTTGAATTTGAGTAGTGGTCTACGACATGCACAGTCAGAAATAGCCTGCACACAGCGACGAAGGCCGCAAAGAGAGCTGTTAAACTGAAAATATCTGTTTTTTTACGAATGTTGTGCTTTCATGTTCAACTTGCTGGAAAATACAGTGTATAAAAAGAAGATAAAATCAAGAAAGTTTTTCGTGTGTGCATCTGGGTGTGTGCCATCACCTGATGATGTTGGCGAGCTAGATACACATACCCGGATGCGTGCCTGAAAGTTGATGGCTGCAGGGCATTAAACAGGAGATTTGGTTTTAAATCCTGGTTTGGCAGAAATGTTACAGTAGTAACGAAATAGTGATTATCTTTCAAGCCGAATAATCTGAACGGGTTCCACAGATAGAATGTTCTGTCTTTGCATCTTATTGATTTAATAGTTATAAACCCTTTTCAGTGAATTCATAACAAAGGAAGTGATCACTCCAAATGTTATCATTAGGAATTGCTCACTATGCCTAAATTTTATTCTGTGATGATGTGGCAATTAATGAAAATTGCTGGTTGTAGGAAGCTATAAACATATATGTGCAAGGAATGACAGACCAGGGGACCAGACAGATCACCTAAGCAACCATTCTTTCGTTAAGGTGTTAAGCGTCAACTACGGTGTTTAATCTTGTATTATCGTGCTCCAATATATCATTTGTCTTGATGGTTGTGATAAAAATCTTTAACATTCTTTTTAAATACTTGTGCGCAAACAGTCTGTGTTAAACAACAACAAAATGAGCCCTGCTGTCGTATCCAGTATCTTCCTCATCCATTATCCTGGTAGATACAGAAGTAAAGTGTAGGCCTCTCGAGGATTATCTCTTCCTGTTGCAATGCCCCTCCCAGTCTCACTATTACACCGAATACCCCAAAAGACCAACTTTTTACTTGAAAAATACTCAATAGAGATAGTTTTAGTTCCAGTTTTTTCAGTGAAAACAGTGTAATTTCATACCAATGATATTTTTAGGTTAGAAATTTATTTTTAATATAAAACAAAGTTGATCCATGTAAATAATATCACACAAAGCATGAATATAGTGACTGGCGTGGGTATTACACTCGTTTACATAATTTCAAGATCAACAGAAAATGTTTATTAAATATAAGTTTTCAGTAATAATATGTCATCATGAAATGTCTATTCCACATATTATAGTGTCCA